>NC_092877.1:317395953-317700120 GCF_028372415.1 Notamacropus eugenii
AATCTATGACTCCATCTAGATTGCTTCTAAAAGTCCCTGTGGGTAATCTCTATTTCAATGGAGTTTCTTTTGAGTTTTCTATATTGGGAGGAGGGTGCTTATCCCAAACCCTCCAGACCCCTGTGCTGTTTTGATCTGTACCTATTCCCTGACATTCTCCCTATTTAGGAGGCCATCATTCCACCTTCTAGGAGAGGAAATGGGTGACTCAAATGGCTGAGGTCACAGTTACAGAAAAGTCTCTATTTGAAGGGATTTCTTGGTTCAAAGGGTCAATTGCATGGGACCATCTCACCTTATGGATGGTGAGAGATTACTGATCTTCCCATCTCTGCCTCTCCAAACTGGATTGCTCTCAATGGTGGACATAGGGATAAGGGAGGTGCAAACACTGTGTAGTCATAGGGATCAGACTGATTTTCTTCACCCTGGGAATGAGACTGTAATAGCTGTGTAGAAATCCGTCAAAAAAAGATGAACAGTGATTCAATAAATATTTACTATGTGCTATTGCCCAGCTTCATTGTTTGAGGTACTGGGGATGCAAAAATGAAAAACAACTTCCCCCTCCCCCTTAAGAAATTTACAATCTAATAAAGTTAGAAGCATAGTGATAACCCTGACCCTAACCCTAACCTAAAGCACAGAATCAGAATGTCAGGGCTAGAGCAGATCTATATCAACAACCTAACTCTCATTTTACATACGAGAAATCAACATCTAGAGAAATGTAATGACTTATCCAAGATCACACAGTTAGGTGATGTCAGGATTAGAACCTAGACCTCCTGACTGTTCATCTTATTTTCTTTCCACCACACAACAATGCTTTGCAGAGTAAAATATAGACATAAAAAAGATGGAGAAGCACACAAAAAAATGTGCAGTGATTTTCTTTCATACATAGAATTCACATCAGTATGGCACTACACCTTAAGGAATATTAATAAGTTTTCAAGTATTTATAATTTGGGGGGTATAGGTAACCTTACTATACCTTATATAGATTTCCATTGGGAATTGCTGGAACTAAAAGAATTCATCCCCCTGCAGTCTATCTTCTGGTGAAGAGACTCTGAACTTGGCTAGATTAGTCTTTGTATAAGAGACACACCAACTATCAAAGATACAATGGAGAGAGTGCCAGACTTGGAATTGTGTAAGACCTGCTTTCAGATCCAGTCTTTGACACCGATTAGCCTTGGACAACTTACTTAACCTCTTTGAGTCTCAGTTTCCTCATCTGTAACAAAAGAATTGTAATTACTGTAGCTCCTCCTCCACAGGTTGTTGTGAGGGTCAAATAAGCTAATGGATGGAAAGCACTTTGCACATTTTAAATCATTATGAAAATATTCTATTATGATTTACTTGAGACCTTTCAGACTTTCTAAAACCCATCAGAACTGAGGTTCTGTTGGCATAGCCTTCAAGGATTCAAGATCATGTCTATGCCATAATAAGGCATCAACAGTTTACTTTGGTATGGTAAAACAAAGAGATGAGCTTTCAGGAGTTAGACAGGGTGGATTCATTCTAGCTTCTTCCTAGGCTATGTGGGTAGATAAGATATTGTAAACCATCTTGGCAGACAGGCTAAACCAGGCTGAGGGTAACCGATGGATCTCAAATCCATCTGTCTACCCCAAGCATGTGAAGGCTTCTCCTAGTCAAGTGCTGTGGAGCACTTGGAGTTTAGTCAGACATTCATCCTCTGCATCAAGAGTCATCTTGACTCCTGTCTTGCTACTCGAGTTTGATGACTCTGGAAAACACAGTGAGGTTAATGACTTTATGCAACTCTGCCTCACTTAAATCTAATTCACACATGAGTCAAGACATCGCCCTGTGAAGTTATTGGTCTTCTTCAAAAATGAAGAACTAGTAAAATATTTCAGGTAGATACCCCCACCTTAGGGAAATGCTCAGAGTTGGGGGGAGTGGGGAGAGAAGATCATTGGGCAAATAATATTTCCATTTTTGTCAGTAGTAGAGTACTTCTTCCACATAGAGGACAAGGTCTTAGTAACTAAGCAGGAGGTTACTTTTACTGAAAAATAATCATTAACTTGCAGACAATCTAGTGATGAAACGTTGAGCTTCAGGCAGCAGTCACATACCTATCCTTCATCCTCACTACAACTTCCAATTTTTTGCTGCTCTCCCAGGCCATCATGCCTATTCTGGCTACACTCTCCTCCCTTCCTAATCTTGACCCCATAATTAACCACTTCAACAATTCCTAGACCCCTGCTCAAAGATTATCCAGTTTGGAAGGACTCCCCCACTCCCATCCAGAATTTCTGACCTGCTGGCATAGGACTAATTATTGACATTTATATACTGGCTTAAGGTTTCCAAAGGATTTTACATACTTTATCTCATTTGAGTTTCACTCATTTTATAGATGAGGAAACTGTGGTTCTAAGAAACTAAGGGACTTGTTCATGATCATACTGTGGTTAGGAAGTATCTAAGGTGAAGTTAATTTTAGCACGGGTTTTGATATACCACACCATCTTCAAGAATCCCATGGTACTTCCATGATACTACAAGGTATTAGAGGGAGACTTTACTGGAGGATATCTACTAATACCTTATATTTATAGAGTAAAAACATGCATTTTGAAAGATCTTCCTCAAGGTGACAAAGCACCATTTCTGAAGCCTGTGTGCTTTGACTGAAGGAGAATAGCATCCCACAATAGGGAGACATTTGCTCGGCCTGAGATTTTATTTATGGACCCCCTACAATCTTACAAAGCTCTCAAGACCTTGGACTGATCTGCAAGCATAACCATCAAATATCTCCTGTGTATTAAGTGCACCTCTGGGTGCTGAACAGAATCATTTAGAAGCTGTGTACCTATACTCCAGGGGCTTATTATCTAAAACACATGAGAACATACAGAAAATGTACAAACAAGAAATGGAAATAGAACCAAGCATTCTGAAATTCCATTATATGACCATGACTTCTTATTTCATCCCTGCCAATGTCTCATTCCTCCTAAGCCTCCTCTTCATCCTTACTACAACTTCCAATCTTTTATTGTTCTCTCAGACTATCATCTTTTCTGGCTTTACTTTTCTCATTTTCCAAAACTGGCCCTAATCACTTAGACATTACACTGTTCTCTACTCTTGATTCCTTAGCCTTATTACCCTTTGACATTTGTACCGTGCTAAATCCTATTGATGTACTTACCTTCCCTATCCCTCCCAAATACCTGTAACTCCTATTTACCTATTGATAAAGGGAACTGAAAAAGTCAGACAACTCTGCTAAATAGGTGTACTACAAATCTGTGTCATCAGAACTGGGCCCTCAATGATGCAAGGGAATCCTAATTTGATATTCAATTGAATTCAACCGAGAGTCTATTCTCCCCTTAGGACTTCTAACCTCTTTGCAAATGACCTTGACTCATAGTTTAGTGAAAAAATAGAAGTAATTCCCAATATGCTCCCTCTTCTCTCCTACACTGGATCTCAAAATTTCCTCTCATTCTCTCTTCCTTTACTCTAGTCTCTGACAAAGAGATGGCCCTTCTCACCAAATCTCTAGCTTCTCTACTTTTACCATTCATCCCATTTCTTCTCATCTTCTCTAGGAGACTGCCCATCATCCTTTTTTTCTTTCTCTGTTCTTCAGCCTCTCTCTATCTATTGCCCCCCCAAATCATCCTTAAGAGGAAAAAACCCTTTAACTTACTATATCTCCCATTCAAATCATCTTTCTAGATATCTCTCCCCTTTCATGATAACACTTCTTTTTTTTAATATTTTTTAAAATTTTATTATTATTATTTTTTAATGTTTAACAATCACTGCCATACAACTGAGATTTTATCCCCCCACACCTACCCCCCACTACCCCCCTCCCTCCCCACGACTGCATACAATTCTGTATAGGTTCTACATATACTTTCCTACTGAGTACATTTTCACTATAGTCATGCTATGTAGTCGGACTAAAATAAATGGAAGAAATCATATAACAAATCAAAACATGATACACACACACACACACACACAAACATGATCTGCTATGTTCTGCGAATGACTTCCATATTTCTTTCTCTGAGTGTGGAAGGCATTTTGCCTTAGAAAACCACCATTGGGATTTTTTTTTTTTAAGAAGTTCTTGCGTTATTATGAAATTCCAAGTCTACCAGAAAAAACTCTCGCACACTGTGGTCGTTGCTGTGCACAAAGTTCTCCTGGTTCTGCTCCTTTCACTCAGCATCAGGTCATATAAGTCCTTCCAGGACTCTCTGAAGTCTTCTTGTTCATCATTTCTTATGGCACAATAGTACTCCATTACATTCATATACCATAATTTATTCAGCCATTCCCCAATTGATGGATATCCCCTTGACTTCCAGTTTTTGGCAACTACAAAGAGTGCTGCTATAAATATTTTTGTACATGTGGGACCCTTTCCCATTTTTATGATCTCTTGGGGATACAGTCCTAGTAGCGATATTTCTGGGTCAAAGGGTATGCACATTTTTGTAGCCCTTTGGGTACAGTTCCAAATTGCTCTCCAGAATGGTTGGATGAGCTCGCAGCTCCACCAACAATGAATTAGTGTTCCAACTCTCCCACATCCTCTCCAGCATTTATGATTTTCTTGTTCTGTCATGTTTGCCAATCTTATAGGTGTGATGTGGTACCTCAGAGTTGTTTTGATTTGCATCTCTCTAATCAAAAGTGATTTACAGCATTTTTTCATATGATTATAAATATCTTTAATTTCTTCTTCCGAAAATTGCCTGTTCATATCCTTTGACCATTTACATGATAACACTTCTAAAAAATTCTGTTTACATTCATCGCCTCTTCTCCATTTTCTCTCCTCTCAATCATTTCAGTCCTCAAAATCTGCTTTCCAACCTAATTTTCCAACTAAAATTGGTATCTCCAAAGTTACTAATAACCTTTTAGTTGCCCAACTCTGGCTCACTTACATCTGATTCACGTGTCAATTAAGACATTACCCCATAATTTCTTTCAAAGTTCCATTCCAGCACTACATCCTCCTGGAGGTCTTTTTCTATTCTACCAACTGCTAGACAAGAGAATTCTTGTCTAGAATTTACTTTGCATGTATTTCATATATATTTAGAGTATACATATATCTCCAGATAGAAAGTAAGCCCCTTGAGGTCAAGAACTGTTTGACTGATGTCTTTGCATCTCCAGAACCTAAAATAATCCCTCACACAAGCTGAATAAATATTTGTTGACTGAATGAATATATAAATAGGCAACAAATATTTACATTGCACTCAAATTGAAAGGAAAAAGGGAAACAGTGAGTAATGGAAGCTTCCCAGTTATTCCTCTGGGAATAGTTCCCCTAGCCTCTTACTCTACATGAGCATGGAATACCTATAACCCCATATCTCCCCCCAAACCTTCCATTTTGCCATGCATATAATGGAAATTCATTTCCTATTTATGTGGTTGATTGATTTTCCTTTAGAAAATAATTTTGTTCCTACTATAAGTTCATTCCTATTAATCATATCTTTCTTGAGATATTAATTAGTATAGTCTCATGGAAACAGCACTGGATTATTCAGAGGACCTGGATTCAAATTCTTTCTCTGCTACTTGATAGCTGGATGACCTTGGGCAAGATATTTAACCCATCTCAGTCTCTATTTTAACATCTGTGAAGTTATGGTGTTGGATTAATTGATCTCTGAGGTGTCTTCTCACTCTAAATCCCATAACTTTATGACACAGAATGGAAGATCTTAAATACTCTACATTCAGTACCTGGAACAGCGATGCCAATAATCATGAATATGAACTTCTTTTGGTGGTAGTAATGGCAAAGTCAGGGGGAACCTATGGAAATTACGCTCTTCTTTCTAATCATTTCACAAAGGCTTCTTGGAGGAGGTGAGGTTTCAGGAATTGCTGGAATAACTGTGGATGGTAAGGTACCCAAGTAGATGATTCAATGTGGGGGAATACTCCCAGCTGGAAGGAGATAATTGAAAGAAGGGAGCAGAGAACCCCAATATGGAAAGGAATGGAGGAGACTGGGTGAAGTGTGTTTGTGGGAGTGGGGATAGAGAGAGAAAGTGAACTGGGGAGCCCTGTCTAAAGATGGAATCCTGGGCCCTAGCCAGTTAATCTATGGGACCCTAATGACAGAAGTGGCATGATCACAGACATGGCTGAAGAAGAATGCTGTAAGACAGTGGTGTTGACAACATTGATCAGAGACATGTAACTAAAACTACCAAAGAAGTATACCCTAACCCATGATGGTGGGAAGGTTGGGGAAGGAATAGAGGTAAAGGGGTTGTGCAACTCATTTCCAAGTGGGGAATGCTTTACGTGCTTAATGTGAGTGTAGATGTATGTTTGGGAAGCGAAAGGATTGTCTCTCTCTTTATAGTGAATTGACAGTTTCTTGGTTGTCAGAGAAGAGCGGATTAGAGACTAGCATAGTGCCCATCTGGAGGTATGGAGTCCTAGACCCAATGCAATAGCCTCTGGGTCCGAAAATTGGGACCACAGTATGGAGTGGTCAGAAGCTTCTTCTCCACCCCACCCCCACCCCCCACCCCGGACAGAGATCCACTGTTTCACTAAGCTGCTGGGTCATCTTTCAGTTAGTCCTAAAGGAAGTACTTAGATAGGGAGGTACTCGCCCTCAAAGTACAATCCTTTGATATGGGGAAGAAAAGTAGGGGAACAAAAACTCATGCAAGAATCCACAGATCTGCCCCAGTGGCCACAATGCACACCTATGCACATATTTTTGCACAACACACGCGCGGATACACACACACACACACACACACACACACACACACACACACACACACACACACACACACACACACACACACACACACACTGAGTCTCACAATTCATATCCCTCCCAACCTCTGCAGCAGCTCTCATGGCGGGAGGGAAGAGGAAGAGAGGGAAGGTTGGAGGAGGTAAGGGAGAGGGATGGTCCTCAGAGACCTGCCTCTCCGCAACTTGGGGGGGCAGGGCATTATTAGGCAAGGAGCGCCAGCCCTTTACTCTTCTCCCCTACCCCACGCCCTGGGGCCCCCAGAGCGGACTCCCCCTCAGCCTCATCGCAAACTCGGCCCCACTGCACCAAAACAAGCCAGGCCGAAGACGGACAGCTGAGGAGTGGGAAGAGGGAGACAGCCGCCGGGTGCTTGGAGAACCGTTCCCCCACCCTCCACTGCGGCCAGCCCCAACCCCCCGGCCCTGCCTCGGCTTCCTACAAATAGCATCTCTAAACCCCCGGGTTCCCAACCGCCCCCCCACCGAGCGAAGGGAACAAGGTGGTGGGGGGAAGAATGCGAGGTGGGGGGGGAAGGGTGGGACTTGGAATCCCAAAGCGAGCCCTTATTGGTCCGAGGGGCTGCCAATCGTGGGAGCAGCCCAGGCTCGGATTGGCTGCGTGGGGCGGGGCGCGGCGCCCAGTGGGAGGGGGCGCGAGGGGTGGGGCTGGCGCAGCAGCTGGCGCAGCTCAGAGCCGGAGAGCAGCCGCCACCGCCGCCGCGGTGCAGCCACATTCCCCCCTCCTATCCCACCCCTCCATCCCCGAGCCCGGGGTCTCCTCCCTTCCTCAGGCCCTGGTCCTCGGGTGCTGCAGCAGCGGCGGTGTCTTTCCTGGCTCCCCCGCGGGGAGCGTCGCCCGGGGCCGCGTGAGCCTTTTCTGCCTTACAGGATGGGCACGGTGCTGTCTCTGTCGCCTGCCTCCTCGGCCAAGGGCCGGCGGCCAGGCGGGCTGCCGGACGAGAAGAAGAAGCCGCAGCAGTCCGCGGGAGAGGAATCGCTGGGAGGCTACGGACAGCTGCCGTCGGGCAAGGCAGGCAAGGGAGAAAGCCGGCTGAAGCGGCCATCAGTTCTCATCTCTGCGCTCACCTGGAAGCGCCTGGTGGCCGCATCCGCCAAGAAGAAGAAGGGCAGCAAGAAGGTGACGCCCAAGCCTACCCAGGCGGGCCCAGATTTACTGGTCCAGCAGCGCAACCGAGAGAACCTTCTCCGCAAGGGCCGGGAACCCCCAGATGGGGGCGGCACCGCTAAGCCCCTGCCTGTACCCGTGCCCACGGTGCCCACCACAGTCGAGCCGTCCTCCGGAGTCAGCGCCTCGGCTCCTCCAGGTTCCGGAGGGGGAGGAGGGAAGCCGCCGCCGCCGCCGCCATCTGTGCCGGCCCCCCAGGCTCCCTCAGTCCCCGGGGGTTCTCCCCGACGGGTCATCGTGCAGGCCTCCACTGGCGAGCTGCTACGCTGCCTGGGCGACTTCGTGTGCCGGCGCTGCTACCGGCTGAAGGAGCTGAGCCCTGGGGAGCTAGTGGGCTGGTTCCGAGGGGTGGACCGGTCCCTTCTTCTGCAAGGGTGGCAAGACCAGGCGTTCATCACCCCCGCCAACCTGGTATTCGTGTATCTGCTGTGCCGGGAGGCGCTGCGCGGGGACGAGCTGGGTTCGGCCGCTGAACTGCAGGCCGCCTTCCTCACCTGCCTCTACCTAGCCTACTCCTACATGGGGAACGAGATATCCTACCCGCTCAAACCTTTCCTAGTGGAGCCTGACAAGGAGCGCTTCTGGCAGCGTTGCCTGCGGCTCATCCAGAGGCTCAGCGCGCAGATGCTGCGGCTCAACGCCGACCCCCACTTCTTCACCCAGGTCTTCCAGGACCTCAAGAACGAGGGCGAGGTCGGTATCGGGGCTGGGGGTCCCCCGGGCGGTGGCGCTACCAACGCCAGGGACAGCAACGCCGGAGCCAAGCACTGGACTATGAATCTGGACCGCTAGGAGGCGATGCTGCTGCTGCCACCGCCAAGGGGTACCTGGGTCGGAGACAGGGGATGACTGGGTCCCCTCCCCCCTCCCCCGGACACATACACGGAGCCCCTGGGACGCCGCCGCCGCCGCTGTTGCTGCTGTTGCTGCTTCTCCACCCAACTGTCCCCCTCCACTGAGGAGATGCCACCACCCATCGGAGTATGGCGGATGGGACACCTGGGTCCTGCTGGTCTTGGATTTGCTGGGGGGAGGGGGAGAGCTGAGCAGTGGGAGGGAGAGAGGAAGAGTGGTGAAGAATAATTGGGAGAGGGGAATGGGTTCTCTCTTCTGCCTGTGGGTCTTTCAATCTTTCTCTGCCCAGCTCTCCTCATGACTATATACATGTCTCTATGTCTCTCTCCATTTCTCGTCTTACCTGTATGCTTTAGTCTCTGCCCTTCTCTCTCATCTACTTGAGGGTGTCTCTGTCCATTTCTCCTTCTGTCTGCATGAGTGCCTGTCTACCTCTTCTATCTGTGTCTCTTCTCTTCTCGCGTCTGTATGTATTTGTGTTTGTCCATCTCTCCTGCTTATATGTATCTCTACCTTTTTCTGCTGTCTGTATGTGTCTCTATTCGTTTTTCCTCCTGCTTCTTTCTTTCCGTTCATTTGTCCTGTCTGGAAAGATGCTTGTGTCTTCTCATCTCTCGTTTTATTTGGAAGTATTTGTCTCTGTTTCATCTGTCCTGTCTGGAAGTATGTGTGTCCATTTTTCTCTGGATGTGTGTCTGTCCAATTTTCCTAGTGTCTGTTTCTTCAGTGTGTGTGTGTGTGTGTGTGTGTGTGTGTGTGTGTGTGTGTGTGTGTATGTATAACCCCTCAGTCCATCTCCTCCTCTTTTCTGGATATATGACTGTCCCTCTCTCTGATTATGCCTTCCCCCTTTTTCCATGCGTTTTTCTCTGTTCATCTTTTCTCATGTCTACGTGAGTCTCTGATTCTCCATTCTCACCCCCACCCCATCCCGTTTCCTCCCTCTTCTCTCTGGAAGAAGATTGGATTGAGTGGGGTTGGGGGCTGTCTCTCCTGCAGCAGAAAGTTGCGGTCTTGGGAGCTCAACCACCAGGATGCCCCTTGTTCTCTCCCCACCTTTTCTGACGAGGTGCATGCCGGGAGAGGGGGAGGTGCTGCGGGTTGAGGGAGTTGTGTTGGGGGTTGGGGGGAGAGATTCCGCCCGGAGTCCTGGGTAGGGGTGGATTGGGAGAGGCCACGGCATCAGCTCAGCAGATGAGGGAGAGGGAAGATAAAAAAAACTCTTCTCATTTTAGAAGAGGCCTTCTTCTGCCCCCCGCCCCCCAGCTCCCCTTCCCACCTTTTTTTCCTTTTTATTTGTTTGGATATTTTCAAGAAGTGATCCCTGGGGGAGGGAAGGGGAGGGAGAGGGCTGAAGGGCCGGGAGCTGTCCAAGGTGCTGAGCCGGGGCCTTGTTCCCTAAGGGAGGGGGCCTGAGGCCGGATTGGGCCTGGGGGCCGTGTCCAACGTGCCAATGTTGCGGACCGAAGGCACGGGCTGAACTGTCTGTCTGTCCCTGAGGGAGCTATAAAGCGCTGGAAGCGCCTGCAGAAGGCTCTGTGACTGCCTTTCTTTGGGGACTGGGTGGGGGGAGGGGGAGAGAATGAGGTGTCCACACAGAAAGGGAAACAGATTGTTGAGGTGGGAGAGAAATCTACAAATCAATGCCCTATTAATTCCTCCATTTTATGTCCCTTTTTCAAAGAAGAGGAAACTAAAGCTGGTCAGAGGCCTAGGTCAGGTGAGGAAGCAGCAGCACGTTGAGGTGGGGGGTGGCGGGGAGGGTGGAGATAGGAGAAGACACCTAATCAAATAACCCTTAAAAGATCCCTATTTGCTCACTTAGCTCCAGACTCCCTGGTAGGGAAGATTAGAAAACAAACCATTATCTTTTTAAACTAGGGAAAATGAGGCTCAGATTGACTAGCCTCTGCCTCCCTTTTTCCCTTCCCCAACCCTCATTGGCCTTTACATCTGGTCAAGAGGAGAGTAGAATTATCTAATCATCATTTGGGGACTGCTTTAACTGTAGCCAGATTTTCTTTTACCAAGGCCCTGTCAGATTCGAGGGCCACCAAGTCCCTTTAAACTCTTTCTTTTTCTCACTCCAAACCAGAGTAACCTTAGAGACTGAAACATAACCTTTTCTCTCAGCCCTAGAAAGGAATTTGCACCCATATAGAGAGAAGCTGGCTCTGCAGAGGCAGGTTTTGAGGTGGAGAGAAAAAGAGTTCAATTGCCACTTTTTACTCAGTTGCCTAAATAGTGCCTCTATTAACCACTTTCCTTCCCTTGACCTTGGAAAACTGGTTCGGAAAAATAGCTAAAGCTATGTCGAACTCTTTGTCTAACAACCCTTCCGAGTCCCACCCTTTCAAATCCTGGGCTGGTTTGCCTACTCTAGGAGATGGGGTCTCCAAGGTACTGGAGCTTGAGCTGCTGGCACCGCTGTCCATGGTACCAACCACCAGGCTTGGCCTAGAGAGCTGTGTGTGCGCGCGCGCGCGTGCTAGTAACTGTAGCAACGGGAATCTGGTTTGGTGTTCCCGTGAAGTTGGGGCCCGAGGTGCGATCAAGGCCAAACGAGAGAACCCTGAAGCGACTCCTAGCTCTCCATCCCTGGGGAAAAAAGATTTTCTCCTCCCCGACCTACAAGCCTTTCCTTTCAGCACCAATCCCACAGCCGCCACAGCACCACCATCCGGGAGCCGGAAATCCCCAGCACAGATTTGTGAATCAAGTTCCTAGGGGAGTTATCTTGGGCGAGGGGGGAGGAGAGGAATGAGAGACTGGAGCAACCGCCCATTGGCTGGATTTTGGCGCAGTCAGCAGCACGTTGTCAAGTTCCTTACCAGGCCTGGAGTTGCGGGGGGAGGGTCTGGAGGAGGAAAAGAACACTCGGGTCACCCTGCGGCTGTCACCATGGTAACCAGACGGAGCTGGGAGTGGCTTATTCTCCCCTATCCCTCTAGGTGGCTAGGCTGCTGAAGCCATGTCCTAGGTTGCCATAGTAAGGGGTCGAGTGGGAGTGGGTGGGGAGGAGTTTGGGAGAGGCGGAAGGAGGACTTCTGTCTAGTCCGCCGGGAAGAAAGCCAAGTGTCTGACTGAAGAGGAGAGGGCCGGAGCAGAAGGAACCTCAGTGCTGAGGAAGAATAACTGAGCTCCAGCCCCGTAGCTGCACCTGCGTGTTTTTCTCCGTCCACAGCACACACGACATAAGAGCTATAATTCCTAAAATGTCTCTGTCGGGCTATAGTCGATAAGAGACCCTAATCAACTGCAATAATTGAAATTCCTATAACCAAGCCACCTAGACTTCCATGCTTCACGACTTATCACCTTCGACCCTTCAATGACATTGGGTGCCTAGGATGGGTGAGAAGCCCAAATGTAAGGTCAAATCTTTTTCTCTTCACCATGCCACAAAGGCTGTCTGGGAGAGAAGCAGCTGTCCCCTGTGCCCTCTAATCAGATTAGCAAGGGAGAGGCAGATGCTAGGGATCAGCATGAGGATGGAGAAGGTATCCTGAAAGGTAGTTAGTCTCCCAGGGGCCCAGGGTACAGGAAAAATCTAGATCCCTCGAGCAGAGTTAAGAGAAACTCAGAAATGGAAAAGTCAATATTTTATCCTGAGTCAAGGGCAAAGAAGCCCAGACTGATAATCCAGTACCTGGGTTGGGTGGTATTGGAGATAGTACTCTTTCCCCCCCTGCTCTACCAGAGTTCAGTTCAGAGATAGGATAAGAAAAGAGGGGGCATGATGGGAATTGGGAGGAGGTAAGAGAGCATTAATAGAATCAAGAGAAGAATGTATGGGGTTGCAATATGTGTCAGGCACACTGAACCCCTGATTCAGCATTCAGCACTCCTCAGAACAAAGGTATACAGCTCCCCTTTCACCGTAGGGGAAGGAGAGTGAGAGAGACAGAGAGACAGAGAGACAGAGACAGAGAGAGAGACAGAGAGAGAGACAGAGACAGACAGAGAGAGACAGAGACAGACAGAGAGACAGAGACAGACAGAGAGAGACAGAGATAAAGAGACAGAAGTAGAAAGTTCATGGAAACTAATGGATAGGTGTCACCATACACAGAAATGTGTACAGGCAGATTACATATATCTTACCAATTTACATTGAAAAAACAGGTTGTTTCAGCACAAGGGAAAAACACATATTTCTTTGGGTGGAGGATGTCCTGTCCTGAGTGTTTTATTTTGATATCCTCATGACCCACCTGGAACAGGTGTTGTAGAAGGACATCCTAATATTAGGAATGAGCTACTGGGAGTGGTTGGGAGGGGGAAGGATGCAAAACACTACAGACATGTCCCAGAAGTTGCCATGGTAACCACTTTGCCAAGGTGCCTGGCAACCAGAGCATCTGGCAGCATCCATGAAGTTGTCCTTCAAGCTCTCACCCAGTGGGCACCTGCTGCAGGCCATCCATATGGACAATTCAGGAAGATTTCCATAATAAAGACAATGCAAAAAGTCCCTTCTACTAACTCCCATGTCACTAGGGACAACTACGAGAACAGGCTTAAACTTCCCTAATGCCTTTCATATCCTACTCTATAGCACATGTAATATATGCTCCCTGCCTGCTTCACACCTCAATACTTGTCTAGTGTTCATCACCTGTAAAAACTGGTCAGAACACCACACTCACACATACACAGACACAAACACACACATATAAAATACATAGAGAGAGGGGGGAAGGGAGAGAGAAGAGAGACAGACACAGAGATAGAGAGAATGGTCTTCAATGTTTCTCCTCCAAAGACTGAAACCTGGGGACTATACAGTCTTTACTCTTTATTTCTTTTCTATACTTCTCACTCCTTGGCACAATATATACCTAATCAGTAGAATGCAAGAAATCTTGATATACAAATTATTTGTAGATATGCTACAGGTACACAGCCTTATTTCTAAAATAATGATTCTCTGGCTTAACACAAAGACCAGGATCTTATAGTTGCTTCTCTGTTTCCCCCCACTCTCAAGCTGGCTAACTCTTCATCTGAGTCCTCTTTTGTTAGACTCAAGAAATGGTCTCTCATCTGAGAGACCAACCTAGGAGTTTTTTCTTCCTTTAGATTGCTAAAAATATTTTATTCATGACCTTTCTGTATATTTCTCTTTGATCTCACCTCATATACTACTTTCATATATGTATGTATATATATATATATATATATCATGCCTCTCATCTGACTTTTCAAAAAGACACAGAATGAAGTTGGACCACAGAGTCATCAGTTTAGGGGATTCTTATGCCTTTGCTAGTATTATTACCATTATCCACGTTACAGGGATGCTGTGAAAGAAGTGCTTTGTAAACTTTAAAGAGCCCCAGAAATGTGAACTATGAAAAAAAGTTATAAAAACAGCATATATTAACCCTTCCTCAAGTTCCATTCACCACACCTTTGTTCCAGATCTTCCAGTGCATACACTGACTCTTTCTGGATGGAGGGATGGAAAGCCTGCAAAGTAATATATCTTCTTATAGACACACAGAATCCTGACCCTCCCAATGGCCAAACCAGCTTGGAATGGGCAGCTCAGAACAATAATCATAGTGGATAGAGCATTAGACTTGGAGTCAGGTTAGTTTGAATTCAAATCCCATCTCAGATACAACTTCTCTCAGCCTCAGTTTCCTCATCTGTAAAAGGAAGGAACTGGATTAGAAGCCTCTAAAGTTTCTTTCAGCTTTAAATCTATGATCCTATGATCTACATCATCTCATCTGTTTCCCTCTTCAGGAGGATCACCATGTCAAGCTAGATGAAATACCTCAGGATGTTTGAGGAAGGAAAGGAGAGAAGACTTCCCTTCCCCAAGCTTTCTGTGATTAATTTCTCTGGGCTTGCCTTAGGAGGATTAGTGAGAGATACTGTCACCAGAACTGAAGCTAACAGGTAAAACAGAGGGAGGTTCTCTTCCTGAGAGAGCTCTCTGGTGTGGAGCTCTCAGATTAGAAGAGATCTCTCATGTCCTTCTATGTCTGAGAGGGATCTCTAGGAAACTGAGGGCCTGAGCCCCATTGAGGCAAGGGACTCATCAATTCTGACTCATATGTCTCTAATCTCAGGGTTTAGGAGCAGAACCCAAAATGAGACTAAAAGCTTTTCTGATCATCTTTGGCACACTAAAGTCTCCGGGGATCCCACACCTCCCCCGAGTCATCCTGTGTCCTGGGTGATGTTTGTTTACTCTTCAGCTACTAGGACATTTCTTTCAGGTCTTCAGTCCCAGCAGAGCCCATGAATCTCTCACTATCAGACTAGATGTAAACCCTACCTGAACTGCCAGTGTATACAGATTTTGACTCTGACTCTGCCCAACTGAAAGGAGATTCTGGGATCCATAAACTGCTCAGATGTCTACCCTAGGAATAACAGAGTGCAATCCCTAGTCAATCACCAGGACTGGTCCTAAAAATGCTTCGAGATTAGTAAAATAGAGGACTTGTCCTGGTAGAATTCAGGATTAGTATGGCTCATGAGGTTCCTGAGAACCTGCAATTCAGGTTTACAAGGGTATGAGATCAAATCTGTGCCTGTGTCTATGTACATGCATGTACCTAGATGCCTATCTGCATGTGTTCACATGTATGTACCTAAGCATATCTATCCATGGAGATAGGGGTACAGTAGTAGCAGGAGACACCAACTTGGAGTCAAAATATCTGGGTTCTAGTCTTTGTTCAAACACTTACCAGCTTTATAAGCATAGGCAATTCTGTGCTCCTACTGCCCCTCTGTAAAAATGAGATATACCATTTATACCACCTACTTCAAAAGGTTGTTAAGGGTGGAGTGGGGCCCTATCTATGTCTGTAAAGTGTATCTTGGGGTATCTCTGCTAACTAGCATCATATATCATATATAAGCACTTTGCAAATATTATCTTACTTGATTCTTACAACTAGCCTGGGAAGTAGGAGCTATTATTATTCTCACTTAACAGACGAGGAAATCGAAGCATACAGGTTAAGTGACTTGCCCAGGGTCACATAGCTGGAAATTACCTGAGAGAGGGTTCAAACTCAGATCTCCATCTGTACTCCATTCACTATATCACATAACTGCTCCCTCTCCAAGTATAGTGTGTTTTTATCTGACCCTGCCTGTGTGCATGCATGTGAGCATGAGTGTGCATAAAGCAATATTGAAAGGAAAAGGGCTGGAGAAATTGGGAAGAATGTAACTAAGGGAAAATAAGATGAAACCTTAATATTTCCAACTGAAAGAGCTAAATGTGATTTAAAGCCTACTGGACTTAAAGGAAAAGAATCAGTTTAAATCATGCCTCTGTCACTGTATGACCTTGGGTAAGGCATTTCAGTTCTGTATGTCCCAGTTTCCTCATCTGTAAAATGAGGGGGTTGGACAAGGTCCCTTCTAGCTCGAAATCTATGGTTCTTTTCATTGTTTAGTTCCTGGATTCTAGATAACTTCCTTGGTCTTCAGATACATCTTGCCATGTACAGACTCTTTGTATATGTACCTAGGAGTGGTAATCTTCCTCCTGGCCACAGTTGGCAACAACCTTGCCATTGTCCTTTCTTAGAATGTTGCTGCCTCCACCACTCTCGTCTTCCTCTATAGAACACCCCCCTAATCTTTAATACCAGCTCCAGACTCTACAAGCTCCACATTTCTCAGGGCTAGGTTATCATTTCAGTCTACTCCTTTTCTTCCTCCTCTGAAGGGAGGTTAGATTCCCCAAAATTTGTGGGATGTATAATGAAGGAGATTATTGCTCATGTATAAGCAATCCAGTATGACTGGATGACCTTGAAGGTCTTTTCCAGTTCCGCGATTCTGTGAATCACCAAGCTTTCTGATCTCCCCTCACTCTCCCATTGCCTTTCCTATACAACCCCCTCTCCCAGCTCTCTCCACGGTGCAGTATTGAGAAGTACAAAGCTGCTCACAGCTTCCCTGACAACCTCTTGTTATGTTGCTAAGCGACTTGGTCTCCTCTCACTTCCCAGAAAAAGGAGCCAGATGCTTGGAGCCCTGGTCACCCTATTCCTCTTGGCTCTTTCTTTTTCTGGGAGACTTACATCAGTGGGTTTTTCATTAGTATATCTGATCCACAAAGAGGTAGCAGTGGGGCAGAGAGATGGAAGAAGCATTGATAGCTCAGGAGATACATCCTAATGAGGAAAGGAGTGACAGTTTATATCTTCTCTTGGACAAGACTATGCTCAAGATGTAAACAAGTTGGACATAAGCCTTTTAAAATAGGGTAAAAGGTTTGTTTTGAGTCTCCTGATAAAAATTCTTTTAAATGTTTTATTTGCTGTAGAAGTTGAGATTAAATCCCATGGTGGGGATTGGGCTCAGGATACAACTCTATTAGTGCTTTGTAAAGAATAGACCTATTTTTAGGTCTGGATATCCCAGAGTGTCCAATATATGTTTTCTTCTATGAGATAAGAATTGATATGGGGATGGGAGTGGTTAAGAAGTTTCAGTAACAGTGACAAGAGCACTTGACTCCAAAGAGATAGTGGGTTAGGCATGGGTCAGACCAACCAGCCATTGAGATTTCTCCCAATTTTATCTCTCCAACTAGCTCTCCCATAGTTCAACCTACAGGAAATATCAGTCATTTAGGAGCAGGAAATTTAGCTACATCTGTCTCCTACTTTTTTCTTAGGGTCTAGGTCAAAACTTGCCAATTGCAAATAAGCCAATCCATCTTGATTTTGGATTTCTCCATCTATTCAACATTGGAATTCTACACTTAAATTGCTACCATTTTACAAATATTGACATTTGTTGGTGGATGGGTTTTATATAGGGGCTCTACACTTATTACTCTCCTCTCAGTGTCTATTCCCTGACGTCCAATGGGTAACGGGCAATATAAAGGAGGGCTGGCCTGGAATATAGAATAATTATGGGAAGGAATCTATTGGGGTTTCTAGCCTTATTTATTTTGGGCCCCTGATATATATATATATAGATAGGCTGAAGTGTAGGTAGGGGATTAGTAATAAGTATGGTTACTTCATCCCTAACTCAATGACTTATGACTCTGCCTTCTCTGTTCTTATGTTCAAAATAAAAATGAAAATATGATATGATATTGACCTGAATTGTAATTCCTGATCTGCCATTTCTAGCTATGAAACAGTGGGCAAATCTCTTACCACATGATTCTATGAGACTGTCTATGTGACTGTCATTATGAGATTTAGAGCTAGAAAGCTGAGCTAATCTAGCTTTTTTAACCCACTGCAATGTAAAGAATTCAAATCACAGCTGTCATTTACTACCTATATGACATGAAAAAGTAACTTAAACTCTCTGTGCCCCAGGTTTTTGTTCTATAAAATGTAGGGGGTTGGTCTAGTTGACCTATAAGGTTCCTTCCTAGCTCAATATCTATGATCCTAGTTCAACCTTCTCATTTTACAAAGGAGGAAACTGAGACCTTGGACCACATAGGCAGCAAGTAGCATGATTGGAGTTTAAAGCCATATCCTCTGGTACCAAATCCAGCATTTTCCCCCTATATTAGTAATTGTGTCATGGAGTATTATGTAGTAGATGAGGAGAAGGGTGTTGAAAGGGAATGTGACTCTGGGAGGAAAAAAAGCAAGACCTGGGAATTCCAGATTGAGATGGCTCATAAATACTTTGGATGACTAAACAGTCCCTGGATAATCTCATTAGCATCCTAGGTACATTACACCACGTGGTGCAGGCTCAAGTAGAAGCCCCTCTGAATGTACCCTTTGAGCCTCCATTTCTTCATCAGTAAAATGGCAAGAACTTGAAGGGACAGAAATGGAAAAGCTTAAGACTGCAAAATACAAAGAAATAGAGACATTGTCTTTAATTTAAGAGAAAGGTCAAGGTCAGAGAAAACATAATTTCTTTTTCATAGAAAAAAGAAGAATAAATAACATGACATATTAAGACTAAATAACATAAGACAATCATCTTGACTTACGTCTTGCCACTAGACTGATGACTGTGGAAGAAAGAGTGAGGCTGACGACTTAGCCCAGCTCTGCCTCACTTAAATCCAATTCACTCACAAGTCAGGACATCACTCTCATGACATCATTGGTCCTCTTTGAGAATGAAGAACAAGCAACAATCTGTAAGCAGCAGTAGCTGTCCCCTGGACACCCAACCAGTTCTCTTCCTTCCCCTTCTGCCCCTCTGTCCACATGGGGAGTCATACATATAGGTTCTCAGTCCAAAAGAATTCTTCATTTTCTTCTACTCAACAAGATATCTTCATCCAAAAAAGCACATTTGATTAGATATCTTGAACAGGTACCCTGGTGATGAGAGGGTGGAAAGTCATGCTAGTGTTATAAAGGAACTCATTGAAGATTACTCAGTCAAATTGAATGTGTCCAGAACAGTTCTCTTAGATGATTTGCTGGGCAGAAATAACACTTCCCTTCCCTTTGGTGGGTAAAGTCTTGCTAATGTGGAAGACTGATGTTACCTTTTGCCCCAATGTTACCATAATGCCTGGCATTTATAAATGTCTTTTAGTTGGCTGACAGGCCTCATAGAAGTTGAGATTGGGCAGAAGAGAGCACCTTTGAAATAGATAGGAAGAGGCAGTTGGATTATCTAGAATCTTGGAGAGGGAATCCTTGGTCCCCCAAATCAGGTTAGAAGCTGGCCATGTAGGAGGGCAAGTCCAAGATGTTAGTATGACAGGAAAGGGGTTAATTAGGTCAGGGGTCCTGACCATCAAGTAGCTATCTTAGAAGAAATTCCAATGCCCTGTGACTGGATAGTTTTGTGCTCTGGGAATTTTTAAAAAATTTATATCGTTTTCCTTAAATGCAGGTAAAACTCATTTGAAAAACTGAATTTTTGTCTTGAGTATACTAAAGGGAATAAAGGACACATCCATGTCGAGGTCAAGCACAACATGGTGGTCTAATTAGATAATGAAGATGCTCTCCCACAAGGCATTCAGAGGTGCCAGCCAGCAGTAGCGATGGAATCAAGCACAGAAAAGAAAAACACCTGCAGGTGAGACTATATCTTTCTGTTTCTTTTCCCTCTTGGGATTCCCTTTCCTCACACTTTATTTTTGACTGGACTTGTGATGTCATCAGTATGTGAACTCCCTCTACTGTAACAGATTGGTGCCTGTTTGGAAATTTATAATCTCAATGTATTTCCTGAGGTACTGAGAGATTAAGTGGTTTGTCCAGGGCCACAGAGCCAATTAAATGTCAAAAGTGGGTCATGAGCCCAGGTCTTCCTGACTTGGATGCTACCTTTCTACCCACTATTCCATGAAGAGCATAGGAGGACAACCACAGGTGGGACTGTATCTTTCCTGCCTCAGACTCCAGTTCCTCATATGTGCATCATAAAATACTTGGAAAATGGACTGAAATTAATGAAGAAAATTTTATGGAACCATGAAGGAAAGGCTAAGGAAGTCTGAGAGAAGATCAGAGCGCTTTGTAAAGGGCAAATAATATAAAGTCAATTTGATTTCTCTTCCAGACCAATGGGAATAGAAAGCACAGAGAAAGAATTAGATATAATTGCATTAAATTTAGAACACAGTTTTTAATTCCACTTTACTTGACCTTTAAAATGAGGAAGATATTATTAGGTGGAAGTACAAATTGCTTAATGGATTTAAATATTCCTTAGTTAATCACACAAGTGGTCCTTTTATGTGAGGTGGGAGAGATCCTTAAAAGAGTAAGACCTAGAGGAACCTCAGGATTATGGAGAAGCCAATATGCAGTGGAAAGAGTGCTGTCCTAGGAATCAGAAGACCCCAAGTTCAAGTCTCCAACTTGCTACTTGCTAGCTTCTTAATCTTGGACAACATCATGTAGCCTCTCTGAGTTTCAGTGTCTTCATCTGTAAAATATCAGTGCTAGCTCTTCAGCACTCACAAGGCTGTTATGAGAATTAAATGAGATATGAATGTGTTTTGTGACCCAGTAAAAGAGATTCACACTTAGTAGCAGTCATCATAGCACTTTCACCAACAACCTGGATGAATTCACAGAATCATGGAATCTCAGAGTTGAAATAGATTTGAGGGGTCGTCTAGTTTAAAGCATTACCTGATACATCCCACCTCAGGATCAGCACACTTGTGAAGGACACCAGCTTGAGTAGAGGTGAGAAATTTCTGAATAAGGAATTGTTGGGAAAAGAAAATAATATTTTTGATTGATTGATTGACCAACATCAATCAGGTACAGAATCCAAAGATGTGGCCATGTTAAGTGAGAACGGTAGACAAAGGGGGTGAAGGTTAGTGAGAACAGGTCAGTATCATTAGGAAGAAATGAAAATCTGGGAGGTGGAATATAGAGAAATAGTCATAAAAACAAAGTCCCAATGAAAACAAAATATAGGCCCTGAAATTTTTCTCTTTATCCCCCCTCTCCAAAATACACATTGTGCTCTAGTCTTAGGAAACAAAACAGTGATAAAATGGTTAGACAAAAAGACAAATAGAATGAAAGACTTTTTGGAGCTAGAAAGGGGCCTTAGTCAAGGGGTCAATAATCTACTTTATTTAAAAATGTAAAAACCATTCTTGGTACCCCAGTCCTTCAAAAACAGGATAGGGACTGCATTTACCTCAAGGGTCATAGTTTGCCAATACCTGGACTAGTCTAATATCCTTATTTTACAACTGAGAAAACTGAGGCCTAAGGAAATAAAATCACTTGGCCAGGGTTGTCCAATTTATCGGTCACAGGCCTGATCTCAGATTTTAAAGGGAGCTCATAGGTTATCTGGTCTAATACATCCATGAACAAGAATTCTGCTTACAGTGTACCTGATGAGTGTTCAGTCAATATGTCTTTGAAGACCTCCATGGAGGGCATATCCACAAGCTCCAGAGGCAAATCGATTCCACTTTGAGATCACTGGGAAGTTTTTCCTTATACCAAGCTAATTTTACCTCTTTGTAACTTCTACCCATTTCTCACTTAGAGGCCAAATAACAGATGAAATTCCTCTTCTATGTGACAATACATCAAGACAGCTTAGCTTGCCTCCTTTTCCCAAAGTCTTCTCTTCCCTATAACTAAACACTAGCCAGGTCCTTCAGCTTATCCTTATATGGTATATTCTGGAGGTTGTTTACAATTCTAGGCACCGTATTGCTACATATCTTACTCCTTTGCTGGATCTTCTTCCAGGTCATAGCCACTAACCATAAGAGTTCCCTAGGCTCTATCCTATGCTTTCTTCTCTTCTCCTTCTAGACTATTTCACTTGGTGATCTCATCAGTGCCCATAGTTTCAAATTATCATCTCTATAGAAGACTCTCAGATCTACTTAGCCAGCCCTAAGCTTTTTTCCAACCTCATGTCTTGAATCTTCAACTCCCTATTTAGATGTCGCAAACTGGATGTCCCATAAACAAATTAAAGTCAACATATCCATAACTGAACTTATCCTTTCCCCCTGAAATACTCCCCTGCTTGTAACTTCTCTATTACTGTCAAGGGCACCATTATTCATACAGTCTCCTAAATTCCCAACCTATGTGTCCTCCTCAACTCCTCACTATCTCTCTCCCCTCCCCTCTCAATATCAAATCAGTTGTCAAGTTCTGTCATTTCTACTTTTGTAACATCTCTTTTATATGCCTTCTTCTCTCCTTTGATACTACTGCAGTCCTGGTACAAGTCCTCATCACTTCACAGTCAGACTATTACAAAAGCCTGTTGTTTAGTTTCCATAGCTCAAGTCTTTCTCTTCTCCAATACATCCTCACCTCAACTGTCAGAAAGCAACCTCCCATTTATGAAACACCAGTGGTTTCCTATTGCTTCTGGGATTGAACATAAAACTCTGTGGCTTTTAAAGCCCTTTATAACCTTTCTACCTTTCCAGTCTTGTTACAGGTTACTCTGTGTAGTACAGAGTATAGTACTGGGTTCTTGCAGTTTCTCAAACCTAACATTCCATCTCCAGACTCTAACTGTTTTCACTGGCTTTCTCCCATGCCTAGAACTCACTCCTTTCTAATCTCCACCTCCTGGCTTCACTGGATTCCTTCAAATCTCAGCTAAAGCCCTGCCTTCTGCAAGAAGCCTTTCCCAGTTTGCTTTAATTGTGTAATGCCTTCCTTCTGAGCCTACCTACAATCAATACTATAGATGTCATTTTTATGTAGCTACTTGCATGTTGTATCCCCCATTAGTGAATGCCTTTAGGACAGGGATTGCTTTTGTGTGAGTTTTTGTCTTTCTTTGTATTCCTGGCACTTAACCATAACTGTCTCTCATTGGAACAATAACCCTGAGGGTCTTCCCCTCCCAGCTTGATTTTTTTCCTTTTTTCTAATTAAAGAGGCCATCCCTTGAATCACTTCTTAAAAAGGCCTGAAAGGGTTAGGATCTCCCACTGCATCCTGGGCCATCTTCAGTCATCAGGATGAATATCTAGTTACTGGATCCAGTTGACTCTGGAGGAGAAAGTGAGGCTGATGACCTTGTACAGCCCTTCCTCACTCAAATCAAAGTCAACTAAAAGTCATGTCATCATTTCCCTGATATCATGGTCCTCTTCAAAAACAAACACAATCAGCACTTAACACAGTGTCTAGTACACAGCAGGGCAGCAAGGTGGTGCAGTAAATAGAGCACCAGCTCTGGAGTCAGGAAGACTCATCTTTCTGAGTTTAAATCTGACCTTAGACACTTCCTAGCTGTGTGATCCAACGCAAGTCACTTAATCCAGTTTGCCTCACTTTCCCTTTTTAAAAAATGAGCTGGAGAAGGAAATAGCAAAGTCCTCTAGTAACTTTGCCAAGAAAACCCAAAATGGGGTCACAAAGAGTCAGATGCAATCATAATGACTGAATAACAAACAAATCCCCCCCCCAGCACACAGTAGGTGCTTAATAAATACTAGTTGATTTGCACTGACTTGACCATCCTCTGGACTCTCTTCAGTTTATCAGTATCCTTTCTAAAATGCGGCATGCAGAACTGGACAAATGCTATATGCTACAAGTGATATGACTAGACCATCAGAACTCTGTACCATCACCCCCTTAACTCTGGTCATGCTGCTTCTTTATCTCAATGTGGCCCAAGATTCCATTAGATATTTTGGCCACCATATCTCATTGTTGACTCATATTGAGTTTGTAGCCCATTGAAAGCCACCAATCTTTTGTAGATAAGCTGTTCCCCAACCATGCTCCTCTCAGCCTGAACATGAAAAGTAGATTTAAAAGACCCAAGTGTAAAAATGTCTATTTTCTCTATTAAATTTTATCTCATTAGGTTTAGACCAGTGCTGTAGCCTGTCAAGATATCTTCCAGTGCTCATTCTGCTATAATCAACCCTCCCTTCCAGCAGTGTGTCTTGTGCCAGTTTGAGAGGCATGCCCTCTGTTCTTTTATCCAAGTCCTGATAAACACTGTCCATTTGGGGGCAAGCATCTTTCCCTGGAGGCCCTTCTTCAGGGTTCTCATTCCAAGCTGATGATATCAAACTAGCTGAGTCCACACTATGACTAGGTCTTCTGACTTGTAGGTGAAGACTCTTTCTACTACATTAGGTAATTCCCTTTCTCAAGCTTTTTGCAATGGATTGTGAACTTCTATAGACCTTTCCTAGCATCCCTCCAGGTTACTGCCTTTCTAACAAGTTTATTTTTCATTAATTTTATTTGCATTATCTATATCTTGAATGCACAGTTATTTGCAGCTTGTCTCTCCCTCCTAGAGGGCAATGAAACTCTCCCCCTACTGGGGGCAATGAAAATATTTTTTCTTTGTATGCCCAGGAGTTAGCCCAGTGCCTGGCTCATAGTGAAGTTGAACCAGTGCTTTTTGACTGACAGAAAAACACAGCAGTATTAAGCAGAAGGAAGAGAAGAGTGCTGAGGAACAAGAGAACAAGGAGCAGTGTGACTTCAGAGCCAAATATATTCTTTTCTCTCCCTCTTCCTCCCAATACCTTCCCAATCCTACCACACCCAATTCAGGACCCTGTCCTGAAGTTTAATAATTAGGGATTCCTATCTTTCTCCTGCCTTGAAATGCAACTCTCCTCCCACTTTACAAAAGCCATCTAAGTACTTTACACATACATGTGAATGCACATACCAACACTTTGAAAATTTCAAAATTGAAGTGGGAAGGGCACTGTGGGGGAAGTAGCCCACCCAGCTGACAAGGGAGTGAAGCAGAGTGAACAATCTGGGCCCCAAGGGTCAAGTTCATAGGATTTTGACTTGGAAGAGCTCTTAGAGATCATCTAGTCCAACCTTCTCTTTTTTTTTCAAATAAGGGAACTGAGGCATAGAGAGTTGAAGTGACTCCCCCAAAATTACACACTAGTGAGTAGCAGTGCTGCCATAGTTTTCTGACTCCATAACCAGGGCCCTCTGTACCAATGAGTAGATATGTAATAACTTGTGGATTGACTGAAACCTCAAGATTTTATAATCTTGCCAATGGCTAGTCGTGTGCAGGGAGCTCCCCACTCCACTTGTAAAGTAGAGTAAGAGTTTTCAAACCTATGGGGGAAATATAGGGATGGGAATAGCAGGCAGACATTGAGGCACCAGAACGGCTAACACCATATCACCTCTAGGGGTTTAGGAAAATCACGGAGCTCTTTCATTATGCCCCAGATAACCAGGAGAGCGCGCCAGAGATCCATGAAAGGAGACAGTATCCTAAGACACTCTGAAGGGCCGAGGAGGGAGAATCCAAGATAGAAGGGGCCAGAATCAGCCTGAACGAAGACAGTAAATGTAAATTTAGGACAAGGTTCCTAGGGAACATATCTGTCTTTCTAAATTTAGTTCAATGCAAGACATCCTCTAGTAGACTCCTTTTTTTCACAAGAGACTTTTAGAGTGGTGTAGGTGAAAAAACCTGGTCTTGCACTGAGAAGTCCCGGGCTCGTTATTAACTATGTGTGTAACTGTCAGAAAATAACTTGCACTTCCTGAGTCATAGTTTCATTTTACGTAAAACCGGGCAATGATACTTACACTGCTTGCCTCATAAAGAAGTTGTGAGGAAAGTGCTTTGTAAACCCGAGTTCCATCAATGTGTGTGCTTATCCCCAACCCCTCAAAAAAGAGAAAGAGCCAGTAGCCTGGGAGACAGATTAGATATTTTAATAGGGGCTTGAAGGAAAATAGAAACACATGTGCGGACCAGGACCAGAGGGAAGGCGGTAAGGATTTAGCTACTACTTACAAGAGAAATTGAGACATCAAGATAGCCCCACTTCGACTCGCCTCTCTGATCTCCCGCCACTCCCTCAAACTGCCTTCAATGGGGAGCAGAGAGGAGATAAGGCAGCTCTGGGATCCCGCCAAGTGAATGGGGTGCTGATATCTCCGACGAGAGATGAGGCCAGAGGGCTCGGGAACTCACCGATTAGGCTGTTTAAGTCAGGTGGTGATGAGAACAGGCGGAAAAGAGCTGGTCCCCCAAATTGGATTCAGGAATGGAAAGAGAAAGGAGAAGTTAGGGGTGCCGTCTGGAAGTCCTCAAAATAGTCAGAAGAGCTGGAACTGGACAAAGACTGACAAGGCTCTTTAACCTTGGAGGGTGGAGGGCATAGAAGAGCAGAGGGATTTGGAGGTTCCTCCTAAGGTCAAGAGCCAAGGTCAGAGGCGGCGGAAGAACCTCCTCAGTGGTAGTGTCCCCCCACCCCTCCGAGATGCGAAGTGGTGGCCACAGCCCCGAATGGCCCCGGGGGAGGCTGGAGGCCGGGGTTGGGATAGAGAGCTGCGGCTGCGGCAGCGGCAGTTGCAGCTGCTGCAGGGGCCGGGCCAGGCCAATAGGAAAAGCTGGCTGGGGCCACCCCGGCGGAGGCCGCCACGAGGTTGAGTTTGGAGAGGCCAGGGAAGGGCAAAGGCGCCAGGGCTGCAGGCAACTTGTAGAGCGCACCGTCGTGTGCGGCGGCAGCGGCGGCGGCCGCGGCTGCCGCGGCATGGGCGTGGGCGTGAGCGGGCGGGGGCTGGCAGGCTTGGGCCAGGCCCTGGAAGTCGAAGCGGTAGGCGTAGCGCTTTCCGTGGACTTTGCTCATGATGTTCTTGTCGTAGTAGTAGCGCAGCGCCCGGCTCAGCTTGTCGTAATTCATGTTAGGTTTGCTCTTACGCTCGCCCCAGCGCCTCGCCACCTCGTCGGGGTCGGTCAGCTTGAACTCGCCGTGGCCGCCCTCCCACGCGATGCAGCCGGCATTCGCCCGGTCCGCCAGAAGCTCCAGCAAGAACTGCCACAGTTGGATCTGTCCGCTGCCTGAGCGAGGGGACACAAAGCCAGCTGGTTCAGAGGCGACAGACTCGCGAGGCGCAACAAGCTAGCGCGTGTCACTTTGAGGACTGGTGTCACAGCGCCCTCCTCCCCAAAGTAGCAGCTGGCCCCCCTTCCCCCGGGGGCCCGAGGTGGGAGGGTGAGAGCTCAGAACGAGTGGGGAGACCCAATGGGACAGGCAGCGCCTTGCCCCAAGTCCAGCTAGACCGGGGGGTCAATATGGGTGCTCCACACTAGTGTCTCACCACCTACTTTGTCTACTCCACTCTTAGAGTACTAGGAATGCTCTCTACCGCCCCTCCATCTCTCCATATCTCCGTCTGTCTGTCTGTCTGTTTCGGGGCTGAGAGTCTCCCTCTCCATCTTCTACTGCATGCTTTTTTTAATGGCTTAGCAAATTCGTTTGACAGTCTCTCATCGCCAGGAAGGCGGACATATGGAGTGTGGAGGTCAGCTTGGGAAGAACTCCCTCTGGAATAGGCAAGACTGGCGGATGTGAAAAGATCTGGGATCCCACTGTGGATTGTAGACATCCTGATGAGGATCTCTATGACTGAGTTCCTTAACCAATCTGGTTCTCACCTCAATGACAACTTACCGTCTGGGTCTCAGTTTCCTCATAAGTAAAACAGAGATGATAATTTTGCACTACCTATTCTCTCTGCAGGGTTGTTTTGAAGGACTGTGTGCTATTACTATAGTCTCTACCTCGGGCCTCCTTCGTGGAAAGAAGCTAGCCTTGGAGTTAGGAAGACGGCTTCAAATACAGTTCATGACACATCCTGGAGGTGTGACCCTTGGGCAAATCACAACCTCTCTGGACATTGGGCAACTCTCTAAGCAACTGTCCCTAGCAATTGCCTGTTCTGAAACTGCATTGATAGATGGAAATTTCTTGGGGGAAGGAGCTTCTTATACAAATGAAATCAGGATCCAAATTTCCTTCCCCCATAAAACTCTTAATTTTTTTCCCTTGTGCCGGGTTCCTGGCTTCCTCCCCACACCCCTTCTGCTCTTATATCTTCTCAGAACCCTAATCGCGTGTCAAACTCCTTACAGCCCCAAGTGTCCTTCCTTATGGTCCCTGTAGGCTTCTCTCCCCACTCCATCTGCTCCCAAGGAGACCCTGAGCAGCTTTTCTGATGCTCAGCTCTAGCACCTGAAAAAACCAGTCGTCTCTCAAGCTTCTCTTAGAAAAGGGCAATGAAGCAAACATTTTCTTCACCTATTAGAATTCTTTCACTTCTGCTCGAGAACACCTTTCATCCTTTCTCAATCGTTCCTTTCTGAAGGAACCTCAAAGTCCCCCTCCCCACCTCAGTCTACATGCCAATACAAAACTTGAGGAGGCCAGGAATGATGAGTTCGAAGAATCCATGCTGCAGAAAGAGCCCGGTCCCCTTTACTCCTGTTTCTGGAAGGTCAATACTAGTCAATCCGAATCTCTGAGGGACTGGACAGGGGTAAGAGCAGAGGGCAGTGGGCGTGGACCCGGTTGTTTGGGGTTTGGGGGCTCCTGTTGTCATGAGGTCACTTGAGGACGCCCAGACCTTGCCTCCTAAATCTTAACGGAGTACTCCAGACAAATCAGAATGAAAAGCCAAAGAATGGCTGCCCCAGGTATTAAAACCAATCTGGCCAAAACAGATATGACCCTCTTCCCTCTCCCCAATTTATCCCCATATTTCCCCGAGTTCTCTGCCTAGGCTTAGTTTACCTAAACTTCAGTAGGTTAATCTGACCCTCACCCTTCCCCTGCTCCACCCCCCGCACCCCCCCAGTCCCGCCTTTCTAACTCTCTCAGTAGCACCAGGGCCAGCGACATCAGTGACATCAACGCGGTGACGTCACTGGCAGTAGAATTTGTTCGGTATGGTAAACAGCTTGTCCTGTTCTCCCCCCGCCCCTCCCCGCTTTCGTCTGCTGTGCCTTTCTTCCGATCCCCTCCAGAGCCAGAGAAAAGTCGCTCTCCAGTCCTCACTACTGGCCAGACTTTTAGGGGATGAGTGTCCCAAGGTTGCATCAACCGAAGAAAAGTTGAAAAATACCCTGCCACATACACTCTTGCCCTTTCCCCCTTTGTCCCCAAGAGGGGTCTCTCTAGAAATTTTCGATTGCCTTGGAGGGCTATGGGGTATCGGGAGATCTGGGGACCAGTTCTGGTTCTGGCACTAGCTATCTATGACAAAGACGCTTCATCTTCTGAGCTCCAGTTTTTTCGTTTCTAAAATGGAGACAATAATATCTGCCCTGCCTAACTCCCAGAGTCTTTGTAAAGAACGAAGTACGGCCTTAACATGAAGGACTGTTATTATCAACCAGCTCAGAGAAGGCACCAAACCCGAAAATAGCCATTTGACTTCTGCCTCTGAGTCTGTTTCTCCAATCAGCCTCCACTGTTCCTGCCTCTTGTGCATCTGTCAGTGTTCTCGTATTTGTTCATGCCTAAGCCTGAGCTTCTGTAGATTTTCACCAAGGCCCTACCCTTTGTCTAAATTTTGCCACATGTGTCTTCTCCATCCCCAGTTCCTGTGTGCTTCCCAGTCAGAGTTAGCTCTTTCTGACGGATGTGTCTTCACCCCTCTGACAAACTCGCCCCACCCAGCATCCCTGGTCTCCTAGTTCCAATTTACTGGTTCTCAGACTAGAACACTTACCTTTCTGCACCGCTGGGCTCAGAGGCCCCCAGCCACTTTTGCCTTCCTTGAAAAGACTCTCCCCAACCGGATCTGAATGGAAAAGAGAAGCTGCTCAGGGTCTTCTTGGGAGCAGATAGAGGAGCTAGGAGAGGAGAGGGCCAAGAGGGCCAGAGGGAACAGCTGAGGCTGTAAAGGAGCTTCGACTTCATTCGGGCTTACAAGGGTTCTGAGAAGATGTGAGAGCGGAGGGTGTGGGGAGGAAATCAGGAACCCGGCGTAAGAAAACCAAAAGGGAAAGGGTCATATAGGAAGGACACTCTATGTGGAGAGAAGACTTGAGGAGGAATAGAAAAAACATCGAAGTGGGGCAAGGGACATAGGGTGAAGACCCTAGAGTGTGGAGGTTGTGGAAAAGATATCCAAGGGCTCAGGGGATCTGGGGATGATAACTGAGGCGGGCAGGAGCTTGGGGAGAAATGTAGGGTCTCTGGGAGAAGACCAGAGGACTCCGGGACCCTAGAGAAGCAGAGGCTCCTCAGAGCCCAGAGCCGAGGTACTGGGTGGCAGAACAGGGCGTGGCAGGTATACTGGCCCAATTCTTCATCGTTCCCTCTGCCCTGCAGCCCGTCCAGCTCTGCTCCTTCTCCCCAAGATCCTGCGGTGGCGCGGAGCTGCGCTGAGAGGAGCTGAGTGCCTCAGTGGAGCCCAAGTCAGGAAACGCGTCCAGGAAAAAGGAAATCCGCTTTCCGACCGAGCTGGCGGGATCCTTATATAGGGGGTGCTGGGGCCCAGACAACCGACCAGGAGCCGGAGAGAGAGACAGCAGGCGAGACAGGGAAAGGGAGCCCCGACACCCAAATGAAAGAGCGCCGGGGATTCGATTTGCGGAGCCCCAGGGATTAAAAAGCGGACCAAGAGCCTCAGTGGAGAGAAGGGAGCATTTAAGCATGACAGAAAGGTAGAGGGATGAAGGAAAGGTGAGGAAAGACCAGTGCGACTGAGCCTAAGGGTGGGGGTGTGCCAGGCTCTTCTGAGGTTTTCGTTCCCACACTACGCATCTCTTCAGCCAGCTGTCCTTGATCCCTCAGTCCTCAACCTTCGAACATCCCAATCCGCCGCCCCTCCCCCGCCCCCATCCTCAAGACCCCTGGAACCCCAGACCCAGTTCTTCACCCAGTAAGACCGCAATCTCCCGGTTCTTCAACCTTCTCCCCCTGCACTGCTCCCCAAGCACTGATTGTCCCGAAAACCCCAGGCCCCTGGCCCTGTGCCTCCTCCCAGGCGCTTTCCCTAGCCGGACCCTTCAGGTCACCTGGCAGGTACATGTTCAGCAGCAGAGGCTGGGAGGCGCCGCTCTGTCTCATCGCCGCCTCGGGACTTGGCGGTGGGAGGTGGGTGTAGGGGGGCCGGTCCCGGCCAGGGACGGGGGAGGGCAGGCACTGCGCTCCGGGGCCCCGGAGACCCTCCAGAGGCCGCCGCCGCCGCCTTCACCCAGGAGGAGGAGACGGAGCTAGGCCTAGCCCGGCCGAGGGGAGGGGGCACCCTAAGGTGCGGGGGGGCAGCTTGGGAGGCCTGGCAGTCTAGGAGGCTGGAGGGAGGGGCTGGGGCGGTGCTCACACAGGGGCTTCCTGGAGACCCGCCCCCAGCCCCCCTATTCTCCTGTCCCCCTTTCCGCGTCTCGGGCCGAGGCCGCAATTTCCTTTTTAATTAAAGTGCTGCCGCCTCGAAACCCCCCCTCCCCTCTTATCGGTCCCATCGCAATAAAGTCCCTGCTGTCGAGCGCAGCCGAGCAGCGCCCCCTGCCCCCCGCATCCTCCCCCCGCCCCTTGCCGTGACCAAGTAGACACATTGGGAGGCCGGGAGGAAATGGGGGACAGAGGGGCAGGGAAGACTTGGACCCGGATGGGCTGGGCCGAGCTAGTGGGGAACGGGGGTGCAGGGACCCATTTTCCGCCTTCTTGAGTCTTTGCAAACAGTGAGTTTAGAGCAAAGCCAGAGAGACTAGGAGGATCGACCAGGGTTAGGGGTACAGGGTTCAACTTGAGAAGGGGGTCCATTCTCACTCTTCCCCCCAAACTCCCAGCTTCTCTTTCCCCCCAAAGTCTCTATCCCCTAGTAGTCACTTTCCCCTTTTCCCCTCCTCCCCTTCATTCTCTTCCTTTCCCCTCTCCTCCCCTCCCTTCTCTTCCCTCCCTCCCGTCTCCTGGCTGCGTTATCTCCATCTTCACTTTTAAATTTCCGCTTCCCTCCCTCTCCCTAGCGCTCCCTCTCTCCCGTCTCTCCGCTCCCAGCCCGATCTGCCGCTCCCCTTATCTCCTCCCCGCCTCCCTTCACACACCGCCCCCCACCCCCAGCTCTTCCTCTTTCTTCCTCATGCACCCATAGAATATTAGAGTCTAGAAGGGACCTTAAAGGTCATCTGGTCCAACTTCCCTCTCCTTCCCATTTCGAGGTCTCTCCTTTCCTTTTCTTCTTCATCCACATCCCTTCTTTTCCTTTCTTCTTTTCTCTCTGTTTCTCTCTCTTCATTCCTTGTCTCTGTATCCCCTCCAGGTCTGCCCTTTCTCCTGTCTCTGTCCTCACTTTTCTTGTACCCATTTTGGCCTCCATCTTCCTCCCTACTTTCTTGTCTTTTATTTTTCTGGTTTCTGTTGTTTAATATTTATTCCTGTCTTTCTGTCTGCTTCTTGTATTTTCTTGTTTCCTCACTCCCTACAGCACTGAGAGCATTTTTTCTGTTTTCTATCCCTTCTAACCTCTCTTTCTCTTTCTTACTTTTCCTCTTCCCTCATGCCCTCCCCATGTGTCTCTTTCCTGGTCATCTTTTATTGCCCTCTAACTTTTTAACTACCTCTCTAATCTCACTTTCTCCCTTTTCTTCTTTTTCCATCTCGATCTCCCCTCTCTTTCCCTCTCTTTATCTCCCCTTCTCTCTCCCCTCTCTGCTCTTCTCCTTCTCTCTCTTTCTCTCTCCTCCTTCCCTTTCTCTCTGTCTTCCTTCATTATCCCTTTCTTATATACCCTTTCTTTTTCTCCTAATCCCACTCTTTCCTCCCTACTGCATCAAATGATACACCTGGGCACCCATTTCTGTGGATGGGGTATGGGTCCTATTCACCCTCCACTCCAGAGTCACCGAGGATAAAATCCACGGTAGTTTTCGATCTCCACCCCAGGCTTACGGGTTTGGGGAGACTTAGCAGTGGTTAGTTACCCAGACCAGATCTCAAAACTCACTTATTTGTTTCTTTTTAGCAGCTTGTACACAGAAAGGAAAAAATATCAGAAGGAATGGGAATTAAAACTAGGGACAAAATCAAGGCCCTTTGTCAGGCTTCGCATTCCAGCCCCACCCCCAAGCCGCTTCCACTTCTGTCCTATTCCTCCTCCTTTCTCAAACCCCCTTGAGAGGATTGAGAATGATGGGCTAGTCTCGCAGAAGCTCCTGTGTGAGCACCGACCCCGGCGAGAGGGCAGCACGTGATCCTCTCCAAATAGGACTTTTTTGGGGTCAGTTCCCAAGGGCCAGGATTGTGGGGAGACAAGGTTTTTGCCCTCTCCCTTCAATCCCCTCCATCCCGTGCGGCTTGTCCTAGCGTTCTTCTCTAAGATGACACGCTCTCCAGCGCATTCCCGATTTGGTTTAGCGTCCTGAGTCTTCGTAGAACCCTACTGGCTGCTGAAGACCAGGGAAGGGCACTGAGTAATGGGAAGGAATCGGAGGAGCAATGAGGCAGCGGCAGGAGCGGGTGGGAGGCGTCTAGAAAGAGCCTCTAAACTCCTGAGAGATCCCGAGGAGGAAAAATCTGAGCATAGGGGAGAGGGGAGGGGGTGCAGTAGTAAATAATGTAGGGAGGCTCTGGAAAATCATCCAGTTTCATGGAGGATTTTCTGGAGGTCTGGAGGGGGAAGATGGAGGCTAGGAATTTAGGATAAGAGATGAGGAAATCCTCACTCCCTGGGTTACTATGTGGATCTGATTTTGGGGGTCGTGGACCTTGGACCTGAGGATCACGTTCTCTGGCTTCCCCAAGTCTGGCAAGGAAATTGGAGGCTCAGAGTCAGGCCACAGGGATGAAGAGGGTGGCAGTAGGGACCTAGGTCCCCTTTCCCTCCAGCTCCCAAGTGCCTTAAGGCCAGAGATCTCTCCCATTCTATCTGGACAGAAGTGAGCGTTTCTTTCGAGATGGAATTGGTTGGGAGAGGGAAAGAATCTCTGGGTGGGAAGGGTCCTAGGAGAAGTGTGGCTGGACTTAGTCTTGGGAATGGAAAGGGGCAGGATTTCACCATCTTTAGGTTTAGATGGTAACACTGAGTCAGAAAAGGGCAAGATACCTCCAAAGTAAAAAATGATTGGAAGGTAACCCAATACTTAGGTTCCAACCCCTGAAGGGACAATAATTCTCTCCTTTCTGCCAGTAGTAGGGAAAATAATTTCTAATCACTACTACCAAAATCACAGTCCTTTTGTTCTTTTCCAGCTCAGGGAAGTTGAATGGAGGTGTGAGCCTGGAGGATTGTTAGAGTCCCTGGTGTGGTGACAGCCTGATACTGCTATCCAACTACAATCTTAGACCAGTCTGAGTTCAGGAGAGTGGGTCCTGTATACCTCCACTCCCACCCTCCCATATACCCCATGTAAGTGGCTGGCTTGGCTGATCCCACCTCTTTCAAACCTAGGCCTCATTCCTGGGGGAAAGGCTGTGTGACCAGTCAGTATTACCAGACAAAGGTGCATGGAGGGGCCAAAGTAGCCCAGAAGATTGAGGGGATCCCAAAACTTTGATGCTCAACAGGAGTCCAGTCAGAGGGGATCCAAAGATGGAGCACTATGTCTGAGATCTGGCTATAACCAGAATGCCACAGCTTCAAGGAATTCCAAGATTTAGATAATCTAATTGACAGGACAGGGACTGAACTCTCAGCTTCTTTGGGAGTTTCTTTGGAACTCCCTAATTAAAGAAATTCTGGCCACCAGAGCAAGTTGGTACCCTGTTTGTAGTTTTTAGTCTTTGAGGATTGCCTACATGGTGGAGAGATTGAGTAATTTGCCAGAATCACAGAGGCCTGCACAGGTTAGAGAAGGGTCTTGGACCCAAGACTTCCTGTTTCCAAGGCCAGCTGTCACCCACTGTACCATGATGACTCTGACAAAGCCAGAACTGAAAGTTAGGTATCCTAACACCCAATTCATCTCAACCTTAGTGCAATGGGAAAATTCTGCTAATTGAGATCCGTCATAGGCTGCTCTATTCCACATCTGCCTCTCTCCAAATCACATTTTACTTGTTCAAAGTTCTCCACATTCACTAAATGGGAAAAGGTCTTGGCTGAGATAATTGTCCAGAATGCCTTCCTTCTGATCCCCCGAGGACTCCGCTTGCTGCGTATCCTGTATCCTCTGAAAAGATACCCTAATCATTGCTACCACTACCCCCAGTCTCCAACAAGTCTAGGTCTCCTTTAGACTCTGATAAATTATTCCTTGTCAGTAGCACCAAGGTTTCTGGGTGGGGGAGGGGAGGGAAGATGGAGGAAAAAAAACCTAGGGCTCTCCTGCTACCCTCTATCCTGCCTCCTTAGTGCTACCCAGTTCTCTTAAGTGGCACAGTTGAGAGAGTATTGGCCTTGGTGTCAGGAAAACCTGAGTTCAAATCTGGTCTCAGATACTTCCTGGGCAAGGCACTTAAGCTCAGTTTTCTCACCTGTATAATGGGAATAATAACAGCACCTACAAAGATTGTTGTAAGGATCAAACAATAATTACTTAGCATAGTGCCTGCACATGTAAAAGCTTAATAAATGTCTATTGATTGATCAGTCCTGTTATAGTACCAAGTTTTTTTCTGTGACCAGACTTATAGAATTGGAAGGGAATTCAGAGAAGGAAGACTTGAGATCTATTTTTGAAGGACTGTTACATAGAATAGGTATTAAGTTTGTTCTCCTTGTCCGCAGGGTATAGAACTAGGGGCAGCCACTGGAAGCTGGGAAGGCAGATTTCAGCTTCATATAAGGCAAACTTTCATAACAAGCAAAACCATCCAAAAATAGAATGAGCTGCTTCAGGAGGGAGTAGAATCACCCTTATTGGAGGATTTTCATGGAAAGACTTGAGGACTGCTAGTGGGGTACTGTATTTAGACAATTCTTAAATAGTATTTAAATTTTTCTAATTACATGTAAAGAGAATTTTTAACTTTCATTAAAAAAATTTTGAGTCCAAATTTTATCCCTACCTTCCCTTCTCTTCCCTCCTCCCCCCAGATATTAAGCAATTTAATACAGATTATATGTGCAACCATGGACATTTATTTCCATATTATTCGTGTTGTGAGAAGAAACAGACCAAAAGGAAAAAAAGCATGAAAAAGAAAAGGAAAAGGAAAACAGCATGCTTCAAACTGCATTCAGACTCCATCAGCTCTTTCTCTGGATGTGAATTTCATTTTCCATCTTGAATCCTTTTATCTAGACAATTCCTATTCATTCATGCTGTGGACTAAGGCATCAGTGTCAAGCAGACCACTACATCATACATAAGGATCCCTGCAGGCTGCATATGGACTTAGAAAGACACATTAACATTATGTTTTGTTGTATTTTTATTTTGTTAAATATTTCCCAATTACATTTTACTCTGGTTCAGATCTCTGGAGAGTGTTGTGATATGGGGAGTATCTGACACTTCTGCACTAAAACAAACCCTGAGTTTCCTTCTCACTGAAATTTTGTGATTGAGTCAGCCTCCCAGCCAAGGCTGGAAAAAATAATAATTGCTGGTAATTTTATAGTGCTTTAAGGTCTGCAAAGCACTTTACATACATCAACTCTTTTTTATAGGAGCTTCAATTATTATTTTCTCCATTTTACAAATGAGGAAACAGGTTCAGATATTCCTGAATATAAATCTACTGTGATCTCCACTTTTCCATGCCATCTCTCAGAAATTTTCTTGATAATATAACCTACAAGTCATATCATAGAGCCTCTGCTTGCTACCCTCTGGTGCTGAAGAACTCATTATCTCTCAAAATGGCTCTTGCCAGTTTTGGAGAACTCTAATTATTCATCAGGGATGGCAATGTCTTCTAAGTGGGGACCAGATTGCTGACTCCTGTCCCTAGGATCATTCATTTAAAATCAGAAGAGTCTTGATAGGCCATTTTAGTCCAACCTCTAATTTTACAAATGAGAAAACTGACCCACAGAGGAAAATGACTTGGCCAAGGTCAGGTAGTGAGCAGTAGACACAGTATTCAAACTCAGGTTTTCTAACTCCTAACCCAGTGTTCTTTAGATTACAGTGCCACATCTGGAATCCAGATGGGAGGTGAGCATCCAAGAATCTTCCAGCCCACATTCTACCAATTAAAGTCATTCTGGGAATTTTGAAAGTTTACTTCCTTAAGATTCTAATACTCCCTGGGAGAATTAGCTTGATAGAGAACTGGTTTTAGAATCAGGAAGAAATGTATTCAAGTTCCACCATTGATCCATGCTGACTGGGTCACCCTGGGCAATTCACTTCATCTCTAAGTGGTGCCTCCCCACCACCAAAATCAATATATGACTCCAAGTTGCAAAGCAGATGTATTGCAACTGATTTGTATTAGTGGAGAAAGTTTCCTTGCTGGGAGTTCCAGATGAACTCATGGGTCAGGTCCTCAACACGGTTAGCACAGAACAGTTCTAAGAAGGTCAGGTCTTGGGGTGAGGTGGAGAATCCCTAGTCAAAAGACACTGGTCATGTGGGATTCTAGGGTTTTCTGGACACTAGAAATCATAGTTCTGGTCCCAAATATACTACGGGCCAGACCAGAACAAGAAATGTTTCGATTAAGAGACTTGGGGAGCTTCCAATGTCTACTTGTAGTTAGATGGTACAGTGGAAAAGAGCATTGGATTTGGAGTAAGGAAGACCTTAATGCTAATACAAACTCAGACACTTATTAGCTGTGTGGCCCTGGACAAGTCACTTAACCTCTATCTTTCTCATATGTAAAATGCTGATAATAAAAGAATCTGTCTCCCAGAGTTGTAGTGAATACATAATGAGGCATTTGTAAGGCATTGTGCAAACCTTGCAGCACAGTATAAATGACATTATTAATGGGTAATTTTTTTTAGGGAGGGGACAACTACAATTGCCCTAGTTTCCAAATCCTCTCCTGGTATATTCAAGGACTCAGAATACACTCTTTCAAATGTCATTTCATGTGAGCTGAAATCGGCTTCATTTTATCTATATTATCTCCGTTTTGTAAATGAGAAATTTGAGACTCAGAGAGATTAAGTTATTTGCCTACAGTGACAAAATCAGATTCTGTAGACCTCTCTTCCCAGGTCGCTTAAGTGGGGTATCTTGAATCAAGAGAATGGAAAAATGAATTTATTAAGCACCTCCTGTGGGCTAGGCACTCTTCTAAGTACTTTGCAAATATCTCATTTGATCCTTATAATGACCCTATAAAGTAGGTGCTGTTATGATCTCCATCTTACAGTTAGGGAAACTGAGACAAAAGTGATTTTCCCAGGGTCACACAAATAGGAAGTGTCTGAAGTCGGCTTTGAACCCAGGCTTCCCTGATTCCAGGCCCAGTATGTTATCCACTGCACCACCTACCTGCCTCAGCACCAAATTACTGAGACTGGGATGCCCAAGTCCCTGAAAAACTTGGCACTGTTCCTCAATTCCTTCCCTTCCTATGTCCTGGCTCTGCTTTCAGAAAGGGAATACCACTGTGTGTTGTCTAGAAAAAATGAGGGTGAGAAAACTGTAGAAATGCAGGGAAGAAGGGGCTGTGCCTTTGAATGGAAGACAGGGTGGGATGAAGGCAGAGGCTTCAGAAAATGATCTAAGAGTGGAGCCAGAGTAAACCCGGAATTGACACTTCTTTGCTTTTAACTCAGAACATGCCTATGATTGATTGTAGTATAATGGGAATTGTAATGAGTCCCCTACCCATTCATGTTTTCTCTGCAGCTCCAGTCATTCTCAGACAAGAGCTCACAGGATAGTTGAAGTTATGGTTTATAGACAAAGGAAAATATAGGGGCATGTGAGATCTGACAGGCTTGGGAAATGTCACAGAGGAGAAAACTGAGAGTCAGGTATTAAGTAATAAATTTCTGATCTCTGGAGGAATATTATAATAATAGGAGAGTAAGCATCCGTTCTTCATCTCCTCTGGGTAGAGGACCAGGCTAGAAAATTTTGCTGGTTTCACAGTGAGAAGAAATAAAGTTAGATGGTAGAAGGAAATTCCTGACAGAAAGCTGAGGGACATGTTACAAGAGACTGAGGAACTTTGTTAAATCTTTTCTATTTGAAAAATCTTTATCAAGTAGAAGTGGGGGTTGTTTAGAGGGGATGGAGGCCATTGTGTGTGGAGAAAGACAAGTGGATGAGGTGAACTAACTCTGCAGGGGAAGAGGGAGAGGTGATAATGACTTCTAGAATGAGGACACGCCCTGAGGTTGGAAGCGTCTTGCCACTACTGAAACTTCAAGATGATGCAGAGAAATGTGAACTGGTGAGGCAAATTCAGTGCCTTTATTGATGGTTCTGGGTCCAGATGTGTCAGATGCTCATGGCGACCCTTAAAGGGGGCAAATACAGCCAAATTTAGTGCTGGACTCTTCGAATGGATTGCAGCTGGTTGGTATGGGCCTGGGTACCAAACTCGCTGTATTTTCGAAACTCTCCACTATGCCGGTCCTGCTCCAATACATACTGGTAGCCCCGGAAGCCAGGATATTGGTAGCCTACCCACCTAGGTACATGGAGAGAAAGGAATAGGTTATGAAGGGTCTTTGGTATCTTCCTGGAAGCCTTCTGTGCTGGGCATCTATGGCCACTACATTTTTCTCCCTTGTGGGAGTCATCATCCTTATTAGTCTGGATTCTCTGTTCTCCCTTTCTTTCTTGCCTGTCATCTTTGCCCAGTTTCCTGACTCCAAGTGTTATATTTCCTTATCACTTCTCCTTAGTTCCCTCTGTCCTCCCTTCCCCATCGTCCCTTTTCAGTTCTTTATCTCCATGATCCTTCTTCCCTATCATCCTTTCTTGGTCTCAGTTTCCCTGTTTCCTTTTCCCATCATGCCTCCCTAAACCCCTCTCCCAAATCCCTTGCTTGTTGCCCTCTCAATTACTGTCTCTTTCTCCATCTGTTTGCCTTGTCTTCTGCTTCCCACCAAACCCTTTTACTCAGTTTCCCATTCCAGTCCCCAGCACTCACGCTCCTGAGGTGACTTTGAGGGAGCCCACATCCTTGCTGGCCCAGCCCATGGCAGGCAGGGATGGATAGTCATCACTCAACTCAAATTTGCAGCCCTGGAAGTTTTCACCCTCATAAAGGGTCACTCGACTGTCACTGTGATTCTGAGGGCCCAAAGAGAAGTAGAAGGAAGGTTGAGGAGAGAGATGCCTCTTCTATACTTCTCAGAAAGGTGATTCTAATCTTCCCCTCTACCATGCCAAGCAAACTAACATATACATAGACGTACACATTTCCACTTCTCTCCCTCAACCCATGCACAACTGCACCCAAGGAGTAATGAGAGGAGTCCAATCAATTTCCTGATTCTACATTTCAAGCCTCCATACAGGATCGAGGCCTGGGTCTCTTAGCTGAACCCTTCTTTCAGGGATTTTATGAAATGAGGATGCTGGGAGGTGGGGGTTTCCTCAGAAAGAATGACAGCTGCAAAGGATTTCTTTAACTCTTCTGTCCTTATTGATCAAACTACCACTCTGGGGCAGCTAGGTTGTGCAGTGGATGTAGCACCAGCCCTAGAGTTCCTGAAGACCTTGAGTTCAAATCCAACCTCACAGGCTTGACATTTACTAGCTGTGTGACCCAGACCTTGTGCCTCTTCAAAAGGAAAAAAAAGAAACTGCCATTCTCCCAGTGTCTCAGGTTTCTAACCTAAAGTCATCTTTATCTCTTCTTTCTTGCCCTTCATATCTATTCAATAGACAAGCCCTGGTTTTTCTACCTCTGAGATATCACTGGAATCCAGTTCCTCATTTACACTCCTTCTGCCAAACTCCTACTTTATCTCTTCTCCCCAGTCTTCCCACCTCCTATGTTCCAGCTCTCACATTCTCTTTACAGTGGTCATGACACACTTAAAAACCTTCAGTGGTTCCCATTGTTTACTGAATAAGGTATAAATTCTGACTGACATTCAAGGCTCTCTGTGATAACGATTACAAGCAATAGTTGGCATTTATATAGAGCTTTAAGGCATGCAAAACACTTTATAAATATTCTCTTACTACTCAACCTTACCTCAGATTGCTCTTTTTTAGCTGGACATGAGTCAGGATAGACTAGACTTTTTTCAGTTCACTCATTTCCAGACCACAATTGCCATCCTGCTCATCTTTGCTCATTTCTGTCTCTTTATATATGTTTAGAATTGACTAATGCTGCTTCGTCTTTATTTGTTGAAGTCCTTCTCCCTCTCAAGTCCCAAACTGGATTCCATCTCCTTCATAAAGCCTTCCTTGTGCCTTTAGTGAAAGTGATCTTGCCCTCCTCAAATTTTGAATAGCACTTTTCCGGGACCTCTCATTTGCATTTATGCCTCCTATAATTTATATATTTGTCCTGTCCTCAGTAGAGTGTAAGTTCCTTAAGATCAAGGCCTCTGTGGCATCCATCTCTAGATGCCCAGCCACATCTAGCATAGTGTTTTACATAAAGAAGATAACTTCAAACGCATTTGAGGAAACTAAGACTTGGGGAGGTGAGGTAACTCAACAGCAATGAATAGCATCCACGGGATACAGGGGAAAGGGCACAAGATTTCAAGTCCCGAAGACCTGGGTTCAAATACGGCCCTGCTGCTTACTAGCTGTGGGACGCTGGGCACTTTGTCTCACCTCTTTCAGTTTCCCCATTGGTAAAATGTGGGAGTTGTACTAAATGGTCTCTAAGATTCCTTCCAACTTTAGATCCTGTGACCCATGAAAGTCTGGTCACAGTCTAGAGTTCTTCCCCTTCCCCACTGAATTGACTCTCAATGCATAAGGGAAGAAAGTCGTGGGAGATAGCATTGGACTCTCAGCACCTCCTTCTTTGCTTTTTCTGTATCTCCTTCCCCTCTCTCTCCGATTCCACAGCCCTATATTCATTAAATTCAACATAGTCAACACAGAAATTCAACATATATAGAAGACTGGCCTCCTGGTAATTGCCTTTTGACTCCACTCCTAACCCTGTTCACTATTCCTCACCCACCACCACACACACTCTAACCCTGATTTTTCCTGCATTTTTTTTTTTACCATCCCTCTAATCTAAATCGATCCTTATTTTGCCCTCCTCACAGTACCCTAAGTGAAGGCCTGGGAGATGACCTCTCTCTACTCTCCTCCCCCCCCCCCCCCCCCCCCCCCCGCAGCCAGCCAGTCAAGCTACTCCAGGTCATTCTGCTCAGAACCTTGGGGGCAGATGACGCCTTAGGATACAGGGAGCGGGGTGGTTGTCTGCGTGCTGTAAGGGAAGAGGTGGTTCTAACAGGTTCTTAGAGCTGGAGCTATCGGGCAGCTGCGGTGGAGTAGGGGTTGAGGGTTCGGGACTCACAGCGCAGAGCAGGGGCCGGAAGGAAAGAAGCTGATCGGTTCTATAGCCGCTGCTGCCGCTCCACGCAGTAGATCGAGGATAGTCGCCCTTCTCCAGGATGAACTGCTGGCCCTGGAAATCCGGGTACTCGAAGCCCACCCATCTGGGAGAGGAGGTGGGGGAGGAGTTGCTACCCTCCCCAGAACCACCACCCCATCGCCTCTCTTAGAGCAAGGACCTTGGGAGGACCCAAACCCTTTTCCTCTCTTGTAGGGATTACACATGGTTGAGACTGAGATTTCAGGTCCTACCAGCACTGAGTCTGACTGCGGTACTTTCCCGGAAGACCATTTGGAAAAGGAAAGGAACATATCTCTGCGTCCTAAGAATCTAGACTTTAAAGGTTTGGAGTCTTAGGATCTCGGAGTTTGGGGTCTGGATAAGAGGCAGAGAATATCGGGAGGTTTTGGGGGGGGCTGGGAGGATGAAGAGTGGGGTGACTCACGCGCCGCTTTCCACCTTGACAGAGCGCACCCTGCGAAAGCCACTAAGCTCTCGGATGCTGGAACAGTCGCTCATCAGTTCACAGCGGCGGCCCTGGAAATTCTCTTCCTCCCAGAGAGTGAGGCGGGCTGGGCTTGAGCCCTGAGACAGGGTGCCGCTCATGTTCTCTGCAACGAGATGGACAGACTCCTGACTTAGGGGTCAGCGCCCAGGCTCCCGGTTTCCGGGAGATCGCCGATGTCCAGTCCGGGATCAGAAGCAGGCGGGGTCGCGGGCCTCCAGTAGATTCTCTTGCACCGCGGATACGTGTGCCACCTTCACTCCCAACACAACCTGTAACTTCCTAGACTAGAAATGCCCCCGAGCTGCGGCTCCTTCCGGGGATGCAACCCCCAAAGAGTCAGGAAGGGAGCAGGAGCTGGGCCGTGAAGCTGGAAACGAGGTCTTAGGGATTGGGAATTTGGTCCATCGACCGAAGGGAATTGAGGCTTGGAGGGTGGGGGGATGGTGGAGGGGGAAGGACCGACAGGCTCTCTCCTTATTTTCAATGCCCTTTTCAGCCCCAGATTTCTCTTCAGATTCTCATCTTCCCGTCCTAAGCCCTTTAACCACTGGATGCCTAGTACTCACAGGGCGGACTCCGGCAACTCTGGGGCTGTTGACAAGTTGGGTGCTCGACTGTGAGAGGCTGACATTGGGAAATGGCCTTTATAGTCCTCCCTCTGTAGCCCCCAGGCCCTGCTGAAACAGCTGAGCTGAGTCAGCGGTCAGGCTGGTGTCTAGTCCTGTTAGCCGCCCCAGGAAACAAGAAGCTGTCAGGCCTTCCAGCCCTGGCCCCACTCCCAACCATTCCTGACCACCAACCCCTGGCAGAATAGAAAGTGCTGAGCCACCTGTCCAGGCACAATAGTTAGAAGCTGACTATGTGATTCTTTTCTTCCTGAACAGTGGAAATGGAGATAGGGGCAGCCAGAGGTCATCTTGGTCAATCCCCTGCCTCCTGACACAACCCACAACCCCTCTTCCCAGGCCAGACAAACACACTGAAAGATACTTAAGTTTACATCTCTCTTCTCTCTCTCTCTCTGTTTGATTCTCTCTGTCTTACACACACACACATAACACACCTTTCCATACTTCTTCCTAATGCCTAATTCCTAGTACCCAGTTTTCAAAGGTTCCTTGGATAAAGCTGCATCCAAGATTGACTATTCAGTCTACTCTTTTTTGTGTTCTCTTCTCCAAACCAGCTCAAAGTGGTGTTTCTCCTAGTTTCAGCTTCAAGAGCCTTTGCTTGTCATGATCATTTCCTGAAGTTTTTCAGCCAGGGTCAAAGAGCCAGTCTGTTTGCTATGAAAAGTCCCTTCCTCTCTTGCCCAGGAGGGTTTGAAAAGAAGCCTTGTGAGGTCCAGTCTGGGTTTTTTATGTGACCCTTCCACTGTGGAGGGTGGAAGTAATGCTTTGCTAGCAGATGGTCTAGTGAGAAACCTGACTCTGCTTACCCAGCAAGTAAGTGGAGTTAGAAGACCACCCATGCAGTTTTCACGAGAGAAAGTAAAAAAAGAAAGGCCTAAGGAGGAGTCCAAAGACTTTAGGGATCAATTAAGGCCTACCAGGGAATTAAGTCAGGATTAATTTAAGAATCAGACCAATGGGATGTGGTACAGAGTATTAGACCAGGGGTCAAGAAATCTGCGTTCTATTATGGGATACTGTCACTTTCCAGTAACTTCACATATGACCAAGCCATTTTGTCTAGATGGAGCTTAGTTCCTTATTTGTTAAAGGGAGACATTGAACCAGATGGTTTATGAAATTTCTACCTCTAACAATCCCTGAATCTGTAGGTGGATATAACTAGGTTGTTGTTGTTTGTCTTTTCTTCTCAAAGGGGACTATGACGTCAGGAAGATAGTGCCATGACTTGCAATGAATTGGATTGAAGTGAGGCAGGGCTATGCAAGGTTACCAGCCTCACTATCTTCCCTAGAGCCATCTGGATATAGATCAGGATGACAGGAGATGGCCTCCAGACATAAAGTAGGACCAACAGGTTGAAGTTACAGTGAGGAAAGTTTCATATTAATGTGAGAAAGAATGTTCTTACTGAGAAAAAAAAGTATGTGATAACTTTATTATATATTTTAAAAGATTAGCAAGTTGTACGCAGAAAATTTTTGTTTTCATATACAATCATCTTTTTTTTATTATACTATGTTGTGGAAATGCTTGTTTTATTCCATAAATTAAAAAATAAATAAATGAATCAAAAGAAGGGCAATGATCTCTCCTCTTCAGGTTTTCAAGCAGAGGTTCTGTAACTATTTAGAGTTTATGGAAATCAGCTTGGTTCAAGTACATCTATTTTAAAAAACTGTCATTTTCCTATTGCCTAAGTATACTTCCACCTTCTCCTCCCTTCCCCCCCAAATTGTATACTTCTGTTCCAGGAAGATGCTATCCAGCTGTTAAAACCAACTTATTCTAAGTGACCCTTAGCCTTTAAGTTTATGTCCTTCCTCAATGCGTATGGCTCAAGGTTTAAATTCAAACATTGGGGAACTATCTAGACCTTGATGATGTCCTGACCTCATGAGGACTTCAAGCTTTCTCTTCCCAGCTGCTGAAGCATAGAAGATGCTTTGATTCATTGAGCAGGTGGAATCCTCAGAAAGAAAGTTATTTTTCCTCTTTGGCCAATTGTTTAATAAAAGTCTGGGCAATCTTATCTATTACACAAATACTTTGACATGTTAAGAACCTCAAGGATTACTTTGTACCTTGCCAAGACACCCCTGGAACCTCTGAGCCTTTCCACTGACCCTACAGCCAAACTCTCCTCCTATATGTGTTATCTCCCCTAGTTATCGATTAGAGAGCAAGGATTGTTTAGATTTTCTATTTGTGCTTCGATGGATTAGCACAGTGTTCAGCACTTAACTGTTCTCCATTCCACTGAGTATGTCTTTCAGAGAATTCTTGTGTAGGAAAGAGATTGGATAAGAAAACCTCTAAAGTGTATTGCAATCTAGATTTTATGAATTTATGATTTATGACCTGAAGTTGCATAACATTTTTGACTTTTCTAGTTCATTTTTAATGAACAAAAATCAGTTTCCTCTACCTCTCCCTCCCCATCCTCACTATTGGAAAAACAAAAACAAAACCCTTGTAAAAATATGTATGATCAGGCAAATCAAATCTTTACATTGGCCATGTCAAAAAATAGCTGACATTTTGCACATTCAGAATGGCCTGTCAAGTGGTAAATAACATACTTCATTTTTAGTCATCTAGTATTCATTGTATCTAATTCACTAATCATTTAGTGTTACAGTTGTGTGTTACAGTTTTCTATATATGTTATATCCTCTGACTATATTGCAAACTCCTTGAAGTCAAGGACAGAGAAATTTCCACTTCATTTCTTTCCCTAATAGAAAGTCCCTAATATGTGTTTGAATTAAATTGAGTTGCAACACTGGATATTTCTGTTTCTCCAAACCTTTGTTCCTGTTGTGGCAAGTAGGCTTTTTTGTTTGTTTCACAATCTATCAGATTGTATGCCAGCTTTCTGAGATTAGCAGGAGAGTGGTTTGTAAAATTAACTAACTAGGGAGAGTTGGAGGGCAAGTGGTGCCACCCACTCACTTTATCACTGTTGGTCACTGGCAGAGCAAGGGAAAACCTGCCTTTGTTCACTTTGACCTCGTCTATGCACATACAGCTGGATGTCCCAATGGATAGAGTGCCAAACCTGGAGTAAGGGAGATGAGTCTTTATGAGTTCAAATCTGGCCACAGACACTTGATATTTGTGTGACCCTGGACAAGTCACTTAACCCTGTTTGTCTCAGTTTCCTCATCTGTAAAATGAAATGGAGATGGAAATGACAAACCATTCCAGTGTCTTGAGCAAGAAAACCCCAAATGATTCCAGATGGAGTCACAAGAGTTGGACATGACTCAGCAACAACAATGCATACACACACACACAAGCATGCATACATACATATTCACTGATCACATTCTGTCTTGTGTCCTAAAACTTGTGTCATAGTTATTAAGAATTTATGAGATCTCTGTGCTACTTTAGGGTTTACAAAGGCAGCTATGTGAAAGTGCTTTTTGAGTTACTATTTTTATTCCGCGGATGAGGAAATTAAGTCACAGAGCAAGAAATGCCTGAATTGCAAAGAGAATCATGAGCAACACCAGGCTGAGATCCAGATTCATTCATGCAGTCCATTTTATTTTATCATATTCCACTCAGTCCAATTTAGCAAGTCTCAAATCTGTGCAAGGCATCGTAGCTGCAATGACAAAAATCAAATACCCCTTTTCTTGAGGAGATGACATTCTACTGGGGAGAACAATTTGTATACAGATGCAAATGATGTGCTGGTAAATGTTTAATAATGGGCTTTCTAGGAAAAAAATGTACACATGGCACATTTTTAAGTTTAATCTGCATTATTAATGTTTTCTCCATAACTTTCTCAAGTCTAGATTTGCCCTGATTTGTACCATTTGTTAATTTCCAAGATGTAAATGATCACAATGAAAATGAACAATCTGCTTTCATGAGCTAGTTTACACTTACTGTAGCATACCACTACAAATACATTCAAAATATATTAAAAGCAAACACAAAGCAATTAGATGGAGGGGGGATTGGACAGAATAACCCTGGGGAGATCAGAAACGACCTCATGAAAGAATTGGTTCTTGAATTGAGCCTTCAGGAGCTAAGGACTCAGAGAGGCAGAACCATTTCACAAACATTTAGAAAAGATATATTAGGGGCAGAGGACTCTGCTTAGAAATGATAGTAATCCAAAATTTAGATAAGACACAGCCCCAGCCCTCATGGAGTCATAGACTGTTAAAGAAATGAGTCACAAGCCATGGCAACTCATTTCATGCCACATTATTGCTGCAGTTATTAATGTTGTGCTGAATGCAACTGTGAAAAGGGCCCTGGAGAAAGGCAAAGTGCTTTATAAGGTCCCAAAGTTTGTTGCCAGTGGTGGTGAGGTGAAGATTTTGCCTTTCAGCTATAGTTTAGTAGGATAGTGACTGAGAGTCATGGTGCAGAGGGGAGGGGAAGCTTTGTTGTTGTGTGTGCATGACTGTACGTGTGTGATGGGATGGGAGGGAGAGGATGTCTATAGAAAGTAGGCACCAATCAAAACTGCAGTAATCCCAGATGCAACCACTAGAGGGGGTGTAAGTAACATACTAGATGGAAATCTGGAACTCTTTGTGGGGCAGAGCACGGGAAAGGGTTGTGTGAGCTGAAAGGTGCAGGAGCATATGGATCATTGTGTACCTGCATCTGTGTTGTCCCTGTTCTGATGACTGGGCAACTCAGAGTCCGCTGGATTGTGCTGAGCTATATTTTGGGTATGTCTGGGACGGAGGGGAAGTAAGTCTGTAATTATGCCTGGTGAGGATGTTCCTGAGCTAAGCTATACCAATTAGTATCATGGTTCTAGAGAGGAAAGGGACCTCAGAGGCCATATCATACAAATATTTCATTTTATAGATGGAGATAATGAAGCCAGGGAGGTTGTGATGTGTCCAAGGTCACACAGGTATATGTCAGAGGCGGGTTTTGAACTGAGGTCCTCTTATCACACTGTACCTCCACATAGGTTCTTTGTACCCAAGCTGGGATAGGGTTAGGGGGTCAGGATCATGTATTGCTCTTCCTCCTCTGAGCACTTCTATCAGCTTTCTCAGATGTAGCCTATGATTATTCCCCTTAACTGGAAGGATCCTTTCCCCCTTCAAGTGCTTCAAGTTTGACTTCTATGCATACACCCGTCATATTCATCCCTGTGCCCTAAAACTTGTATCAGAGTTATTAAGAATGGCTGACATCTCTATGCTACTTGTGGGTTTACAAAGTTTTATCCCACTTGATCCTCACAACTGACCTCCTAGTGCTACAGATTCAATCTCCATTTTCCAGATGGAGCAATGGTGAAATGGCTTGCTCATCCATGTTTGGACAGCTGCCAAGGGCTGAGGGGGATATGAATCTAGGTCTCTCCTGACATTAAGTCTAGAACTCTTTTAACCACAAAGAGCTGCCTTATTACAGGCTACTACAAGGCCAGACTTCAAGATGCCCCAGACACAACAGTGCCTGCTACAAGATCAACTTCCTGACAGAGACCTGAGTATAGCCTACCACAAAGCAACACCTCCCACCTCCAAGCCTAGCTTCCTGTCACCCTGGGACATAACACCATCACACTTTGTTTACTGCTGAGGATACCTCAATCTACTAATTACTTGCTTTCTCCAGTAGAATTCTACTTCTACTCATTCCCCAATGGTTAGTATCATATCCCCTCATATCCCCTCATATTCTTTTAATTTCAATTGATTCTAATGATCTTAAATGCCCAACTATCAAGTCATATTTCCTCTTCCCCAACACCTGCTATAAAATCCCACTCCATTGCTGCCTAGCCCTTCCATTGGGCTCTCTGGAACTCTTACTCTGTAATTAACAAACTTTCTATCATTCTATATCTCTCCCCTTCCTCTTCCTGCTATCTTCTGGCATTCACTGAGACCCGCCTCCTTCCAGATGACACTGCATCATTGGCCATAATTCCTCTTACACCTCCTCTCACCCCTACTCACTGATCCCTTTAGAAGTGTGGGAGTAAGAATTCTCTGTGCTCCCCAATGCCACTTCCAAATTCTCCTACCACCATCACTGAGCAACCTCTCAAACTTGAGGCTTTCTCTAACCAAAATTTTCCCCCAAACCAGACCCTGTTGACTATTATCTAATGATTCCTTGGATAAACTTCCTTCTTTCTCAATGAATTTAGGAACTATCTCACAGTTTCCCTCTCCACCCAATTCCTAGCCCTTAACTAGAGGACTTCGATATCTTTGTTGATGGTTCCTCATATGTCCTTATACCCCAGTTCCTCAAACTAGTCAACCCTGCTCCTCTTCACCTCAGCTACACGTAGGGATGGTCACACCTTAGATCATGACATCCCCCACAAGAGTTCCACTTCCTTGTTCAAGAACTCTAAAATTCTTCTATCTAATCATAATTTTCTAATCAGTCCTTCTCTCCCTCTACTTTACTCTTCCTAAACTGGTTATTCCTCATCACCATGTCCTCCAATCCCTCCACCCCTGAGTGTTTTCCCAGGCCATCACCTCTGCTCTGGTTATACTCTAGTTCCTTTTCAACCTTGACCTCTTAATGAAGCAATTCAATTTCACACCATCCTCTACTCTGGAATCCATTTTTCCCCTGTCCCTTTGCTGCTCACATCTCCATGGAACCACAAAATTACAGAATTTGAGAGTTGGATGTATCTTTGGTGACCAACTCATTCATGAAGGGAATCCCCATGATGAAATAGCCAACAATCAGTGGTCCAATCTCAGCTTGAAGAACTCAAAGGAAGGGGAAACCACTACCTCCTGAGGCATCTCATTCAAATTTTGGGCAGCACCAATCATTAAGAAGTTTTCTCTTCAATTAAATCTAAATTTACCTCTTTTTAATTTCTATTTGCTACTTCTGGTTCTATCCTTTGGAGCCAAACAGAAGTCTAATGTCCCCTCCATTTTCAGATGCTTGAATCAATCTGCATGTCTCCTTGGTCTTCTCTTTTCCAGAAAAATATGTCTAGTTCCTTCATCCAGTCCACTTATGTCATGTACTCAAGGCTGTTCATCATACTGTTTCCCTTCTCCTGGAAATCAGTGTGCTTCAAAAACCTTGGTGTCAAGAACTGAACAAGATACTTCAGATGAGATCCGTGGTGGTTCAAGTAGTGTGACTGTTACCTCCTTAATTTCAGTAGCTGGGTCCTGCTTCATGCAGCATGATATTACATTAACCTTTTTGGTTGTCACTTCACACTGATGACTCCTTGTGAACTTGCAACCCGAAAACCCTCCCCCCAGATTTTTTCAGATAAAATGCTGTCTAGTCACACTTTGTCCATCTAGTATTTGTGAAGTTGGTTTCTGTAACCAACTGCAAGATATTTTTCCCAATGGATTTCATCTTTATGTTTAGTCTAGTACTTTAGCTTGTCAAGATCCAAACTGTTATCTACTATATTATAATAACTATCCCTTCCAATTTTAGGTCATCTACAAATTTGATGATTATCCCACCTATGCCTTTATACAAATCATTGATAAAAATATTAACAAGCCTAAGCTCAGATCCTTGGGGTACTTCACTGGACACCACCTGCCACATTGACATCAAAACATTAACAATCTTTAAATCCTATCCTTTGACCCAGCAATATCACTTCTAGGACTATATCCCCAAGAGATCATAAAAATGGGAAAGGGTCCCACATGTACAAAAATATTTATAGCAGCACTCTTTGTAGTGGCCAAAAACTGGAAATCAAGTGGATGTCCATCAATTGGGGAATGGCTGAATAAATTATGGTATGCGAATGTAATGGAATACTATTGTACTATAAGAAATGATGAACAGGAAGACTTCATAGAGGTCTGGAAAGACTTATATGATCTGATGCTGAGTGAAAGGAGCAGAACCAGGAGAACTTTGTGCACAGCAACAACCACAGTGTGCGAGAGTTTTTTCTGGTAGACTTGGAACTTCATTGCAATGCAAGGACTTAAAAAAATTCCCAATGGTCTTTTAAGGTAAAATGTCTTCCACATCCAGAGAAAGAACTATGGAATTCAATTGCAGAATGTAGCAGATCAATTTTTTGTGTGTATATTACATTTTGGTTTGTTATATGATTTCTCCCGTTCATTTTAATTCTTCTATACAGCATGACTACAGTGCAAATGTGTTTAATAGGAATGTATGTGCAGAACCTGTATAAAATTGCATGCCATCTTGGGGAGGGAGGGGGCAAAGGGGGGGAGGGAAAAAAATCTAAGTTATATGGTAGTGATTGTAGAACACTGAAAATAAATAAAATTAATAAAAATATCTTTAAATCCTTCCAACCAGTTCTGACTTTATTTTCCCTTCTCTCCCTAATACATTACTCTTCTCTTTCTATTCTGCTTACAAGTTCAAGACATAACAGAACCACTTCGAGGCATTGTCTAATTAGACTCCCTGTATGACAAATGATGATGATGATGATAGGATTCAGAATCGACACTTGTATTATCTCCCCATATTAGTAGTAAGCAGTTTATCCTTGTCTAGCCCTTTATGGTTATTTATGTTTACATTTTTATGTTTCTTTTAATTCCTGTGTTTGACTATCAAAGTTTCTAGGCAACTCTAGTCTTTTCATCAGGAATGCTTAGAAGTTCTCCATTTCGTTAAAGATCTATATTTTCCAATTAGGGTTTTGCTAGGTAAACTACTCTTGGCTGTAAACTACTCTTTGCCTTCTGGAATACTGCATTCTAAGCTTTTCACTCCTTTATAATGGTGGCTGCTAAATCATATGTAATCCTGCCTGTGTTTCTTGGTCCTTGACATTTTTCTTTCTGTATTTTTTCAGTATTTTTTCTTTGATTTGGTAGCTCTAGACTTTGACATAGTCAGACCATGTCATTCCACACCAACCCCGCCCCCCAACCCCATGCAATAAACTCCAGCAGTTTCCTATTACCTTTCCTTTCTTCCTTCCTTCCTTCCTTCCTTCCTTCCTTCCTTCCTTCCTTCCTTCCTTCCTTCCTTCCTTCCTTCCTTCCTTTCTCCCTTCCTCCCTCCCTCCCTTTTTTCTTCAAAGGCAGTGGGAGGGACAAATATAAATTCATGTCAAAATAAATATCTTTTTAATTGTTAAGCAGAGCACCAAGACAGTGTTTTACTCCCCATTCTCATGTACTCCATCTACACAAACATTATCTAAATATTGTCTCCACAACATCTTTCCTAGATGTCCCTTCTTCTCCATTCTCAGCCACCAGTCTAGTCCAGACCTTTATCACCTCTAGCCTGGAGAATTGCAATAGCCTCTTGTTTGATCTCTCTGCCTCAAGCCTCTCTCTACTCTAATCCATCTTCCATATCATTTCCAAAATAATTTTCCTAATGTGTAAGTCTTACCACATCACCCTCGCAACTCAACAAGTTCCAGTGGCTCCTTTTGGCCTCAAGGATCAAATGGAAACATCTCCAATTGGTGTTCAAAGCTCTTTACAACCTTTTCAGGTTTCACATACATTGCTTCCCTTTTGGCACTCTTTGCTCCAGTTCTATTGGTCTACTTACTCTTCTGAACACAGGACACTCCATCTCCCACTCTGTTCTTTTGTATGGGCAAAAAGTCTCCTATCCCTAAAATATTCTTCTCTCCTCTCTTTCTTGGAATTCCTTTTATCCTTCAAATGCCATGATCTACATGGAACCTTTCATGTTCCCTCCCCTTTTCCTCCTATAATCATCTTGTTTTCATTTTGTATAATTTATGACTGTATGGATGTACTTAGATATATACATAGTATCTCTCCCATTAGAGTGTTTGCTACTTGAAGGCAGGGACTTCCATTTTTTAATGAATTTCACCAGCACTTAGAATTGTACCTTAGCACATAGTAAATACTTAAGAATTGCTTATCAGCTAACTGACCAACTACCATAAGAATGGATATACATTCTTCCCTTATTGATTAAGGAGGAGGACCATGGATGACAGACTGCATTTACTGTTACATTTAGCTTATGTGTTTTTTAGTTTTGCTGAATTATTCTCTTCTCTTCCACTTTAAAAAAATTTCTTTGTTATAATAGATGGTTAACTGGGAGGGGGAAAGGGAGGAATATATTGGGAAATTAAAGTTATATTTTTAAAAATATATATATTTGCTAATAAAACGTTTGCTAAAAAGAAAAAAGAAAATGAATAATTTGTCCATTCATTCATTCACTCACTCCTTCATTCATAAAATACCAGACTTTAATTCCTATACCCCGACCTTGCTGATACTCCCTTTTCAAGCTCTCTACCAGACCAGTCCTCTCCTCTCCAACCGTCTCTGGTTACTTCCCCAGTGATTTCCCTAGAGGGAGCAAACTGAGTGAACTCTCCTAGTGGGATGATCAGAGGTGCAGTTGGGGCTTGGGCCACAGCGTCTGGGATTGCTGACTTTCTCTGCTCCCATTGTGAAGATGAAATCTCCCAGGCTCTCGAATGCCTTCTTGACCATTATTATTCCACATCTCAGGCCCCTCTCTAGTTTCTTTCCCCCATCCCACTCCTATTCACTTCTTCCCCAGCATCTGGGACTCCTGGCTCCCTTTGCTTGGGTTGTGAGGATGGGGTTTCTCAGGCTGCTCAATGCCTCCTAGACCATTCCCTCCATAATTCCACATCCCAGCCCCCTCCCCAGTGCCTTTCCACCTACCCCCCCACCCCCACCCCTAGGCTCATTTGTCCCAGGCAGCTGCTTCTGTTTGTTTTCTCAGGTCGGTTGTTCTGGGTGCTTCCTGCACTGATGGACTCACAGGTGGCTTTGTTTGCTGGGCTCCCCACCCCCGCTCTTTCCCGCCCCGCCTCCTGCCCCCCCTCCCCGCTCCCGCCCTGATCTACCTCTGTTCTCCTGCTCTTCAGGTTTAAAGTAGAGGGGTAAAAACATAAAAACACCTCCATACCCAGCCTCTATCTACATTGAGGACCCATATCTTCACATGGAGAGACTGAAACCCTAAAGAAATCATGACAGAGAGCCACAGGAGGGACCTCCACCCCATAGGGAGACTCTGTGACCCCTCAGAGAACACCCCTTAATCCCACAGAGGGACCTTACCCCCATCGCATAGAATGAGCATGCTACCCCTCCACAAAGGGATTTGTACTCCTTAGAGAGAACTTCAGCGCCCACAAGTCTTTCTCTCCCCTCAGGCTGGCTCAGACACCAGTTAAACCCCATCAGACAGAAACCTGCTGGCCTCATTGGGATGACATATAGCTAGATTGGGGTAGCTGTCTATTGATTGCCCCACCCCCACCCCCACACCCTTTGCCCTCATTTCACTGGGAAATTAGCCTGGGTTTTAGAGGCTGAAGATGCAAATTCGAGGAAAGTTTTCTCTTCCCCAACTCCCCAAACTTGGAGCTATGCCCAGATACCCTCTTCTTTCTGGACCCACCTGTCCCCTTGTTAATTTGATTTCTCTCTTGCCAACCCCTCCCACCCCATTCTCCCACTGCCCTCCAGGCCCTGGTTAGGTTGCTTGGAACACGATGTAACTCTCCTTCCCTAGGGCTGAACCAGGCCTGGTTACCCAGGAGACAGAGATAACGGCCCAGGGACCAGGCTAAAGACAAGCAGACTCTGGCCAGCTGGGCCAGAGCTGGGGCCCAGACTGAGGGGTGCTACAAAGCTCTCTGTCCTGGGGGTTAGTGGTTTATTGTCACGTCCCTCTCTTTTCTCTCTTCCCACTTCCCTCCGGATCAGCACTTAACTCTCTGGAAACTGCCCATCTTTGTCTTCACCCCACCCCAGCTCACTGACTCAACCTGAACAATCTCCAGAGATTGTTTTGCCACTAGAATGAGTGATGAATCCTGTGAAGTGACCGAGTTATTATAAATTACACTATTCAAGCTATTATTTGTAAAATGTGGGAATTGGTTCCAGTTCAATGGAGGTATGCAATGAAAATTCAACTAATCTGAGCACTTAATAGGATTCCTTATTCACACTAACTGGGATAGCATGTAATAATACATATGGACTCACAATGAGAGGGATATACTTCCCAGCTCCATAGTTCCAGGTTTAGGATAACCTGGGAGATCGATCACAGTAGGACTAGCATTGTTTCCCATACAAGAGTGGTTTTTACTCATCTCCCCTTCACCTGGGCACTTCCCTTTCCATTCAATTCAGTAAATATATATTAAGCACCTTTTCTGCCCAGGAATCTGTGCCAAGCCTTGGGAATACTAAGGCAAAAACAATACTCATTTTGATCCCAAGGAACTGTCATTCCACTAGGGGTGGGGTGGGGCAATGGGTGGATATAATATGTACAGAGGTAAGGAATAGTGGATAAAGTGGACTAATCAGATAAAATACTCCAGGAGTATCTGAAGGAGAGAACACCTTCAGCTTGGGGAAACTGAGGAAGATTACCTAGAGAGGTAGATACTAAACTGAGCTTTGAAGGAAAGTAAGCTTTCTGAAAGGCAGAAATAAAGAAGGCATGCATGCTAGACATGGAAGAGAGCTACAGGGAACCTAAGAGGGGGAAAATGTAATGTTTTAGCTTTACTGAAACTAGATGAGTGGAGAAGAGTCATGTGAAATAAATACTAAGCTAGACAATTTACAATTTACCTCGTGAGCAATAGAAAGCCATTGAAGATTTTGGAGCAGGGGAGTGAGATGGTTAGACTAGTGTATTAGGAAAATTATTTTTGTAATTACCTGGAAGATAGATTAGAGAGAAAAAGACTAGGAACACTCATGTTTCTGATGCTATAGCTGGTGTTAGTATGTATAAAAGGACAATTGTGGAAATCTTTCCCTTTTCTCTCCCAATGACTCAGTCACTCTGCTCATGAAGTGTGGGGGTAGCTGTCTATCCTTTCTAGTCAAGTCTTTCTTCTCCTAAAGCATCAGTTCTTAAATGCATACCCCAAATCTAGCCCAACCCTCCCTCTCCCTTCCTACTTAGCTTCACACAGACTTTCAGTACTTTGTGCCCATCCTTATGCCTCCTCCACCCAATCCCTAACCCCCCTTCCTGGAGAGTGAGGGGCAGAACAGCTACCTCAGTTCCCATGGGGATTAATCCCAGAGAAGGTCACTGAAGCGCCCAGATCCGCTCTTACTCTGTACCCTGGGATTACCATTTGGGTGTGAACGTGTGCTCCTTTTACCCCCTCCCTTTCTCCAAACCTGGCACAAAAGGGCTCCCTGGAAACCCTGCCTTGGGGCCCTGTGCCTCTTTCTGCCTTCCCCCACTCTGTCCCCATGAAAAAGTTGTTGTCCCTTTTCCCTAGTCCTCGGTGGCTCCTCGATTTCCCTGCTCATTGAAGCAGAACCTGATGCTGCACAGCTGTACAGCTGATGGCACCAGCTGTTGGTAACAAATCTGGTTAAGGCCGAGGTACTGAGTCTAACAGTACCCTTCTTCCTAAGGACCCTGCTCTCTTCCCATGATGTGTTGGGATTGGGATTGGGATTGAAGAGGACAGCAAGGCACAGGGCCTCAATCCTCCCACTTGTTGCTTATTTATTTACTCTTATCAGCAGCTCCTCTTGTTGGGGGGTGGAGGAAATAATTCTTTTGAAGATGATGATGTCATCCCTGCCTGGAATCCCCTCTCCCACTACATTTATACCCAGATGGATTGGGAGGATTTTCATCTTCTCCACACCCCATCCCAATTTGGGGGGGGGGGAATGATCAGTTTCTGTCCTACTACCAGCTTCCTCCCCACCCCTGCCATCATACACTACAGTCAGGGTCTGAGCTCGAGGACCCCCCCACTCTAAGGACTTTGTCCACCATTTCTATCTTTCTCACCGTCTGTCTGGCTTGCTCCATCTTTCTGTGTCTATATTTGTTTCTCTTTTGTCTAACTATCCCTGGTCAGTCTCTCTCCCTCTCCCTCTCACCCTTTTTCTCAATGTTCCCATCTTTCTCTGTCTTTCAGTCTATTTCTCTGTCTCTACCCCTCTCTTTACCCATCTCTCTCTCTCTCTATCCCTCATCTGTCTGTCTGTCTCTGACTCTGTTTCTCTCTATCCCCCTTCTGTCCCTGTCTTTCTGTCTGTCTCTCTTTCCTTCTCCCTCTCCCTCCTCTGCCTTCATTCTACCTGTTTCACTGTTTTCCTCTCTCTGTCTGTTTCTCTCTGTGTCTCTCACTTTTTCTCACTGGTTGTCTCTGTCTCACTTTCTTTCTCTGTCTATTTCTCATTCAAGGTGTTCCTCTTTCACACTTGGTTTCTCCCCTCTCCCATCTCTCTGCCTCTATCTCCTTTAACTCTTGCTCCTTTGCCCAACTCCCACCTAGGGTGCTGACAGTCGCCTCTTTGGGATGATGGAAAACAGACTCTGGCCCCAAGCTATGGTGAGAAGGAAAGGGGGGGGCAATGCTGAACACCAGCTGCTGCCCCCCCCCACACTCATCACCACCAGCACCTGCAGGGCTCCCTGGCGCCTCCTAGACTCCACCCCAGAGGGGGATTGGGTTCCATGGGCTGCTCTTCACTCTTTAGCCATTACCCAGAAGCCTCTGGGGACCATAATGATTTGATGGAGGAGATGATGGATCTGGTAAAGTGGGACTTGATGGGGGATGGGGTGAAGTGATTCTCTTTCATCATGGAATATGTTTGAAGGAATAGCTTAGAATCCCAGTACCCTTATCATCTCCCAAGTCTGGGACAGAGAGGCACCTGCTCATGTGGTGTAAAAGGCACTAGAAAAGGAACCAGGAAACCTGTGTTATTACCTGGGCTCTGACACTTTAGTTGTATTAGCTTGGGCAAGTAATTTTCCCCCTCTCTAGGATCTCTTTCATTTGTAAAACAAGGAGGCTGCATTTTTTTCTGAGATGCCTCTAACATTCTGTGGTTTTACCCTCCTTGTGAAGTATCAGGGGACTTCCATGAGATATTAGGGAAGAGGCACCCACTCCCAGATTCTGGGGGCACAACAATTATAGATTCTGCCATCCTGTGGTGGGTAAGTGGGAGGGGGCCGGGAAAGGAGCTCTTACATAGTTCATACACCAGAAAGATCTTAGTTCTCAGATCCTAATCTATCACCCTATGCAAATCATCTTGATTTCAGCAGAGGGTAGAAGGGCTGGACAAAGGACAGCTTGTTAGTGATGGGGCAAGAGAAACACAAATATCCAGTATCCTTCCCCAACTTCCCAGCACTAATAATATATGTGCTTTTTCTGTTCCTTTTCTCTTTTTCTCTCTCCCTTTGGTCTCTGGTACTGATTGGGGAGAAGAGATGAGAACTGAGCTCTCTCCATGATCATTACTGAACTTTTCAGTGAGCTGACTCTCCCTTTAAGCCCACATCCCTTCTCTGATCATACTGTTTGTTGGTGTCTCTACCATCACCACCCCCCCCTCCCTTTTTTCCCAGTCCCAAAGGCTGAAAGCCAGGTAGATTCTATGTGTGGGAAGTGATGCAAGGCTGGAGGTAGTAAAAGAAGTGGATAGAGAACAGTACACCATCTCCCTCTGGGCAATCTCTTCCTGCTCTGGCTATTCTAGGGAGAGTTAGAACTTCTATCATTCTCAGGAGCCTTTGCTATTCATGCTCCCTGAAAAGTGGGGGGGGGGGGGAGAGGGGGAGCTCTCTCTCCAAAGCAAGAGAAGCACAGTTACATCTCCCTTCCACTGTCCTCATTTCTTTTCCTCATCCCAGTGGTAGACCTAACTCCATGGACAACTCATCACCACTCCTTTGCAGTTTCAGCCTCTGAGATATGTTGGGATGGGAGAGAGAAGTGTACTATCACTGAGCTCCAGCTCTCAAGGAGGGAACTCCAAGGAATAGGGAACTGGAGAAAGTATAAGTGCCCTTTTCAGTGGGAGACAGAAGAAAGAGAGGGCATTGTAGTTAGCAGGCAGAGAAGGACTGTGATTAAAGATGAAGGACCGATGGCCCTGGTGTCTGAAGAAAGACAGCTTACACCGATCTGTCCTCTCAGGTTCTGTTTTCTGCTTAAAGTTCTCACCAGTAACTTTGTAGCTGAGATGATGTGTTTGATGAGCTCTGATCTCTGATTTCAGCGTTTGAACCGTGTGGCTTGGATCTGAGGACTAATATTGTGGAATCTGAGCTCAGACTGGGATCACAGAGTCATAGGGACCTCTGGAAGCTTAATGGGCCAGTTTTTTCCTCCAGTGCAGTCTTCAACAGGGCCTTGGGAGGAAAGCTTTCTCTCAGAATAAATGGGTTTAAAAATTATAGGTAATGAATAAGACAAATTACTGTGTGTCTATATTCCATGATGAGGAAAAAGTTATGCCTTCCTGGTATGACAGGAAGCCTATGGGTCAGTAGCTGCCTCTTCTTTCATGTCTTTTCCTATCTAGGCCAAGAGGGAGAGAGTTTAGAACGAATATACCAAAGACGTTCACATGGTTAGGAGAATTGCCCAGGGCTCTCTGAGACTTGGGTGCTCTCCGATTCCAAGTCCCTACCCACCCTAGCTCACACCTCTGCCACAGTCTCCTGTGCCTTCCTACTCCCCCCACCAGCTAGCACGCTTTCTGGTGACGTTCAGAGTTAGCCAGGGAGTCCCAGGGTGGCTGGCTAAATCTGCGGGGTAGCTACTACACTCTCCCACAACCAGGTGAGCTCCTGGCCACATGGACTGCCACACAGACTGCACAGTCCCCGGGACAGGGTCCTGGGAGCCAGGCGGGGCGGGGTGGGCGGGTTCTGGCGCCGTGGAGCCGGATAGGAGCCGGATCTCGAGGAACAATCGCCCGTGGAGGTAGGAAATTGGGGGGTGGGGGTGGGGGCCAGAGGGAGCCGGGGAGGGGTGGAGGGCAGGCAGGCTACATAGGCGTAGCTGGGCAGCTAGGGTTCCAGCGGTGGCCGAGTGACTGAGCTGAGCTTCCTTTAGGGTACTTGACTGCCCTTTGCTGAGCTGTGCCAGGCTGCTGAGCTGCGGGCTGGGGCCCGGTGCCCGGTGTCCCGGGGGCGCAGATAGACCGCCTCCGCCTCACGCGAGCCGAACGAACAAAACGTTCAGGTCCGGTTTGTGCGAGGGGCTCGGCGCGGGCCGGGAGCGGAGGGCCCGGGACACGGGCACGGGATCACCGGAGTGGGTCCAGGTTTGGTCTTGCGCACTGTCCCTGCGGCGTTTCTTTCTGCTGCTTGCTGCTGCTGGCTGGGAGTCGAGTAGGGAGCCGGGGAGGGGGGCACGATGGCGAATCTGGTAGCAGCCGAGGGCCCGGGGACCCAGGCTCCTCTCAATTGCGTGGCTCTCGGGGCTGACACGTCGGCGGACCGGCTGGCAGCCGAGGCAACAGGTGCGCCAGAACCTGGCCTGCCCAGCCCGACTCCTCCCCACCAGCCCCTCCCCTCTCCCACCCTCAGGCCAGCCAGCGTGGCGTGGTACCTGGCCCGAGTCTGAGTGCTGAGTGCCGAGGCCAGGCTGGGCAGGCTCTTATAACACCCTGTCCGCCCCCACCCCCACCTCTTGGGCTCCCACACCACCCGCCTTCTACTCGGGCCCCCGCCCCCAACACACACACACACACACACACACACACACACACACACACATACACACACACACACACACACACACACACACACACACACACCTGTCCGGACTCGCGCTGCGTTTACTTGGGGCAAATATTGATTCAGAGGAGGCGGAGCTGCTTTCCCCCTATATCTCCACCAGTCTGGGACCCCATCATCCTAGGCCCCCCACCCCCACCTCACACTGATCCCTCAGGACCCCCAGGAACTGGAGGTACGGAGGTACGTGCACGCCTTCATTTGGGGGAGGGATCTGAGAGGGAGGAAGGCTCGGGGACCTGGCCGTCACTGGAACAACACCAGATGTCATTTTTCCACCCACCTGCCATGCCGAGGGCGGGGGAAAGGGGGAGGGATGGCCGGGAGAGCTTGAAAGGAAGGGGAGGGGACGGAGGAGCAACCCTAGCGAGAGAGTTGATGCTGGAGTTCTGCGATGCTAGGTCTGAGCCGGGGTGGCAATGTGTGTATTGGGAGTGTGTGTGGGGGTCTCCCTGGCTTTGACACGCCAAATTCAAAGACGAGGTATGGGACATTTACCTAAATCTGGTCCTTCAGCATTGCACCCAGTGTAGCAATGGAATCTGTGGAAAGGTGCCTTAATAAACGGATATTCCCCAAGCCCCTTTCCGTGTTTTGGTTTCCCCAAGTTGGGAAGAAGTAAGAGTCGGCTTCAGGACGCCGGAGGTACAAGCTTAGCGCTGGTTGGAGGTCGAGCAAAGGAAGCTGTCTCCAACTTGGCTCAGCCAGCCACTTGGACAGCCCAATTTATAAAAGCCAGGACACTCAGGGCTGACGTGAGTCTGCTACAACCTCAAACACCACCCCCACCCCCCCAACGAAGACTCCCTCCCCGAGGGGGGCAGCCAGTCAACCGTGCTTCATTGGAGGCTGAGAGGCCGGGGCACTCACAGCCCAACCCGAAGCCCAACGCCTGGCCGCAATGCAGCGCCATCTGCCTGTAGCGCTTCGAGGACTAGGGATTAGAAGAGGGAGCAACCAAAAAGAGTGGGAGAGGCATCTGGCCCCCAGAGCATGCACTCCAGACTGCTTTCAGACTTAGATTTGTTTTCCACTACCTCCTACTCATCCCCAACACTCCTGTCTCAAAACTCTCAAATCTGCACATTGCATTTTGGAGGAAGGACCAGGGGAAGTCATTAGCCCCTTCCCACTGACACTCCTCAACTTCATCCCCTAGGAACCCAGAAGCCCTCAGGGGCAAGAGTCAAGACAGCAGGCGGCTGATCAAAGGTGCAATTTTACTGAGAGAGCTTGGGTGGAAGCCTGGGGAAGGGAACTGACTCTGTAGGTCTCTTCTCTGGAGAGCACAGGATCCCCTGCTGCAAGTCCCGGACTTGGAAGGATGTGAAGATGACAGGCCTTTGGCTCTGGCTCTGCGGAAGCCTACAGTACCAGCTCGGTGCCACTGGAGATGGACGTCTTTGTGAAGGTGTTGATCTGAGGTAGAGGCACTTGGATGGTGCACAAATTTACGTACTGTCCAGAGGGTCTTTGGGGTATTGAGTCTGGGCTTGGCCCACTGGAAGAAATAAATTGGGGCCAGGTGAGTGTGGGGCTCTAGTTCCCTCATTTCAACCAATTGTTCCAGTAGTGGTCCACTCACCTAGACAAGTTATGCAGGGAGGGCTGCGTTGGAGGAGGGAGGGCGATGACTCGGGGCTTCGTGGTCAGCACCACCTCCCCACGGCTGGCCTCTATCATGATATTCTGGATCATATTTTCCAGTACTGACTGTCGAAGACTCAGGAAGCTGGGAAGACTAAGGGTGAGTAGGGCTCAGATCACTGCTGCCAGGAAATGGGGAAGGGGGTACTGGACACAAGAGAGGCTAGTCCAGTTCAGCTAAGGACAGAGTCAGCAGAGCTGGTCAGGGGACAGAGGGTTGAAGAAAGCAGAAAGGTCTTTCCTTCCTCTGGACTGTAAGAAAACTTTCTAAGTTTCTAAGACATTTTAAGAAAGGTAGTGTAGTGTAATGGATAGTAACTCAGTTGTCCAGCACATTGATAGAGAATGTTTTGACACTGGAACTTCTTCCACTGTTGAAATTAAAGGCTGGACCCCTTACCTACCCTACACCTCCCCTCAAAACCAAAACAAAATAAAAAATAATAGTAAAAAAGCAAAACCCACTTTAAAAAGGAGTCTCTTCTCTCTTAAGGTTGCAAGTACTAGATGGTCCTTGACTTGTCCTCATGGTCCCTGGACAGGACATGCCCTTCTCCCCACTTTGGGGACCAGAATACACCCATTCTCTGTCACCCCCCTCCTCATCCACTCCCAGGCTCACCGGGAAATCATCTCCTTTTCCCACTGGGCATTCTCTTCCTGCAGTATGCTGTTCAATCCTTCCGACAGCAACTGATCCAGAGACCTCTTCTGTATGCTGCTTGGAGACAGACATTCTTCCAGGGACTCAAATATCTTTCCCTTATCCCAGGATTCTTCTTCTTCTTCTTCTTCTTCTCCCATTTCATCCTCCTTGTCTTCATCTTGATTTGTTTCCTCCTCTTCTCCCTCACATGAGATGGAGACATCAGACAGGTGCCCTAAGTCGCATTTTTGGTTCAGCATCCGAGCTGACTCCTCACTCCAGAACTGCCTGAAGTAAGGAATGGGTTCCACCAGGGTATTTTCCACATCTTCATGGAACTTTCTGTCTTCCAGCAAGCCCCTAATAGGAAGGCAAGAGTTATGGGAAGGGTCTGGCTGAGCCTGCCCCTTCCCATCCATCCCCATGTTCCCAACTGGGCCTAGGGCCTATCTGGGGGCAGCACCATGCCTGATACTTCTAGGAAAAGGAACAGAGCAAAGCCGGTAGTCAGCCAGAGAGTCTTGTCTACACTGGTCCTAGCTAAGGTCCTGGCCAAGACACCTGAGAGCTCTCCACCTGCCAGGCATTCTTCTGAAGGGATCATGTGGACTTAGAGATTTTTCCCTCTCTTAAGCCCCCTGAGAAGAAAAGATAGATTTGAGATCTAAGGGACAAGAGCAAGGTTCCTGAGTTCACTTAACAAATAAAGGTACAAAGAATAGTTTGGGTGGCTACAGAGCTGGTTTAATTAATGAAATCCTTAGTCAGGAAGAGAAGCAACTGTCTTCATTATTGGGACCCTCAAAGGTACTGGCTTGTTGCTCTGGTCACCACTAAGGGAGGGATTAGAGAGCGACAGGGTAAGTTACTGAGGAAGTCCTTTCTAAAGTTGATTGGGGGTATAGAGGCCACAGGAGACAGAGCAGCAATGAAGATAGGGAATAGGGAGTGAGCAGAACTCAGCTGACTTGAGGGGCTAGAAAGGCTGAGCTGAATGCTTCTAAGAGTTTAGGGTCCAATACCTGATAACTATGGTCAGAATATCTGTCACGATCTGCTTCTCCTGTCTAGAAAATGTACCCTGTTCAGCTTCGTCCTCCACTATCACCGATTCTCCCTCGTTTTTCTTGTTTTTGAGCGTCCTGCAAATAGGTGTTGTAGTTTATATAGCTTCCTGAGGATTGAAGGTAAGACCATAGTCCATGAGGTACCCAACAGCACCATCTTCCCAAGCTTGACAATGTGCTAAGGACCAAGTAAGAGAACAGCTCCCATGCAGCCCATCCCTCTATCTCAATCTCAACCCTGAACAAGGAGTCAGTCTCCTCCTACATTGGAGATGAGGCAAATCTGGCCCTTTTTAGTTTGATATCTCAATTCTTTTCATCTTTAACCAGTATTAGACTGAGCAAAACTCCAGCTGACTCTTAATCACATTCCCTAAAGCAGTTATTCTGAATTTCTTCCTCTCTCCTCAAGCTACTTTATTCTCAACAGATGACCTCTCTCCTTTTCTCTTACTTTACTGAGATAAAGGCCTCCACACCTCAAAACTCAATCCTTTTCATCCTTCCTTTTCTTCTTGCCTCCTGCTGGTGGAATGGAGGGTGCTCCTTGACAAGGCCAACAATTCCATCTGTGTTTGTGATCCCAACCCCTTTTATTTCTCCTGGGACCTTGCTCCATCAGTCAACCTTTCCCTCTATTGAATCTTCCATTTTTACCTCTCCCTTAGTTCCTTCTGTTTCACCTACAAATATAGTTAGCTCTCCAATCTAAAAGACAAAAACAAAAAACAGACTGCGCTACCACCCACTTCCACCTTAGCCCATCTTCTTCCTCCTTTTCATCACTAAACTTTTATCAAGAGCAGTACACATTCTCTTTTAGCTTCCTTATCACTGCTTCAGCCTTCAACCCCTTACAATGTCACTGGCTTCTGTTCCCATTGCTTTCTCAGAAAGTCACCCAGCACCGTCACAGACTCATTCAATGACATTTTTTCAGTCCTTGTCTTTTCTGACCATCTACTGCCTTTCATATCCTTGCTCCTTTCTGCTTCCAAGACATTGCATACACCTGGTTCTCCTCCATCTCTGACTGCTCCTCTAAATTACCCAGCTTCCTTAATGTTCTCAACCCTCAAGTTTCTGTCTTTAGCCCCTATTCTCTCCTCTGTCCCTTCGTGGTCTCTTCTGTTCCTATGGTTCCAACTATCATGGTGACTCCCAGATCCCTATCTCTAACACAAACTTCTCTCCTAATCATTCTATCCAAGTTTCTACCTACCTATTGCCTTGGTTTTTGGCAAGCATCTAATATTCAAAACATACAAAATGGGACTCATTGCTTTTCTCCCCAAATCTGCTTTTTCTCTTGATTTTCCTATTTCAACTAACCCACCATTTCCCCCAGATTTTTCCCCTCAACCCCTGATGTCTAAATACTATAGATTTCAGTTGCTAAATATTTCTCTCATCCATCCCCTTCTTCCTCCTCTCAGGGCACTAGGTACACTTTAATCCAGGCTTTCTTCACTCTTTCTTGGACTACAATAGTCTAATTTTTCTGTCTCCAACTAGTCTCTTCCAATACATTCTTCACACTCGTCAAATTAATCTTTCTTTTCCACAAGTCATGAGATCATATTAAAAAAAAACCCAAAACTTCAGTGGCTCCCAAATGCCCAATGACTAAAGTCCAATGTCCTCTGTCATTTAAGGTCCTCCAGAATGTGACTCTAGCCTCCCTATGGAGTATTATCTTACTCTTTACATACTCAAGCTACAATGAATAACTGTCAACCCCACCTCTCCACAGAGGCCTTGCCTTTCCCTAATTCTGTGACTTTGCTCATATAATATTCCCTTTGTTCATGTGATCTCCCTGTCCCCAGGATCTCTACCTCCACCCACCCACCCACCCCCAAACTCTCCCACTTCTCTGTCTGTGACAAGCATGCATTTCTGAAGTGCTTACAATGTGTAAGGCCTTGTTTCCTTATTGTGATATGTTGGTTTATAGTTATTCTTGTACAAGTCTTACCATTCCACCCAACCCCTAGCTAGGCAGGCTAGAGGAGAGGAGAGACCATGGTTTCTCCTTGTATCTCCTTCAACACCTAGCATAAGGTCCTAGGGTTACAAATGGAAGGAACTCCAGAGGTCATTTAGTCCAAACTTCTCATTGTACAGTTGAGGAAACTAAGGCCCAGGGAAGTTGAATCTCCTATTTTTCTCAGTATTTCTGAACTTCCTTCCCCCATTGTATAGGGAGGGGCCTTAGCTATTTTTTCACCCTCCTTAGGTGAGTGGGTCAGAGCCATGGCAAGACAACACAAGAACCAGGGAATGTTGGAAGTTCCTCAGACCCCAAGTCGATTTTCATCCTATCCATAAAAGCCACTTGAGTCCCTTTGTCCCACACTGTTCCCCTTCCTGGAGAGGAGAGCCTGGACACAGCCGGGTGTGAGGTAGAGATGGAGGAAGGGATTTGAGTTTCTGTGAGCACTCACTGGTAGAGGAAGTAGCGGGGGGATTCGGAGTAGAAATTCTTCATGAAGTCATCCACATTATGGGCTCGGGCAGTGAAGCACAGGTAGAGCAGGCAGGGCTTAGGTGCCTCAGGGCAGAGCCAGATTTGCCCGGTCTTGGGACTCCTCAGATTCCAGGTGACTGGTGGGGTATAGGGCAGTTGTTTCTGGATGGGGGGCAAGGTCTGAGGAGAGGGAGATACGCAGGTGGCAGGAGTTTGGAGTGTGTACCCATTGTCCTTCCCTATCCCTTAGTCAGAGGACCCCAGCCCCAGAGTTCTGAGCTTTGGGGTCCTGTTCCCAAGAGAGTTCTCCCTCTCATAAAATTGGAGGTGCCAGCTAGCCCTCGTGCTTCCCAACTCTCCAAAGTTCCTTTACCACCCTCCATCCCCAATCAGTGTGGTGTCTGTATGGAGCCTAGGCAAGGCTGAGAATTCTCTAAGAATATCCCATGAGAGCCTGAAGGGGTGACCAGGGAGGGGAGATGTAATTACCTTATACTTCCTGCCACGATCACACGCCGCACAGAATGAAGATTTCGAGAATTCAGGGAGTCCCTGTAGAAGGGGAATGGAACCCCTGGCGAAGGGGGATGGGAGAGCCCCGAAGTAGTGACTCTCCTCCCCCACCATAGACCCTGAAAGGACTGAACACTCAAATCCTCTCTATACTCAGACCTTTCACAGCCCACTCTGGCTTTCCCTTTAGGGGATCTTGTATTGCCCAACTCCTAGGCATATCCCACTTCCTCCAGGGAAAGGGGTGGGATGTGAGAGCCAGGGCAAGCCATGCTGGCTTTTACCTTTTTAAAGAGGAAATCTGCTTAAAATCAGTCTCAAAGGGAGCTCTGAGGCCACAGAGACTAGAAGAGGAGACACTGGCTACAAAGTAGTCACTTCTCCAGCTTCAATTGCTGGGGAGTCCCTGGGAAGGGGGAGGATGAGGAGGGGAGTTCCTCAGGCATGCTTCTTATCTGTAGGTCGGCGCTTTTGCTCATCCCTTTTCAGCAGCCAGGCTGAGTCAGCTGGATTGACTGCATCTTGGGCCTTCTGAGTCTCACCTCTAAATTCTTTTCTGTGATTGTAAACTCAGCCTCTTGCCGTTTCTTTTCCTTCTCCCAGGCCTGCATCTCTGCTTCGTGCTGGGTCAGGGCTTTCTGTAGGTAAACCTAAGATGGGTGGGGGTGACAGTGGGAGTGGGAAGGGAATGGAGGGTAAATAAAGCAAACCTCTTAGCCATGCCTAGTTTCCCCACCTATCTTCAGGGGCTGAACCATCTTCTCCACTTACAAATTGCTTTTCTCTATACCAAGTCCAGGTAAAGTCCAGAACTATCAGGGACCCCCCTCCAGGCACTGATTTCTTCTGCCTTTAATCTCCCCCAGGAGTCATTTCCCGGTTCCTTTTTCACCTGGGGTTTAGATAAGAGTAGCCAACCTACTCTGGGCTTCTTACCTTGCAGATCATGTCAAAACTGTAGAAGCAGGCATGCTGTGAGGCCTTCATGGTCACCACACAAGGGATATTTTCCCCAGGAGCCACCATTCCCATCATGGGAGATACCTTTAGTATCTAGGATGGACAGTAGCAGGGAAGACCAGGATGGGGAAGTATCTATGGGGCTTGTCCAGGGAGAAAGGCCAGTGGGGTTTGTATAAGAGGAGGAGTTTATGGGGTAGTTCAGGGATAAGTAGGACAAATCAGGAGTGGGGTCAGTGGAGAAGGCAGAGCTGAGATAGGCATGCCTAGTGGGGTTCTCACCACATTCTCTATTATATTGGATGACCCCAGGTCCCAGGAGAAGATGACGGGCTCTTTCTCAGAGGCATTGTTGAGAAATATGAGTCGGCTGGATTTGGAGCACACTGGGATGTTGCCCAGGGAAATCCGAGACTGGGATAGGAATGCAACCTGTTGGAGGAAGATTGCTCAGAACTGGGATTATGGCAGTGAGAAGGAAGAAAGGGAAACTGAGTCAGCTGAAAGTTAAGAATACTTGTGGATGCTCACTTTCATGCTTCTGAAAGGTTATTTCTCAGAGAAGAGGGACCATCATCACTTAGAATAAAGTACTAAAACTTCAGAAGAGATTAGTCTGACAGCTGGGGAATCTTCCCAACAACTAAACAGACTGACAGTGAAACAGACATCTGAGGGGTAGTGTGTTTTGTTTGTTTTTTCTCTAGATATCGCACAGTAACATCCATTGAGGCTTGAAGAGGGGCTAGCTTATCTGAGCTTGGATTCTGGGATTAAGGACTATTATTAGAGATTCTTAACCTGGGGTCCATGGAAAGACATTATGGAATCTGGGAAATGGAACGGGGGGAAAATTACACTTTTATTTTCACTCATTTCTAACTGAAATTGAGACATTTTTATTCAATTAAGATTGTCTTCAACAAACCACAGGAGTATTGGCTTCCGCCAGACTGCCAAAATGATCTATTCTACAAAAACAGGTTAATAACTCCTATTTCTTGGTTAATTCTCCAATTTGCAACCTATCTCTAAACGGCCCAAGTAGATGGCAGGATTGAAGTCCAATGAGAAGAGAGACTTATGAATTTTTTTCTGCTGTGTCAGGGTGTGGACACTAGGTGGCAGTGTAACCTTGTCTTTTTTTTTTGGCCCCACTAAATCTGAGCTTCTTCCTCCCTTTTCAATCTAAACCTTTCAAAAATGCCTACTGTGTGCAAGGTCTTGGGCTACAGGATTCATAAAAGACGGAGATGAAAAAAGTCACACTCCCTGATCTCCATCACTCACAGTCCAGTAGGGTATGAGATATATCCAAAAGATACGCATACAGATACACCTATTGAATTGAAGGATAATAGAATTTAGAACTGAAAAGAAACTCCAGACACCAAGCCCTTCACTTTACAGATAAGATCACGGAGGGAGACCCTGAGGAATTGCAGTGGGAAGAACATTGCAATTGGGAGAGACATGGTATGTGACCGTGGGGGAGACTGTTTAAAATGATGATTTTACCGATCATAGCCACCTCATAGGGTTGTGAGGTTCAAATGAGATGCAAAAAATGTGAAGTGCCATATAAACTTTAAGGCTGTATACAAAAGTACCTTTTATAAGTACTGTCAACCATTGCCCTGAGTAGCATATACAGTAATTAGGTAGCAGAATTAAGGATTAAAATTCCAGTGCTCTGACTCACAATCAGTAACCCCAAATGATTATGTTTAGAGGAGCTTTTTGAGGCATGGAAGGAGAAATCACTTTTAATTGGGGGAATCAGAGAAGGCTTCATGGAGGAGGTGACATTTGAGTTGGATTTTGAAAAAGGATTTTGAAGGAGGTAAGTGAAGTGGGAGGCTGCAGAATGAAATCAAGGAACCAGAGTGAGTAAGTTGAGTTTGACTGAAATATACAGTGTGAGAAGGGTTGGACTGTGAAAATAAGGTTGAAAAGATTAATTGGAGCTGGGTCATGAAGGGGCTTGGACTTTATCCATTAGGCAATGGAGGTACTGCTCAAGGTTTTTGGAGAAGGAAGTGCCATGATCCAATTTGTACATTAGTAAGATTACTTTGGTAAAGTGTGAAAGATGATTGAAATGGGGGTTGCTGGGGGGAATATAGGCAGAAGGAACAATGGGAATCTATTACAATATTGTCCAAAAATAGTGTAAAAAAAAAATGGTGAAGACCTAGAGTTATGATGATGGAAGTATAAAAGAAGTAACAGATATGAAAGACAATTTGGAGGCACAAACATGATGAGGGTGCTAAGAAGAGTCATAGACAATGGAGATTTCAAACCTGAATGTCTGTGAGGATGGTCTTCCAAAGGTATGGTTAAGTTGGGATGAGGGGTAGATTTTGAAGGGAAGATGATGAATTCAACTTTAGATCCATTGAGTTCAAGATGTTGACAGGATATTCAGGTAGAAAAATTTGATAGGTTGTTGAAAAATGCCAGATTGGCATTCAGGAGAGAGGTTCAAGCTGTCTCCTCCTCTTGTAGCGTTTCCCTGGCTTCTGTTACCCTACACCAGCTATCTCATTGTCTCTCCTCTTCCTCGTCTTCCTTTACAATTCTGAATTTCTGCCATACTTAGCCCCAATTGTCCTTCTCCACCCATTCCTTCAGTCTTTATCTATTTCCCTTCCCCTTACCTGGCCAGGTACAATCAGTTTGGAGGCCATTGGAGTTTGGTCATTGGTGGTGACAGTGTGGAAGGGGGCTGTATCTCCCATGATGAAGCGGTCATAGCCCACGCCTTCAAATCTGATGACGGCTGAGTTCCAACCCAGAATATGGATGGGGACATCCACCTGTGGAATGGATGGGATGGATGAGGCAACATGAGACCAAATCAGCCTGAGGGTACTCTTTCATAAGGAAGGGAACTCTAGGGAACTGAGACTCCCCTTCCCCCAAGAAAATAAAATTAGGATAAAGAACTGGAACTGGAACTGAGACTGGAACAAAGGTTGAGTTGCTATCAGCTCACAGTGTAGGTCTTGGCCTCTATCGGTGAGAAAATCCAGAATATTTGAGTAGTCTTGCCAGGTTGTATATCTCCATGGGGATTGAGGCACTGGAAGATGGGGTGCTGGAAATTTTTATTCTGGACCTTCCATAGAGGATCCAACTGGATTTCATATAGCACAGGTACTGAACCTCCATTATATAGTTCATAAATCTGTGAGAGCATAAGAACATAAAGACTTGTTGAAGTGGGTCAGACTCATCATCCATTCAGTCCAATACTCTATGTGGCACTGTTCTGAGAGGCTATGGGTGTTCTGCATGATAGCAAACTCAAAGGTTAAGGACAAACCTGAAACCACACCTGTTTTCCCTTAGGATTACTTTGTTAAGTATCTATTATCTATGATTATATATAAAGCCTTTTTTTAAAAAGTTAATTTACATTTTCAGCCTTTACTTTCTAGCTGATGAGTTTTATAAGTTTTTAAAAGTTACCCACTATCTAAAGTAGTCATTTTTTCCTCTTGTTTTTTTTTCAAGCTTCAAGGTCTTGAAGAGTTTCATAAAGTAGGGATGGTCTCTATACCCTATCCAAGTCTTTCATAACTGAGTAGACATTCTGATTTCAACTGCCCAGATGGAAGAATCCTAAACTTGTTAGTCTGTCCTTATAAAGTCAATTATTTCAGGGCAGAAGATTTCTAATAAGACACAGAAGATGGGGGGAAAGTGTCTGAGATCATGAAGTCTCAATCCAGAGTAGGAGATTGGAGGGAAAAACAAAGTGAGAACTGAAAAAGGCCTTAGAAAGTCAAACCTCCTCATTAAATGGATGAAGAAATGGGAGACCAAGAAAGGTAGACTTGCCCAAGGTCACAAAGAGATTTAGAGGTGTAATAAAGCTAAATAGAGACTGAACTAACACTAGCTTATATAGCCCCTACTATGTGTTAGGCATTGTATTAAGTGCTTTACAAATATCTCATTTGATCATCACAACATCCCTGTGAGGTAGGTGCTATTATTATTCCTATTTTACAGATGAGGAAACTGAGGCAAGCAGAGGTTAAGTGACTTGCCCCTAAGTCACACAGCTAGTCTGAAGCTGGATCGGAACTCAGGTCTTTCTAACCCCAGGCTGAAAATTCAATCCATAGTGTTGCTGAACTGCGTGGACTAGAACCCAAATCTTTTGACTCCAAGTTCATTGCTCTGTTTTCTACTGTCCCGTAGTGTCATTTATACTCAGATGAACTCCTCAGGTTCACAGAGGATGCTGCTAGTCTGGGGGAACCCCTTATCTTTTGGGAAAGGATTTCCTCACTGGTTGTCACTGTTCTGAATCATGGACAGACTCCCTTCTTTGGGGTCTTGGCTCCCCAGGTCAAACAGCTCCCAGCAAGCATCTCAGCTAAGGATCAGAGTTGTGAGTGAGTAGAAATTCAGTGTGGGTTTCGAGGCTCTCAGGATGGAGAACACGTTCCCAAAGACGACCTGTCTGTCCTTGCCTCCTGACAACAGGACTGCTTCCCTGGCCCATAGAAACGAACTCCTCTCTACCTGGCTCCTCCAGGTGGCGCTAAAATCACAGCTGCTGAATGTTGCCTGTGATGATCAATACAATTCCTAGGACAGTTTGTTCTGCTAAACTTTTTCTTTGCTATGAGGGAGCGTTCTCTGGGGCAAGGGGACTGGGAAAAGACTGTGGTACAAAAAACCTCTGAAGGCATTAGGAAAACTTAAAGCAAAAAGACAAAAAAAGACATGAATTTCTCCATTTCTCCACAGCCTCCCACTCAGAAATCTTTCCAATTCTATATTTCCTCTAGATTTCCAGTTCTCTCTAAATTCAAGATTAAGAAGTTTCACTCCGGAATCTGTGTGTGAAGAGAAGCAGAGTGAAGTTCTTCAGGCTGGACACTGGGAGGAGGTCTCTGCTCAAAAGGCTTAAGGCATGGGATCCTAGAATTTAAGACTGGAAAAGACCACAGACAAGGCTATTGAGGGGACTTGGGTCACTCTCCCCATTGTACAGATGAGGAAGCTGAGATTTAAGAGAGGTCAACTGACCTGTCTGAAGTCACCCAGCTAGGAAATAGAATCTCTGGATTCAAACCCAGGTTGTCTGATTCCAAATCCAATGTTTTTTACACCATGCTACGTAATAGGTATTGACACTTTTGCTATCTCCAGCGACTCTCCTTGCCACCCTGCTCGCAATTTACTATCCTGCAGATAACCAGGATTCCTGGGCTCTCATTTGTTAAACCTTTGCTTTAAGCAGTTAGACATTTTGGACTAATTAATGATTGTGCTCCCTTGGTCACACTCAGTTTACTGCTGTGCAGGTCCTGAGGCTTAATTTAAGACCCGAATTTATGATGATGATAATGAAGATGAAGAAAATGATGATGATGTCTGACCTGGCGTGAGGGAAGGGCAGTGCCAATGGTGACCGGGGTGAACCGATGACTGATGGATGTGAAGTGGACATACTTCTCTCCTACCTGAACAGTCACTCCTATGAAGTTCAGCTGGAGAGAGGGGAGGAAGGGAGGGAGGGAAAAGGAGAAAGACAGAGACACAGAGAGAGAAACAGAGAAACATTTAGGTGGACTAGAATCCCTTAGCCCAGGGTTAAAAATGTGGTTCTCTAAAAAGAGGTCTCGCCTAACGTTGGGACTGTTCCTGTTCTCTCCCGGGGCAATCTCTCAGTTCTCCTTTAAGGGTACTTTCCCCACTTTGCCCAAGTTCCTTTGATGGTTAAATGCTTTACCAGAATCTCCCGGCCATGGGACACTTTGAGCAGCACAGGCAGGTGGTCGGTACCAACGAAGATGTGACTATGAAAGGGAGAGTCATGGGAGAGACACACAGGACCAGGAGTCAATTTCCCATCACCGATAGGAGGCAGAAGAATAAACAGACTTGGTCAGAAGCTGAGCCCTGGAGAGAGTTAGTGAAACCTAAACTCAGGGCTAAACCTGGACCTCCTCACAAGGTCACAGGGGACACAGGATTGCAACCTGAATCTCTCTATGCAAATTGAATGGTGGGCTCCTTACAAAGAAGTGAAGGGCACAGGAGGCAGACTGAGACCTAAACACACACACACACACACACACACATGCACGCACGCATGCATGCACACACGTGTGCACTTGTTACGTGACCAATGTAGATATTTTTTTCTTGCCTATGCATATTTGTTACAAGGGTTTTGTCTTTCTTTTTCAATTAGGAGGAAGAGACCTTTTTTTTTGTTAATAAAAATTCTAATTTAATTTACAAAAAGAACTGAATGGTGGCCACATAGGGTAATCTTGGTTCAAGACTAGACATTTACTGGACATCAATAAAAGGGTCTTGCTTCAGAGTTTTGCAACTAGGTGGTAGATTGGATAGAGTGCCAGGCCTGAAGGCAGGAAGGCTGGTCTTCAATAAGTTCAAATCTGGCCTCAGGTACTTGCTAGCTGTGTGACCCTGGGCAAGTCACTTTACCCTATTTGCCTCAGTTTCCTCATCTGCAAAATGAGCTAGAGAAGGAAAATGCAAACCACTCCAGTATCTTTGCCAAGACAATCCCAAAGAGTTGGAGTTGGACACAACTGAAAAAATGACTAAATACACACTTGCTTCAGGGTCACTGTTTCCCTCTGGACTGACATCACCTGTGTGAGAGTTCCACTGTCTGCTCCTGCCCAGGACACAGACTTCCTGACTTGGGGGTGATGGAGAAGATCTGGTTGTCCTGAATACGCATCTGATGCAACTCAGCAAAGTCAAACTCTGTCCTTTCTGCCCAAAACTCCAGATCAATTTGCTGATCACTGGGGAAAAGGAAAGCCCTGCACAGAGGGGATGGGAAGAAAGAGTCAAGTTGTATAACAGAGACAATCTACCAATCCGCAGGAGACCTTGGCTAGAATTCTAGATACTGTGTGAAAGAAGCTTCCCCCTCCCCTTTCCTATTATATATATACTATTTACACATATACTATTATTCTCCTCCCTCTCCTTCTCCCCCTCCCCTCCCCCATCCCTTCAAGATCAGACAACAAGTCATCTTATAAGTTGTTGTAAATATAGGTTTTATAGTTGCTAATTTTATGATACTCCACAAAGTCCTACTCTTATGCCTCATCTTGGTGTAAGCATGTCCCCTGGCCTCTCAAAGGCCATACCAGAAAATCATGAGCACTATCTTTGGCTTTGAGTACATTCTAACAGCATATTGTACCTTTTTCCCAAGGATAAATCTAGCCAAGTATGGAAAGGCTTCTCACCAGGACTGGTCACTAAGGGAAGAACTATTTGCTCTTGTTAACTAATTACATGGAAAATACAACATGGTCCCCAGCTCTCTGTGGCTTCCATGTACTTGACCAAGAACCATACGGGAGCAGAGAAAGTTAAGAAGCAATTTTAGATGCTATATAAACCATAATTTGCTTCTTGGAATTCTACATGTAAGATCTTTGTCCAGGAACCAACATAGGTACATACCACTAGGGAAACAATTAAAGACATCCTGGTATTCTCAATATAAATGAAACTGGAAGATAAAGGGAAATTGCAGCTAAATGGAAAGGGCTCCCTCTAGGAGAAGCAAATAAAGTTGCTTTTTTATTGAGCCTCCAAAGGCAAGAAGTAGCAAATATACTTGGGAACTTGGTTATCTTATATTGCACTGTTGATGATGAGCATTGATAGTGAAGTATGCAGTAGGGGAAGATCACATCTTTATAAGTCATCCAGTCGACCAAAAAGTGCACAAGAGCACACAGAGCAATGAGGTGATGAACATCTTGGTAACAAAGGAAAACAAGTTCCAGATAAAAAGCTAACCGATAGGCTCGTGAAGGGGACAAGGAAGTAATGACTACATACCAACTCTCTTTTCCTTCTCCTTTCTGTCTCAACTTTGCTCTCTCTTACTGAAACTACCTACTAGATCAGGGGTGGGGAACCTGCAGCCTCGAGGCCACATGTGGCCCCCTAGCTCCTCAAGTGTGGCCCTCTGACTGAATCTAAACTTTACAGAACAAATCCCCTTGCCTTGAAGCTGCAGGTTCCCCACCCCTGTACTAGGCACTTATTCTGACTTGGGAGTGGGAAGTTGTTGGTGGGCAGCAATCAGCAGGTCTTGTGGCAAAGACAAAGGGATGCCTAAGTACTAAGTAATTTGTCAATGAAAACTGACCCATGTGCCATCCTTGCTCTATATGCCAAAGGAGGCTAACCACTGTTGTTTCCATCTTGAACCAGACTTATTCCTGGAACCCAATCTTAATATTCCTGAGGATCATAGCTAAAGAGGAAATCTGACTGTTCTAGGGTTACAGATAAAGATGCTGGAGCTCTACGAAGCAGAATCCATGACCAGATAAAGACATGTAACATGCCTAACAACACTTCTGAAACTCCTCACACCTTCAAAAAACATGGAGCTGAATGGGACCTTTACAGATAGATCATCCAGCTGTTACATACCTACTGAGATCCTCTATCAGTGGAAAATTTCTACTAATTTTAGCACCAAAGGTGCTTCTTTCTTAAAAGTTATAGAAAGGGGAAGGGGAGCGAATCATCCTCCATTTCTGCATATCCTGCTGCCATCAGCTTGACTTCCTTTCTTCTACGGGCCTCCAGTATCTGTTCTGAGCCCTAGAGAACTGATGGGGCTTCAGCAAGCAGAACAGGTAATGGCAGAGAATTTGGAAATTTTACTAATCCAAAGTATAATGTGGATTATAAAAAACTAGTTTAGTCCAGTCCCTACATGGGTATCGTATGTCGCTGATGGGACTATGTCCTTCAGATTGAGATTGCAGAAAAAGACAAAGAAGAAGACATGTTCTACAGGCAGAAACACTGGCTGATGGTGAATCTGAGGAATGTCTTGCTGGGGATCTTCTAAAAATCTTCACCACAATGGCTCTTTGGTTACTGGTCTTCTGAGCCAGCCCCTCTATTTTTCTCATTGTCCTGGTTTCAACACTCTTCCAGATTCCAAGGTAAGCCACACCCTCTTTCTGTCTCCCTAACCCTGGCCTCCCAGTTCCCTCCCCCAGTGCTGGCCGTACCAGTTCAAGGGTACCACACCACTGTTCTTCAGCAACAGGAACACCACTGAGGGCTCAGATCCAATGGGTGAAGCCCCAAAATTGAAATCAAGAAACAAAGGGGTGAAGACGGAGGGAATCCTGCTTGTGCTGTATTGGGGAGAGAAGTCAAGAAGTCATGAAAAGAGGACCAGGGAAGTTCAGAGGGATCATTCACCTGAGACCCACACAGCTAGCTCATCTGTGGGGAGAGGTCCAGAAACCAAGCTAGACCCTGGGCTCCCCTCTATTCCACTGGGGTTGGTGAGGGGAGATTCCTGAGCATGCTCAGTCCTAGGACTAGAAGGCTGAGACATCTTACAATAGAACAAGAGGAGGCATGCCAGCAATTAGCAAGGACCAGCAAGCACATTCATGGGAATGAAAGACAGAGGAAAGCTCTCTGGAAATCCCACGTTAATCCTTATTCCATTCCCATCTCATCTTCTACTTCCTCCCCAGGGGAAGCCTGCCCCTCCACTTCTACTCTGGTGGTCCTTCCCTTACCTGTGTCGGGTGGGCACCCTATAGGTGAGCTCCCAGGAGGTGGGGTCCCGCTCCAGGTAGCTATTGAGAGTTTCTAAGGAGAAGAGCCGCCACAGATGCTGACGAGTAATTCCTCCAGCACTACCTGTCGCACAGGCATCCAAAATTGACAGGGTTGGGTACACACCCGTCATTGTTACCTTGCACAGTATCTCCTTAGCTCCACATTTATTTTCTGAGGAAGAAGAGAAGGAGTTGAGGGGATGTACCTGAAGGCAGAAGAGTCTCTCTGCCTGAAAAGAGCACTGCTCTTAATGTTAGGAGACCAGAATCCAATCCTAACTCTAACCCTAACTACTTTCATGATCACGGACACTTCCCTTATGGATCTGAGTTTCATCTATAAAATGAAGGGATTGTATTAGATGATCTCTGAAGTCCCTCCCAGTTCTGGAATTCTGTTCTAAATTCTTTTCTTCTCCTAGGAAATTCTACAAGATCCAATCAGCCTTGGTACTCACACCTCATTAGTATCCTCTGCCCCTCTGAGGAGAAGTGAACTCAATCTTCATTCAAGGAGGGGACACAGGACAAACGTGTCACTTCCCACTCACCTGTACTCATTTTAGACTTCTTAAACTTCACCCCCAATCACTCCCACACATACTTTCAGCTTTCTTTTCAGTGTGTCTTCCCTGATTCAATTGTAATCTGCTTGAGGACAGTTGTCTTTTCTGTATTTCTATCCCCAGTGCTTAGTACAGTGCCAGGCACGTAACTGGCACTTAATCCACATTTCTTGACCACTGATTAACCAGTAATCTGTACAGTCCACATTCCACGGGTATTCTGCCCTCGAATGTGAAATCTTATACTCAAGATAATAAGAAGAATGACTTCCATTTGTACAGTGCTTTTTAACCTTACAAAGCACCATAAGTGAGGCAATAGTCCCACTTGATTTTCCAAACAATCCTATGAAATAGACAAAGTAGGTATGGCTAACCCCTTTTTACAAATAAGTAAACTAAGGTCCAGAAAAGCATAGTGATGTGCTTAATGCCGCACAGCAAGTTAGTGGCAGAAGCCGTCTCTTGACTTTGACCTTACAACATCCCATGTTCACTAGGCTATACATGTATACCCGAAACCTTTTACTTGTACCTCCCCCAAGCCTTGCTAATCTGAGTCCTGATCAGAGCAATGTTAAGTGCTTGTCTCTCTCACTGTCTTCTTCTCTCCCCCTCCCCCACCCCTTTCTCTGTGTGTCTTTCTGCCACTCAATTTCCAGTACCTTTATGGGTGGGGATGGAGTATCTGATGGTCCAAATGTACTGCAAACGACGTGTAGGGCAGGCAGTAAGGCAAATGACTTCCTGTGACCGGGCACACAGTGTTCCCTCCATTTTGTCCATTTTCAGAACTGCTCAGGATGCGAAACAGAGATGGGCTAGGTCACCCATTGGCCAGGGTATGGGCTACCTTTCCTCTTCCCCATCCCATATCCAACACTACCCATACTTCTCTCTTCTACCACATTCCCCACCTCCACACACTTAGATCCCAGCAGAGAACTGGAGAATATTTCAATAGATCTATGATTTCATCCATGTGGATACTTCCCACAATAGAGCAGTTTACAAATCATCCACATTTTCTCATCTTGTCCAGTTCACATATTTATCTTCCTGTAAACCCTTCACAGAAAATTCACCCACTGTGCTGAAGGGAGGGAGAGGAGAATTCTTCTAGGCATCTTCGCATTATATGGGCATAGAAGATGGCCTGTCTGTTTCTCACTCTCACTGCATGACTGGGCCACTTCTTTTTCCATTATTAAATCTCTTTGATATTTCTCATGCTGCTGCTTGCACACAATTCATCACTGGTGAAATACTGGTCTATTTGCTTCTCAGAAAGGTCTTTGCATTGTCCTTTGACAGACTCCCAATTTTTCATTCTTTGGAGATAATGGTATTTCATGATTCACAGTCAAAAGGAATCAACTGGAGAATGCCAGTCCTGAAAGATGGATTTTTGTTTCAGGGAAAAGTTTGGAGTCATTAAAAGTGCTGAGTCATTTCCCAAGTACAATTCAAACTACTCTTTTCCTCTTATTCAATTCTGGGCTGAGCATCTGTAGGGTCTCTTCAACACCAGTGGACCAATTCTATGGGATATGCATAAAACTGCATATCCCAGTTTGGGCAGTAAGGATTCATCCACTTGTTTTTCCTCGTATGGATATTTATGATAAACTCTTCTGAGTGATATGATCCCATTTAAAAGACTGGGCAAGGTACCAGGGCTTGATGTAATCAATGCAATGTCATCTGCAAAGAGGACCTTCCAACCTTCCTTTTCCATTTGACCTTTGCACTGGAATCCTCACTATGGTAAACACCTTTGGCTAGCATACATTTTCCTGTTTTATGCCTTAATTTATATGTATAATCAGAAAGACAAGAAAGGTGGGTTTTTACTCTATCAGATTACATGATTCTTATAGAAAATAGAAATAATCACAATAGAATCTTGCATTTTGTGCAATTTTTTTGGTCAGCCTCAAGCTCTCTCAAATGAAATTCTGAAGGCATAAAAAAATTCTAGTAAAGGAGAAAAGTTGCATAAAGAGAGTGGAGTACACGGGGAACTATTCAAGCAGCTAAGATATTTTTTAGAGATATGTACAAATGGGGAAGCAAGATCAGGATAATTTTTTTTAAAACCATGGCTCTGAATGAGTTGCAGCTGTTGAAAGCTAAAGACATCAAAAAAGGTGGGTGTGTGGTGCAGTTTAAAAGCTATGAAACAAGTGTGGAATGACTTGTAGAGAGGGTCATTCCTCAAAACATGTGTATATATCCACCAACCTGGCTTCAGTGTAAGTAACTGTGTGGAGTTAGGGGGTGGGACATGGGGAGTTTCTCATCCCAATAACTCAGGTGTAAGTATTGTGTAATGACGAAGTCTTCAGTTGGATTGTCAATTTAAAAGACCCAATGACTCAGGAGAGCCAGAACTGAGTGTCCCTACTTCTCTCTGTGGCTATGAGGTAACACTATTTCAAGCTGCATCTATAAGTCAGGTCAGGGTAAGAGTGGTTACTCTATTTCCCACCCAGCCATAGTAGCTGTGAGCACGCGGTGGCCCACCTGTATGTGAATATTTAGCGTGATATAAGGAAAACCTTCTGATTACATATACTGTCTCAAAGCCTATAGATGATTTCAAGAAGTGCTAAGATCTTCCTCACTGTGGGGCTACAAGCAGAGCCTGGATGATTATTTGTTGAGTGTTCACATATAATATAGAATAGAGGTCCTTTTAAATTCCTTCCAGTTCCCATATTCTTCATGCCCTCAATACGTTTATAGATTATTTTAAATCAAATCTGGCATTGGGGATACAAAGGTAAGCAAAATACAGTCCATGACCTCAAGGAGCTCACTAATGAAAATGAGAATGTAGGCATATGGGGGTAACGCTTGATATCCTCCTGGTCACCTTTATTTGGAAAGTAATACTATACATGATTTTCCTAATTATTCTATAGCTTTCCTTCTTTCTTGCACCTTTGAGAGCAACCCCTCATTGCTCTCAACATTATGTTGCTTCCACCACAGAAATTCTCTACATACTTGGACTGGTCCAGTTCCTTTCCTGGTCTTTTCGTTTGTTTTAATGCAGTTTTTACTTTTTCCTCTATCACCTTCAGAGTTAGTGGTGTTAAAAGTTCAGATGTGTCGACTTCACTGGCACTGATGGAGAAAATAGTTTGGTATAGAAATGCTGACTAATCTTTTCCATTTTTGTTGTTGTTGTTGTCCTTCAAGTTTTATTCTTAAACGTTCTGACGCAACTGGCCCTCAAGTCAAAGTTTCTGTAACTTGATTTTTTTTCTTCTAACATTTCTGGGTATTTTATGATACAATATTACTTATAATTTTCCACTATTCTCCAAAACACTTTATAAACAAGCTTATATTCAAAACTAATATTGTGCTTGACTACCATGTCTCTCCACTTGGCAAGGAAATCAAGTGTTTGCTGACTAAGGTGGTTTAGAGACTCTTTTGATTTCAATGTGGTTATTGACTAAACTTTAAGAGATGGTGATAATCTGTGCCGACGTCGTTGCTTCTTCCTAATGTCCATTTCTGGCGCAACAGTTTATTTAAATAGGTCAGGTTATGGTTTCGTTAATTGCATGCCATATTGTCTCATTTTTCCTGCCCAATTCGATATTGATTTTGATCTCTAGCAAGTGGTCTGACTGTGTACATAGGGGCGGCTTAGAAATGATTCCCACACTGATAATCAATGAAAACATAATTATGTCTAATTAAAACATAATCAATTTCATTTTTTGGCAATGTTATTTGGTGTTTGACATGTCCGGCGCCCTTTGATCCTTTCTTCTTGAAAACATCATCCATGATCTTGGACTTCTTCATAGTCTAAAAGCTTTTGGCCTCTTTCTTCTTTTTAAGTCTGAGCCATATGTTCAACATATTTTCTCAGTCCTTTAGAAGACCCAATCTTGCATTGAAATTGTTGAGTTTTAATTATATATTGATTTATATTAGAGTGTCTTATCAGTTTTTGATTTCCCTACCTTCTCATTCTTTGCAATGGATGTTGATATACAAGCTGCAATTATTTTTGTGGTGGCTTTTTTTTTCTTTCTTCTTTTGCTCATTTTGGGCATGACAAGGTGAGATAGCCAAGTGTTCTATTCCATTACATATCTTATTCCCTTTGAAAACACAATAAAATCAATGGTACCTATTCCTTATTTGCCTCTAGAAGGAAAGCCACAGACTCCTTCCATTTAGCTGCAATTTCCTTCTATCTTCTGGATTCATTTATCAGAGGTGAGAATGTTCAGAATGAATATGATCCAATTCCTCCAGCAATATGTTCATTAGAATGCCATATATTCCAGCAATATATTCATTAGCAATATAGTCATTAGAAAAGGATCTCGAATTTTGAGTGCCAATAGACTAATGTTTATAGATGGCAGAAAAATGGTGATTCCTTCCCCTTTTTATTCCTAAGATTGAAGCAGTAGAAGGGAGAAATTCAGGGACTGAGGACTCTTTTGTATCTTTCTTGGTTTACCATGGCCAAAGAATAGGTGATGACCTAGTGACTAGTCTACTGGGAGTGAGACTCTCTACCATCTATTGTTGAGACCCTGCTTGAAACTGTTCCAGCACATTAGAACCAGGAAGATAAGCTTTGGGATCCCTGGGGTATCTCTATGCCATGACAAGGCATCAGAGTATACTTTGTGCAGGACCAGACAACCAGAGGATGAGAGCTCAAAATAATCCTTCTATCTCCTTTTTTCTAAATGGTAAGAACATCCCCTTGTCTTTAACCCCAGTGGAATGGGCTCTGCTAAACCTTATGTTAATTGGCAAGCACTGCTGCTCCTCCAACTCAGCCTCCATGTGTTGTGCCCCAGCCCAAGAGGGTTCCCTGTGCAAGGGGATGTCATTGTCCTCAGGTATCCATACCAATTGGGTCCCTGTCCACCTCTTCAGGATCACAGGGCCCTCTCATTGTCTGCTCCACATACAGGCGGTAGTGAAGGGTGCAGTTCCCATCGTTGAGCAGGACCAGGTCTTTCCTCTGCTCACTGTCCACAAGCACATTTCCAAAGTCCAGCTCTTTTTCTTTTGCCTAGGACCCAAACCCAACCCATGCAGTCCTTCAGTAAGCTCTGAAGAAGTTTCCACTGGAAAGAAGAGCCTCCCAAATACACACATAGATTGCTTTCTCCCACCCTCATCATCACCCTAAAAGAGGAGGCCTTTCCCAAAGAAAGAGCATGGCAGCCATGCCCAAGCAGCTACATGGTCATCTTGGACCAGCTATCTTAGAAAGCAAGCCCGAGGGGAAGGTGGTACCATGCCAGGCACTGATATGTGATTAACTAGCCCTCACAATTAAAATCTCATCTTGAGGGCAAGGTTCAGAAATAATAGCTCACACTTAAATAGTGTTTTAAGGTTTACAAAGCATTAAATGTATCATTACAGATAGGAGACAGGTAGGTGGCACAGTAGATAGAGAGTACTGGACCTGGAGTCAGGAAGACCTGAGTTCAAAACAAACTTCAGGCATTTACTTGCTGTGTGACCCTGGGCAAGTCACTTAACCTCTGTTTGACTCAGTTCTCTCATCTGTAAAATAGGGATAATAATAGCACCTACCTCTCAGGATTGTTGTGAGGATCAAATGAGACAATAGTAAAACACTTTGAAAGCTTTGAGTGTAATTTAGATGCTAGCTATTATTATTACATGAACATCAACATCATTTTATAGATGAGGATGCTTAGGTTGCTAAGGTAAAGTGATTTGCCCAGGGCCACACAGCTTAGAAAGTATTCTAGTGAGGATTTAAACCAAAAGACTCCATGTCTTGGGCTTTCTCCACTTCACCAAGGTGCCCCCTCTTTATATGTTTTTTTTTTCTGATCAGAACATTTATTCTATGACATTTATTGGGCCCCACCCGGGGACCAATTGATCCAAAGAAATGTGCTCCTTTCCTATAGGACCTCAGCACTGATTGAGAGAGATAGGAGAGGGGAGGTTCAGCCAAAAGGGCAGAGGGAAACAGGAATTTGTCTGAGTTCTTCAAACAATTTAAAATAAAATGAATTCCAGAATGGAAGAAACAACTAAAGGATAGGGTGAAACATCTTCCAGTCCCAGACAACTTAGAAGGTTTACAGGAGAGGTCTGTAGTCCAGTGTAGGCAGCCCAGACAAGCCAGCAGCAGACTGTGCTCCAGCAAGGCAGCAGTGGGGACCTGGGCACACCTGCATGTCACAAATTTGGGTCATAGTCCCAAGGTGAGGAGGAGCACTAGCACACTAGATCATGTAGCTCCAGGGAGTAAGGATCCTGATCACTTCTCCAGGGAAGAAAAGAGTGTTTGTGGTAGGTTACAGACCAGCACAGAGGCCAGGAGCGCAATGACCACACCTCTCCCTAGATTGTGTCACTTTGGAAGAACTGAAAACTTACAGACATCCTTCCCCTAAACTAGCTTTGAAAACAGCTGCACAAAAACTTGAAGCTTGGGACAGTGCCCCCTCCACCTCAGGAGCACAGTCTTATTTTGACATAAAATTAAAAGTAAAAAATTAGCTAGGAAAAATGGGCAAAAATAATTAGCCACAAAAAGTCACCATGGTGACAGGAAAGATTAAAACACAAACTCAAAAGAGAACAATAGTGTCAAAGTGATTACATGTGAAGCCTGAAAGGAAAATATGAATTGGTATTGGGCCCAAAAAGAACTCCTAGAAGAGCTCAAAAAAGGATTTTAAAAATCAAATAAGAGAGGTAGAAGAAAAATTGGGAAAATAAACAAGAGTGATTCAAGAGAATCATGACAAGAAGAGTCAACAGCTTGCTAAAGGAAGCACAAAAAAATGGGAAAAAATGTACAAAAAATGAAGAAAACTCCTTAAAAATGGAATTAACTACATGGAAAAGAAGGTAGAAAATCTTACTGAAGAAAATAATTCCTTAAAAATTAGAATTGGGCTAGTGGAAGCTAATGGCTCTGTGAGATACCAAGAAATAATAAAACAAAATCAAAAGAATGAAAAATAGAAGAAAATATGAACTATCTCATTGGAAGAACAAGAAAAATAGATCAAATGATTTGAGGATTATTGGATTACCTGAAAGCCATGGTCAAAAAAGAGTCTACAAATCATATTTCAAGAAATTATCAAGGTCCTGTTTTAGAACCAGAGGGTAAAATAGAAATTGAAAGAATCCACCAATCATATACTGAAAGAGATATATAAAAGTGAAAACTCGCAGGAATACTATAACCAAATCCCAGAGCTTCCAGGTTAAGGAGAACATACTCCAACCAGTCAGAAAGAAACAATTCAAATATTATGGAGCCACAGTTAAAATTACACAGGATTTAGAAGCTTCTACATTAAAGGTTTAGAAGGCTTGAAATTTGATATTCTGGAAGGCAAAAGAGCTAGGATTACAACCAAGAACCACCTACCCAACACAACTGATTATATTCCCTCAAGGCAAAAAATGGGTACTTAATGAAATAGAGGACTTTCAAGCATTTATGATGAAAAGACCGGAGCTGAACAGAAAATCTGATTTTCAAATACAAGATTCACGAGAAGTATCAAAAGGTAAACAAGACAAAGAAATCATAAGGGACTTAATAAGGTTTAATTGTTATATAGTTAATTGTTTTATATATAGTTATATACAAATTATATATAATTATATATTGTTATTATATTCTATACATATTATAACATCTTCCTATATGGGAAGATGATGTTTGTAACTTTTAAGAACTTTATCCCTGTTAGGGCAGTTAGAAGGAGTATATATAGACAGAGGGTGAACAGGTGGGTTGACTACAATGGGATGATATAAAAAAAATTAAGGGGTGAGAAGGAGGAGTGCACTGGGAGAAGGAAATATAATGGGGTAAATTATCTCACATAAAAGAGGTGTGAAAGTTATTACAGTGGAGGGGAAAATCAGGGGGCAACTTCTGAGGGACAAAAAAGGAGGTTGAGGAAAGGATACTCACAGTAATGAAGCCTTTAATGCCCTCCCCAATGACTCTCAGTAGGTAGTGAGTTGTTTGGGAAGGAGGAAGGCCAGAAGATGCTCCTGCATCCCATCCCCATAAGACAGCCCGGACCAAGTACTTAGTCTCCAGACGAGGGGTGAAGGTCCATTTGTAAATCTGAAATTACAGAGATGGCCATAAGCACATAGTTTCATGGAGTCTTCCCCAATTGCCCTCAGACATCTTTCCAACCTATGAACTCCAATATACAGCTCTTATTGTCTAAAACGCTCCATAAAGGTATTTACACATTAGCAGCTACTTTTTAAAATGTAGGTATGTTCCGTCTCTCTTAAGTAGACCACAATCTCCATGAGAGCAAGGAAAGTATCAGTCTTAGACCTCTATGCATTACCACAACCTAGTTCGGTGTAAGGCACATAGTAGATGATTAAGAAATGTTTGTTGGTGTTATGTTGACTCTGGGAACTCAGATTCCCCTGGCTGAAGACCCCTATTATGTCCTTAGTAAGCGAAAAGGGCAGAACAGGAAACACTGACTGGTTTTGCCTCCAGAGAGTCCCTCTTCTTTTTTTCCCTGACCAATCCTTAGCAACTGAAATTCTCCCCCTCTACTTTGGCTACTGCTTGAGTTACCATCCCTTCAAGCCACACACACCCACTCCTTATCTCCAAACCCTTCTATCATATTCTAAAGTGGAATAAGGTATAATAGTGGCTTTCCAGACTGAAGCCAGTTTCCCTCAAAAGTGAAGAGGACTTACCAAGGCCTCATTGGGCAAGATGATCCCTTTGGCAGGCCAGACGGACACTACCTTGCTGTTGTGGTAGGCGTACTTCCATTCGAATGACAGGGGCAGGCGTGTGGTGTTTCGGACAGTAAAGGGGCTAGTGGAGGAGCCTCCCACATAAGTGGGCTTCAAGTAGAGGATTTTTCCAGACTCCAAGTGAAGTTGTATTGGTTCTTCCCGGCTCATCATCGTGATTTGCTAGGGATCCAGGAAAAATGCAGTGTGACCAAAGAGAGCTCCCCATTCCCTCACTCTGCCACTGGGGCCAGCCATCTAACAACCTTGAATGAACTAGTTCCTACAGTGGGCAGGTGGGGTGGAGGAAGAGCAATGTGTCTTTTCTCCTTTAGTCCCTATCTGCCCAAGGGTTCCCCTGTCATCCCACTTTTTGTTTCTTACTCGGGTCAACAGCTGAGGATTAACACCTACAAGCTGTAGGCCCTTTGAAAAGTGTTTGAGCATGGTCAACATGGGAATTTGTTTTACTTGACTAGTTATTCTTTCTTCCTCTCCTTCCCTGTATGTGAGAATAAATGCTTGTTAACTGAATAAAAAAGTTGATTTTAAGAAGGGCTGTAAGAAAGAACTTGTAGATAACTGGCAGATGGACAGAATTGCAGCACTGAGAGATCTTGTATGCCTTATTCATTTCAACTTCACTATTATTCCACTGTTCAAAGGACTCTGGTTACATGGAATGAAGAAAGTCTCCCAAGCTGCAGGTTACCCAAGAGTAGGGGCAGAGTGGAGGAAGGCTATAGACAGAATGTCTTTCTACTTTGAGACATGGAGTGATATCTGTGTGTTGTTGTATGGAAACTGGGTTATTTATAGGATGCGTTTCAGGCAGCCCTAGGTTTGAGTACTCGTTCTGTGCCTAACTTATCAGAGGACATCAGATAAGTCACTTCATCACTCTGGGCCTCCTATCTTTCCACGAAATGAAAGAGTTGGATCTAATGATCCAACTGTCTCTAAGGTCCTTTCCAGTTCCATTATGTTATGTTTTGCTATGCTGTGGAAACTGAAGACAGGGAGAACAGAGGTGTATGTGGATGGAGATACAGGTCTGATCAGGCCAGGCCCCAGCCCTCCCCCCCTCTCCATTCCTAGTTCCTACCTTGATATACTTGGGGCAGAAGTTGAATTGCAGGCTTAATGAGTGCTGTTTCCAGGGGACTTCCTTGGGAGAGGTGGAAAGTAGGAAGATCTGGTTGGCCCCGGGAAAGATGAAGCCTGAAGTGGGTCGGAATGTGACTTCCGGGCTGCTATTTGGCATCAGGTTGAAGGTGAACATCAAAGATCCGCTGTTGCAGAGCAACATGGTACGGTAGCTCACGCGGTTGGAAGAGACTGCAGGGAAAAGCTGAGGAAGAGAATGAAAAGAAGGAAAGAGGAGTGGGAGGAGCTCCCCCACATCAGGGAAGGGGGCCTGGGCAGGGATCATCCCTAGAAGACCCCTGGCAAGGGCACACCCTGAGAGGGGAAGCTCTGGCCCAGGATTGGTGGGAACCGGGCCAACAGAAGGTAGAAGCCTATGGCTACCCAGATCACCTAGGGCCTCCTTCTTTTGCAAATGTTTGATTCTCAGTATCTTTGTATGAATGTGCTTCATCATATAGATACATATATATTATATATATACATATATGTATGTATTTCAATTCTTTGAGGACCTGGGATCCTACCAGTGTAGGTACTCCCCTTAAAGATGCAGTTCACAACCTTCTTTAGAATAATAGCTAATATTTATATAGTGCTTCAAGGTATATTTTTTGTTTTGTCTTTTCTGCTCTCCATCCTTTTATTACTTTAATGACTACAAGTTCAATTTTCTCTTTTACTCTTTTGAAATTTAGAGACACAGAATTTACAGCAACACTGCTACAATCACCTGTATTCATTTGGTAGGCAGCCTAAATCTTGGTCTTTAAAAAACAAACAAAATATCAAACAATTTAAATGTGAGAAAAAGTGCTCCTTTATGGTCTGTCAATTTCAACTTAAAAATGGAAATAATTTGATTTAGTTTAAATACGGTTAAAGTGGGTAAGTAAAACTGTGCATGTGTGTGTGTGTGTGTGTGTGTCCTTTATTGCCGAAGAAGACCATGACATCAGAGAAATGATGACATGACTTGCACTTGACTTTGTTGTGAGTGAGGGAGGGCTGTGCAGGTCACCTGCCTCACTTCTCCTCCAGAGCCATCTGAATCCAGTGACCAGGTATTCATCAGGATGACTGGAGATGACCCAGGATGAGGCAACTGGGGTTAAGTGACTTGCCCAAGGCCCACAGCTAGTGAGTGTCAAGTGTCTGAGGTGAGATTTGAACTCAGGTCCTCCTGACTCCTGCACGGGTGCTCTATCCACTGCACCACCTAGCTGCCTGGGTAAGTAAAACTAGAATGAGTGCAAATATAAGGCATAAAAAAAGCAGAAATTCATGAATTTATTTTAAAAAGGAAAATAATACTTTTAGAAAGCAGTAAAAGATTTCTCAACTAGATTATGAAATCATATGGTTGATTTTTTCCAAATTAACTTTTTAAGAAATACTTATACCTCATTTTGCAATTTTTCTTCCACCTTTTAATTTTTTATAATCATTCTTTTTTTCCTTTTATAAAGCTTCTACAGAAGTAAAATAATTTTGTGATGCTTAAGTCAGCTAGGTATATTTTTTACATATGTTATCTCATTTGATCTTCACAATGATCCTGGGAGATAGGTGTTATTATCCCCCATTTTATGGATGTGGAAACTGAGGCAGAGAGAGATTGACTTGTCACATGGTTATTAAGTACCTTGGAGAGAATTTGAACTCAGGTCTTCCTGACTCACATCTAGCATTCCATCATTACGTAGGATCATGTGCTAGCTAGCCTTTTGGACTTGTCTGAAGGTAGCTGTGCTGGTCCTCAGAAAGCAGAAATGGTCCAATCCTGGGTCTGTACTCAAATCCCTTCCAGCCTGGTAGGAACTGCCAGTGATTGTACTTCATTGGCATAGCCAGGCTCACCTTCATAACACACTGAAGCAGGTCCCTAATACACAAATACTGGACTCTAGATTGTGTGGTACATAGGACAAAGAACAGAAAAGAGGGAAGGACTTGGAACCAGAAGCAGAAGTCTGGGACGCAGTGCAAGTGATTACAGTATGGCAGAATGTTGTCTCCAATATCTAAGATGGGAACCAGGGCTCAAGTTATTTAGAGCCAATGGGAAGAAGGAGCCCAGGACCTGGATCAGTGTTTCCCTGAAATAGATCTGAAATACCTTGGATCTCCCAGGAAACCCAGGTGGAGTGGCAGGATCTCAGCCTGGGAATTTCTAAAAGAATACATATTCTAGAAGTTAAATCAGAGGTATTCGAGGTGGCTGACAAGCTGAATTATAGGATGTACCAGAAAGAGGAATAAAGGCATTTATGTGTACATAAATTCATAATTCATGCTAAAATCAGAGACTCAGTACCTACCTTTTGTGGCTTACCACTCACCTTGGGAACATTTAAGGTATAACGAGGGAAACTGTGCTCCCTGTTCACTTCGTAACTATGCCCCATGGCCTTCAGTCTAAGGCACCAAGATGGACACACGGTACAGTCTTCTTCTATGTTATTATAGCTCCTTAGTACCTGCAAGACAAAGGCCAACCTCCAAGACAATCTAGCCACACTTTCCAGGGATTTCTCAGGACCTCCCAGGGTCCTTTCCCTAGTCTTCACAATCATACCAGGAGAATTCCTGTGTGAAGATGTGGAGAAGGACTTTCCTCTCCATTAAAGTAGCCCCATTATTACAAAGATGAAGCAAATCAGCAGAGTAGAGTAGTTGAAGGACAGAAACAAGTCATTTTCCAAAAAAGAATGGCAAACTATAAATGACCTCTTGAAAACATGCTCCAAATCACTCATTGGAAGAAAGTACAAATTGAAACAAGCCTGGGATTTCACTTCATACCCTGAAAACTGACAGGGGTAACAAAAATGGGGCACAGTCAAGGTTGGAGGGACTTTGGAAGGAGAGGCATAATAATACACTCTTGGTAAAGCTGTAAATTGGTCCAACTTTTAAGAATATCAATTTATATCATGCAAGAAAAGTCCATAGACTTTGATCCAGACACCCAATTACTGGACATCATCATCATCATCTGATCATTACAACTCAAATTTACACAGTGTTTTAAGTTTTTAAATTTGTATCATGTTTTATATAGGGCTTGCAAAGTACTTTACTGTAACTCATTTGATTTACATTAACTCATTTACTCCCCAAAGGAGTAAGAGAAAGAAATCCACTATCTACCAAAATATTCATAGTAACACTCTATGATAGCAAAGAACTGAAAACAAAATGGGTGCTTGTCAAATAGGTTGGGGGAACCCCCAAACTATGATATATGAATGCAATGGATTATTGTCGTATAAGAAGAAATGATAAGTATGAAGAATTCAGAGAAACATGCGAAGATCTGGACAAAGTGATGTGTAAAACTCATCAGAAAGACCTCAATAGCTGAAGCAACAGTGGGATTAGCCTCCCCAGCCCTGCCCATCACCAAACAAGCTAAACTGGAAAGAGACAATAGAAAGACAATAGGGGGGAAATACATTTTTAGCCAACATTTATGTAGCACTCTTAGATTTGGAAAGCACTTGACATATAGTAACTCATCTGAGCCTTACAAAATCCTGGAAGGCAGGTGCTATACAAATGAGGAAAATGAGATAGGGTCACACAATTGCTAAGTGTCTGAGAATAGATTTGAATTCAGGTCTTCAAGATTCCATCTCCAGCATACTATCCCCTGCCGACCTACACGATCTAGGGTAAAGAATCAAGAAACAGAGAGAGCCGTTGGTTCTATAGGCATCTGGGGTCAGAAAACTGGGATTAAAGCCACTGGTTGTAACTCACCTCTTCAAGGACTGAAGGATGTTCCAAGATCAAGTTTGCTCTTTCCCCAATTTCTTCTCCCAGTGCCTATCCATTACCAGCCACTGTACCATATTTTCCTTCCTTCTTTACTCAAATGTTTCTGGTAGGCTGAATTTTGTGTCAGTCATAAGACCAGGGCTTAGTTTGTGAGACAAACTTCTGCTTAAGTACTAGGAATCTTCTAATTTGGGGGCTCTGAGCAAATGTGATTATACTCTTAACTTTTCATTTACTATGAACTCCATAAAGTAGCAGAGGAGGGGACCACAGGGAACTGAAGATCCTTTGTATTGAGTTAATCTTGGTAACAAAGTATAGTTAATTAAGTCTCCAGAGACAAAAGGGTGAGGGAGGGAAGCTGGTAAAATACCCTCCATAGCAACATCTATCTCCACTGGTGTAACAAGAGGGAGGAGTTCCCAAGGATGGTGAAGTCTTCCAGACAAACCTGTTTCCAAATGATACTGTACTGGTAGCTCTCCTCCACTCACTATTCCTGGTCAGAGGTGTGGGACATTATGCACATTGTTAGATTCTTTTTTTTTCAATGTATTGATCAGTTTTGCTGAATTTTTTCTCTCTACTTTTTCTTTCTTCTTAAAAAAATTCTTTGTTATAAGGGATTACTCCCTGGGAAGAAGGGAAAGGAAATAAAAAATCTTGGCAATAGAAAAACAAAAGACGTAATTTTTTAAAAACTTACTTTGTATTAAAAGGCATTGACCCAGGAAGGCCATTGGCAGGAATAAAGTCCCCATGTAATCTAAGGTGTTGTAGCAGTACTTTTTGTGAAGTTGTTGTCATTTGTTTGTTTTTTTTGAAGAGAACCAGTGACATCACAGGGTGATGTCTTGACTCGTGCATGAATTGGATTTAGATGAGGCAGAGTTGCCCAAAGTCGCCAGCTTCACTCTTTTCCCAAGTCACTGAAGTCCAGTGGCAAGACAAAAGTCAAGTCAACTCAGGATAAACTGGGATGCAGTGGATGGCCTTGGCCCACTTCATGCCCATTGGAACAAACTGTTCTCATCTGCCTGTTCTACCAGGGGAAGTCTTCACATACTTGGGCTGGATAACCCCCTAACTCACAGATAGGTTTGAGGCCTGTCAGTTACCTTCAACCTGCTTTAGCCCAACTGCCAAGCTAGTTTACCAGGGTGTGGTCCCTGTTCATGCTATAGCTTCTTGGAGTCACAGGTGAGGGTGGGTGAATTTGATGGACACCAAAGGTGGATGAGCTCAGCAAGCCCTCATGCCAGAAGTGCTAGTCCTCTCTGAACAACCTATACACATCCATATCACTTTTTTTAATGACAGAGAATTGGAAACAAGGTGAATGCCCTGAGGAATAGGGCAGATGAATAGTTCAATGACTGTAGAAATAGCTCAGTGAATTGTAGTGCATGAATGGAATGGAATGTTACTGTACTGTAAGAAATGGTAAAGGAGGTGAATGCAGAGAAACATGAAAAGAGCTACACGGACTGATGCATAATGAAGCAAAACCAAGAGAACGTTGTATACAATGACTACAATGGTATAAAAGGAAAGAACTACAAAAAAAAAAATAATCCAAGGTGAATGTTACAATATTACAAAGAACAAGCATGGCTCAAAAAAAAAAAAAACCACATGAGAAGACAACCATGCCCCATCCGCTTGTGGAGGTGGGGGATCCACAAGTGTTGTACACATTGCACAAATTTTCAATCTTTTTGATATATTGGTCAGGTGTGCTGATTTTTTTCCTCCTTTTTTTCATCTTTAAAAAAATACTACTTGTCATTTGAAATGGCTCTTGAAAAGGGGCAGAGGGAGAAATACCAGAGAAAATTATGATGATATAAAAAAATTTAAAAGATCAATAAAACCTTATTTTAAGGAAAAGAGACATTGTACCAGCTGCAGCAAGCCCTAAAACACTGCATAGGCCGTAGGAATAGAAGCTTAACAATTCAAAACTGTTTGGCCTACACCTACACAGAAAAGACAAAGTAGATGAAGAATGTCCAGAGTGCAGACCTTATCTATCTGTACGTAGAGCTAGAAAACATAGTATGAATGCTCAACTAAGTAGGCCCAGAATTAAACAGGAAAAAAAGGAAAATGACCATTAGAAATCTTAAAACTCTTTTACTAACCCCAAGTTTCTTCCCAAAACAAAGGCTCATCTTTTTAACAAAAATATTCTTGTGTTGTTCGGTCATTCCAGTTGTGACCAACTTTTCGTAACCACATGTGGGGTTCTCTTGGCAGAGATACTGGAGTGGTTGGTCGTTTCCTTCTCCAACTCATTTTACAGATGAGGAAACTGAGGCAAACTGGGTTCAATGACCTACCCAGGGTTCCACCGCTAGTAAGTGTCTGAGGTCAAATTTGAACGCAGGTTACTCTAAGCCAGTGATCTATCCACTGCACCACCTAGCTACCCTGAATAATATTCTATAGGTGCGCTAATACTGTGAGCCATGAAACTCAATCATCTCTCAAGACTGAAAACAAATGTCACATATATAAATATATAAATATGATGGAGAGGCACATGATGGATGTGAACAGGCTGATCATGAGGAACTTCACAAAAAGGAGTTGAGAGGCCACTGGGAAAGTGTGATTGGGTGAGGGTAGGGGGACTGCATCTCATAGAGCATTTGATAAGATACCCTGGCCACTTCCAGGAAAAGGTGCACTTACTTTTGAAGAATTTACAGCTTTTGGGGAGGAGCCAAGACGGCGGAGTAGAAAGATACACATATGCTAGCTCCTAACCCACAGCCCATAAAATACCTGTAAAGAAGAACTCCCAACAAATTCTGGAGCAGCAGAAGCCACAGAACAATGGAGTGGAGGAGATTTCTGTTCTAGAGAGCCCTGAAAAACTGACCCGAAAGGTCTGTCATGCACCAGACTCAGTGCGGAGCCCAGCCCTGCCTTGGCCTCAGGGCACCAAGAGGAGCAGATCTGAGCAGGCTTCAGGGACAGAAGCTCCAGTGGCTGCACAGGTCCCTCCACCCACGGGCGCTAAAGGTCAGTGAGAGAGTCTTTTTGACTCACGAGAGGGGAGCAGGGTGTCCCCCATAACTCGGGCCCCCTTGGGAGGCAGCAGCGGAGACAGCAGCAGAGGTGGCAGCAGACAGGGGCTCCCAAAGCAGGCAGGAGCTCAGATCCATGGTTGAAAGTCTCAGCATAAACCCCCTGAGGGAACTGAGCCCCATGAGGCGGCCCTGCCCCCACCTGAGCACCTGAACTTAATCTCACACTGAATAGCAGCCCTGCCCCCACTGAAAGCCCTGAGGCTGGGAAGCAACATTTGAATCTCAGACCCCAAGAGCTGGCTGGGCGATCTGGAGGCATGGTGGGTGTGGAAAGAAAACTCAGAAGTCAAGTCACTGGCTGGGAAAATGCCCAGAAAAGGGGAAAAATATAAGACTATAGAAGGTTACTTTCTTGGTGAACAGGTGTCTCCTCCCATCCTTTCTGATGAGGAAGAACAATGCTTACCATCAGGGAAAGACACAGAAGTCAAGGCTTCTGTATCCCAAACACCCAGAATAAATATTCAATGGGCTCAGGCCATGGAAGAGCTCAAAAAGGATTTTGAAAATCAAGTTAGAGAGGTGGAGGAAAAACTGGGAAGAGAAATGAAAAAGATGAAAGAAAAGCATGAAAAGCACATCAACACCTTGCTAAAGGAGACCCTAAAAAATGCTGAAGAAAATAACACCTTGAAAAATAGGCTAACTCAATTGGCAAAAGAGGTTCAAAAAGCCAATGAGGAGAAGAATGCTTTAAAAAGCAGAATTAGCCAAATGGAAAAGGAGGTTCAAAAGCTCACTGAAGAAAGAATTTACAGCTTTTGGTTGACACAGGAAATCATTCCCTTATTCCTTCTCCCTCCCCCTGCTGGCTGAAGGAGAAAGGAAGTTACATCAAAGGATGTTACATCAAAGGATGTACAGAGAATAGAGCTTGAAGACCAGACAGGCTGCTGTCCTAATTTTTCAAGTCTCTAATTGTTCCTATACTTGGCTACCAAAATGATTTTCCTTACTTGTAGATCTGGTTATATCATTACTCTCCTACTCTGTAAATGCTTGTGGCTCCCTATTGACTCTTGGATCATATGTTATATCTTTCTATTATCCTTTTAGAAATTACATTTTGTATATGTTTTATAATGTATTAATTATTACTATCACAATAGTAAGTACATATATATTTATAAATAAATATTTGTATTTTGGAGGCCTATGTCCAAAATTTTTTTTATTGATAGAGGAGAGCACAAAGGAACTTGGAGACCAGGGTTCTAGAAGACTTTTAGGACCTTGCCGTGTAGGGGTGGCATGTGGTGGATCTCTTCCATGTAGCTTCACTAGTTTGTCTCTAAAAAGTTATAAAACCATGCTTGAGACTGTCGGCATAGCTTCCTGAGCACCTAAATACAAAAACACTTTTGGGCACGAGGAGAAGATTACACATGGGAGTGTACTAGGTGTACCAACATGACAAATACAAAGGCCAGGGAGCTGTACTCCACTGAATCCATGTTGTATCCTTGCTGAATAACCCTTCTATACTACTGTTAAATAAACCACTTTTTGTTAAAAGACAGTCCATAAATGTATCGTTTAATTCCAATCCCAGACTTAAACCACCTGACAGTTCTGAGTTTGGACTGGCCCCAAATCTCAGGCTGAGCAGACATGAATAGTCCTTCAATCTGCATCATTGGAAAGGAAACAACCAAATCAATTTTCCTTTTTTTTTTTTTATTTTTACTATTTTGTTATTGGCTATGTTTTGTTATTAGCTGTGTGACTCTGGACAAGTCACTGAACCCTGTTTGCCTCAGTGTCCTCATCTACAAAATGAGTTGGAGAAGGAAATGCCAAATCACTCCAGTATCCCTGCCAAGAAAACCCCAAATGGGTTATGAAAAGTTGGTCACAACTGGAACAACTGAACAACAAAATTTTACTATTTTGCTCCAAATATTTGTTGAATAAATGATAGATACTCTTGATCAAAAGACAACAAATTGTATTTCTAATTTTCTCTTCCAACACCTGTTGTCAAAGGATAAATTTCTAAACTATTATTCTGATTCATAAATTGATTTTTTATGAATTTGGTTATCATGCCACATTTTCCTAGAATCTTATCGCGCCATTGAGTGAATGGATAAAAGCAAGTTTCTCAGCCTGCAAAGTTGAGGATCAGATACTAATTCTAAAGTGATCCTGCCAAGATGTAGTCATCCCTCTGAGTCCCTGGCCTAAGAAACCTGCCATCTGCTCTCTTTTGGACTATGGTGAAGGCAATACAACTTGCCAAAGGATGAACAAATTTTCAAAGCATGGACCTATCTAAATCAAACCCACATAGAAAAACCAAGAAACCAGTACCATGGGGAGTACAGAAACTGCAAGAGGCACAAAGAGAAAGGACTCCATAAAGTTTAAAGAAAAGTAGGTCATGGTAGCTACCCTTCGGACCGTCCACATCCATCCTGGGGTATAAAAAAGGACCCCAGAGTCTGTCTCTTGTTTCTGTCTTTCTACCTCTTTCTGTCTGTCTCTGTTTTTCTGTCTCTGTCTCTCACACACACACTCCTGCATGCATACACATACTCACACATGGTGTACACACACATATATGAACATGGTGCACTGTGCAAACACACCTTGTAGTAGGCAAAGGCCTCAAGTTCGGCAGCATAGATTTTGTTGGGGTATGGAGGCTGGAAGTGTAGGCGGACAGCTGTAGTCTTGAGTGGGGGGATGTCAATGACATCAGGTACCACCTGGAAGGGACTGTTTTCTTGATAAGTCCAAACAACTGTAATCTTGCCTCTGGTATGATTGGTCAGGCAGAGTGGGAAGGGGCTGGGTTCCTCAGAGCTAGAGCACCTGCCAAAGTTCACTGCAAGGGGCTTTATGCTGACTGTTGGAGGGAAGATGGCTGTGTCACTGGTCCCATCGAGAAAATATTCACTCAGGGGTGGAATTGACGGATATTTTGCAGGGGGTGGATCCTCAGGGTCCTGTGTAAACAAAGAGAAGAGGGCCCAAGCCATCCTTAAAGCTTCTAAGGAGGGGCCTGGCCCCACTCAGATCTATTTCCTTCCAAGTATTTCAGTCAATGAAAGCATGATAGTTAGCCCTGGTTTTGACACCTCCCCTCTTTTTTTTGGTTGTTTCTACCCTCCACTCCTCATGGCCTCCTTCTTCCTGTAAGAGATTCTTAAGCACTAGCCTGGGAATGATGCTTTGATTTCTAATGACAATAGGAGAGAGTCAGTGCATGTAAGATGGGCTAGAGATATAATCTGGAATAGAAGACAGACTACCTAGCTGGACTGTGGGGTACCAGGAACAGTGCAGTGGTGGCAGCATGTGTGTGGGAGTCCATGTTGGCAATGTGTTGGACGATTCGGCTAGTACCTCAGGGCGCAGCATGAGGGCTCCCTCTTCATCCCGAATGAGCTTCTGCTCCCTTAGCATGGTGCCCAATATGTCTGGTGAAAACAGTATCAACCCCCGTGCCATGTGGGTACGATACCACTTAAGATGCCGGGGTCTCAGAATGGCTGGCTTGACACTATCAGAGTGGCAGGTTCCAATGATATCCAAGAATAGTGGTTCCTGAAATGCCCCAAATGTGGCAATGAGGAGTGGGAGGAGGGTTATGGTGGGTATGGAGTTTGGAAAGAAGTCTAGGAGCTGAAATCTCAATTAGCTCAATAAGCTGCTCCTAATCCCCCCTCTCAGTCCTCCCCCTCCCTAGCCTTTTGTCTTCTCTTCCCTGCTCCTCCTTTGTGTAGGGAAGGTGGAGGTCTGCCTGGGGCTGGCCTTGCCCATCAGGTCTGGGGTGGGGTGAGGAAAGGGAGGGGAGAAGTTTGTACTTAACCAAAAATTCTTGGGTTAGGGGGGGAAGGTGGCATCACCCTCCTGGGGGCCACAAGTCTCTCTCACTCTCTCTCTCTCTTTCTCTCTCTCTCTCTCTCTCTTTCTCTCTCTCTGTCTTCTCTCCTCTCTTTTCAAGTGTCTTCTGCCCCCCTCCCTCTTATCCTTCCCCAAATGATCTGTGCCCATCCCTCCCTTGTCCATCCCTCCTGCCCCCCCCCATACATGCTTCCTGGGTGAGGGGGCCCAAACCAAACAGAAATGTAACTCTTGGAGGGGGAGGGAACTCAATAAGCCTTATTCTGTATAGCAGGAATGGGGAGAGATGGAGGAGCAGGGAGGGAGGGAGGCACCTGGAGAATGAATTGAAAACAATAAAATTTTGGGATCTTTAAACAAAAAAATTAGATACCCAAGGGCCAACTTTGTGGGGAGAGATGTAAATGAAGAGCCTTCTATCCTACATGTCAGAGCATCTTAGAATCCCCTATTTATAGTTTGATCTCAAGAGGCCATTTGGTCATTAACCCACTCATTTTACAGATGAGAAACCTGAGGTCTAGGGAAGGGAGCAACATCTTCAAAGTCCCCCAGATAATGAGTAAAGATGTGGAACTGGAACTGAGGTCCTCTGGCCACTTTGTGTCCTGCTGGGGAAGGAGTAGTTGGGAGAGGCAATGATGGCGAGATAGGTACCCAACCATCTCAGGGAAGTGGTTGGTGTTAATAGTACCTGATGGGCTCATATTGCTTCTCACTCATCCTTGCCATACAAAGACGGAGGCAGTAGGTGTTATTGTCCATAGATCTGTGGTCATTCAGTAGATCCCAGAAAATCAAGAGTAAGGCTGGAAAAGACTCCTACTTCCTTGGGGAGTGCTGCTCACCAAATGGTCTCTCATCTGTCCTAGCATCTCCCTGTTCTCTCTTTAAGTCCTAGAAAGAGTTGCTGCCTTTCCTACTCAATCCCCCACCTCCCCTAAACTTCAGATCTAACTTATTCCCTACATCCTACCTGGTGGTGGATCAGACATGCCACCCTTCGGTAGCAGATGATAGGGTGGGTGGGCTGGAAGGTGATGGTCAGCATTTTCTGCTCCCTACTACCTAGGAACCCACTTTGAGGCTCCAGGGAGAAGACACTTTCTTGGTTATCAAGCTCAAACATGAAGTGAGCTGGGCAATCAGCATCATTTTGGATCATCAGAGATTTTGTGGCGTACTCGCCCAAGTTGATCCAGTTGAAATCAACACAGTAATGCTTCAAGGCCACAGCAGGACCTATGCAGATAGGAAAAACAAGATCACCACACTCAGGGGCTGCTGATTTGGGCAAGCCCACTACCATCCACCCTTGATTTCACTTCTCTCAGTGAATATGGCCTCAAGCTATTGACTTGGAGAGAGTGAAGGAAATAAAAGAGGACTTAATAGGAAACCATCCACAGGGGGTCCCTCTTTAGAAGAGATGAATTTCTGGACCAAGAGCCTGTAATGATACAGAAGGAAATGGGTTTTAATGACAGCAGGTGGAGATGAAGGTTAGACATTAAGAAGGACCTACGGAATATTGAGGATGTAAGACAGAAGAGCAGCTAACCAAAAGACGATATGAAGTCTTCTTCCCTATTTTCTGTTCTAAGAATGGGAAAGCTCTGTGTCAGACTGGCCAGAGGGTAGTGAATGGTTTCACTTGAAGAAAAAAGCATAGCCAGAATTTCCAGAAAGCCTCCTTAGTTTTGTAGCCTCCAAAAGGACCTCAAGTATCACAACATTAGTGTGCTGTGCATATGACCCACCCCGCCACTCACTCCCCACGACAGGAGTTGGGATCCTTCCAGGACCATTGCTCTCCCCAAATCCCAACTGAAGAGGAGGTGTGATTCTTATATCAGGCCACCAGGGGGCATCAAACACCCACTTGGAAATCATGGAAAAAGGCGCTCATGAGTGGAACGGGAAAAGAGGAACTGGAGTCATGCTTTTCCACTCCAGGAATACTCTCCAAGCCCCTTCGAGGGCAGTGGGAAGCAGGGCATGAGGCCATGGGGAACATTAGTACCTGCACACAAACCAGTTATTTTGAGGGAGACTTCCGAGGTGCTCCCAGGTGGTAAAATTGTAATGTAGTCAATGCTCTGAAGACCCACAGTCTGGGGACGGAATAAGAGAGGCAGCCACATCTGCTCCCCTGGGGACACCGCCCCTCGTATGATCGGGCAGGTGAACACTCGGTCGTCCTCATACAGGTCCCGGTTAGCCTCAATCCGGAAGGGGGCATTCACCTACAAAGGCCAGGGTTGGAAAAGGAGGTCAGGACCAGCCTAGGGGTGAGAAAGGGTGCACTGGGGAGCTGCAAAGGGTGTTCCATTCCATCTACAACCGCCAGGCATTTAACTACGAGATGAAAGAGCTGATCTGTGATACGTTTCAGCGGCAAGTGGTATTGGAGCTAAGAAATAAGACACTGAGATTTGGGTAGATGGGGAAAATAAGGGAAGGAATGACATTATTGTTATTACCATAACTAATGTCTCTAGAGCTCTTTAAGGGTTTCAGAGAATGCTACATAAAGGATCATATTAGAGGGAAGGAGTATTGAGGGAGGAACAAAGGTTTGTATGAAGAGTCTGGTCCCCTAGGGGTGGGGCAGGAGGGATTAGTTAATACAGACCCTTGTTCCCCAATCCCTGGACTATACCACAGATGGGTTAAACAGCTGGATGCATTTCTTCATCGTGTAGCCCACTGGGGCAGGACCAAAATTCACCACCTTCCGAGAGGATTCCAGGTCAATCTCCTCAGCCCCTTCTTTGTTTACATATACTATTATCTGGGGGCATTTAGCTGGGGAAGAAAGGAAAGGAAGATGGTGTCAGAACTTTGGAAGATCACCTAGGGAGAACCTAAACATTCCACTTGCTGACTGCATGAGAAACCTGAAGGGCAAATATTTCAAGACTGTAAATGTGTTCTTGTAACTGTCAAGGAGTCTTGGAGAGGCCAATTAAGAGAAACCCAAGAGTGGGAGAGAAGAAGAAAGGGAGGAAATTTTGTTTTATGGTTGGGGCTGGCAATGGCTGGGGGCAGGGGAGAAGGATATCAGGAATTAGAACGCAAGCAGTGAGTTCAGGTTTGGGTCCAATGAGGCATGCTACATCTCCATTAACAATAGCATACTAGAATGGAAGGAGGCTCAAGGTCAAGTTCTGGTTCTTCTATTTACTGGTAAAGTCACTCCCTAGCTAGTTTTCAGGTTCCTCATTTGTAAAATGAGAGTGCTGGGCTAAATGTCCCATCCAGCTCTATGATTCCAAGTTTCTATGAGCTCCATCCCTACTCCTAGGCAATGGGAGAGACAAAAAAGGCGGAGGTCTTACCAACAGCTTGGAGTTGGATGGTACTTTTCTGCTCACCAGAGTCTCCATACCAACAGATCGCCTGGACATCATAGATGAGGGCAACAAGAGGCTGGAATACAACTTTGATCTGGCAAACCGAGCCTGGCTCCAACAACCCCGTGGAGGGGAGCCCATGAAATGGGTTGGGGAAATCCCATGTGAAGAAGGTGGGCAGGTCCCTGGGGGAAATGTTAGACCTATGAGAGCTCATTCTTGTTCCCCACTTCTCCTACTGTCCCAATCCTAGCTCTCCTTTCCTTGGGCTTGCTATGTGGTGTGGCGGAGGACCCCCTTCTTCCACAGGATCCTCCAGAAAGCCACCTCTCAACCAAAAGGGGCACTCCCAGAACCTCTCTGACTTTAAGGTTTTCTTGTTGCCTAGGGGAGGGGATTTCTTGGAATCTTGAAAAGTTTTCCCCATCAAATGGTCTTTGCCATACTCAACCTTCCCCTGGCCAACAGAGCTTGGAGAGCCACATACAGGAAGCCTAGAAATGGATAGGCAGGTATCGTAACAATGAACTCACCCCACATTGCATAGATTGAACCAGGCCTCAGTGGAATCAGACACGGCACACAGAGGTAACTGCAGTGATGGGGGGCAGAACAGCTGATGACTAGGCAGGACGGCTTTGAGCTCCACCGAGAACTCTCCTTCTGCCATTACAAAACATAGCTTATCCACATACTCCTTCTGTGTTAAGAAAGGACATGAAGTGGATGAGTGGGTCAGGAGGGAGGCACAGAGAGGGGGAAAGGAGGGCAGTCATAGTTTTCACTCTGTAGTCTCAGAGCAGGAATTCTCAGGAGAGAATCTTGCCCCACTGCTTGATCAAGATAACCAGAGATGGGCAACACAAGAACAGATCCTAGAGGATCTGGGGAGGAGAAGTGCCCAGAAAGTAGAATTAGAATGATCTATGGCTTAGAATAATATGTGAGTCCTCCTATAAGTAAAGAAGGGGGAATTTGGGGTCTCTCTATAAGATCCAGGGGATTCTGATGGCCAGAATGCTATTGGAGTATGACTCCCCAAATCCCCTATCACCTTTATTCCAGGTACCCTGAAGGAAACTTTATCCATTTCCTCCCTAGGCCCTAGCAGATTCAAGGCTGAGAACCTAATTTCCAGGACTTCTCATATGGAGGATTTTGCCTTAAGAGGAGTTAAGGAATGGTATCGCCTTTCTATGCAGTCAACGGTAGGAGTGCTGGTGTGGAGTCCCTCTAGCCTCCCACGTGCCCTATGGACTGACCCATACCTCTTCCAAGGGCCGGAAGATTACAGGGAGAGTAAAGGACATCCCAGGGCTCAAGAAGATGGGCTGTGGGTACACTGTGAAGAAGAACTTCGTGCTGGGAAGCCTATGGGATGGAGCCAGGGAAGACAAACTTCAGAAGCAAAACCAGCAATGTTTGAAGGGCTGAAAATCTGCAGGGCTACAAGGATTTGGGGACCTGAGGAGGATCAGGTGATGAAAAGGCGCCATGGCTAATAGTTCCTTATGTGAGGGCATATAATCACAGCATTTTTGTGTGTGTAAAGGCAATCAGAGTTAAGTGCCTTGCTCAGGGTCACACAGAGAGTAACTGTCTAAGGCATTAGAACTCATGTCCTCCTGACTATGGGGCAGATGCTCTACCATCTCACTGTCCCAAATACAGCATGTTAACATCTCCCTTCTGGGCTGCAAGGTCTCCTTCACATACTTTGGCTCTGCATCAATTCTGCCATCTTATTTATTATTACTATCATTATTAACTTATTAACAGACCTAGTGACTGAAATTGGAATGGTGTCCAGGGAGAAAGTGAAGCTGTAAGGATAATCAGGATGCCTTTGGGCACAGTATCCAAGAGTTCTTAATCTCAAGAAAGTCTTCTTTGGTGGAAAGTAAGAGAGGGATAATGACTGTGACAGAGGAAAAAACCTAAGGTTGGCCTCCATTTGGGGACATGTGACATTGAGGCCTCAAGAGGGGCTGAAGGCTTTTAGGGAAAGGATTTGGGAGGGGGCACTTCCATTGTATACCTGTATTTCAGCTTCTGAATTTTCACGTTTAAATTTTTCAAAGTCAGGTTCTTGGTGATCTCCTTGCCCAATTCCCATTTCTTCCAAATTAGTGACTCAACCACCTGGATGCCCCAGAAGACCCCCTTCTTCACTTTGCTCTGCTTCTTCCGTATGCATCGCAGGTTCCCTAGACCTTGTTCTGGCTGCCTCAGAGGAAGGACACAAGAAGAAAAAGGAAAAGGATCTGCTCTCCCCAATCCCCAATTAGTACCAACCACTTCACCATCTCCACTCGCCCCACTGGGTTCTTCTCCTGGCTATCACCTTTTTTACATAATCTCTCAGTCCTTCTCCAAGCTATCATCTCCTGCAAATACATCCAGGCTCTTCCTGCCCAGTTAAGATAAAACCACCTGACTCTCTCTGTGCCCTTTTCCTTCTTCTTCCCCTCTTAAATTTCCCCTTTTTTCCTTTCCCTTGATTCTCTTCCATTCCTAGGGAATATTTCCCAGAAGTTCCTTCTGCGGTAGTTGACCCTAGGTATCATTCCAACCCCATTCAGGTCTCTGGGCTTCCCTTAGCCTGTCCCCTTCTCATTGCCCATTAAAGCAGCACAGGATCAGACCTCCATTCCAGCTTTCTCTCTCCGGGGACCATTTAGGACCCAGCTTCCTGAAAGTGAGAGACTAGGCTTAGGAACTCGGTATATCTGAGCTCCACTCTGTACCCTACCTTAGGCTTAGCTATTTCATACAGGCTGTGCCTCAGTCTTTTCATCTATAACAAGTAACTTACCAGCTTGCTCTGAAGCCCATGAAGAACTCCACAGAGCCTCTAAGTGAGGCTCTCCAAAGCAGAGGGAGCATCCTTGAGAACAGAGGAAATTCTAGCCTGGAGCCTCCCCCTCTCATTGTCATTTCTACTCAACCTTAGTTACATTCCTCCTACGAGGATGACAATATTACATAACATTAATAGAGTCAACCCGGCAAAGTCTTGGAGCCTGGAAGTCTCACTCTGACCCATACTGACTGCAGCTCTGGACAAGTCACTTCAGTGCTCAATTCCCTAGCAACCCTTTAAGATTATAAACTGCAGAGAAGATATCTGCATTGGTAGAGGGCACTTCTTCATCCAGGATATCCCTATACCAATAAAATCACACATGCAGTCACTATCACATTTTGTACTACCACACTGGGAGTGGATTACAATATACTATAGTCTTCATATTTACAGACATGAACATTAATGATCACTATAATATCTTGCACCCAACTTGCCAATGTGCAAAAAGGAGTCAGACACAAAGGTCTCAGACACAATGACTTGAGCCATAACTCGTATTGGAGTAAATGGGGGCAGGGTGCTAACATGGATGACACCTGGCATTATCTCCTCACTTTGTGGATCCCTGTTGGACGTGGAAGGCACCATACTGCTCGAGTGTCCCTGGGCCAACCACCAGAACAGTCATACCCTGGGAAGAACAAGTCCAGCTCTGGCCCCAACTGGGCTTATGTGAGAAGGGTTGGACTACCCCATTGCGCTGCATAACTTAACTCAGGCTTGGACTACTCTCTCTTCAGTCTACCTCGGAAGAAAATACTCCTACTTGCAGTTCTAACAGTGGCATCTAATCTGATATACAGCCACAGATACACAACAAAGTGTGAACCCTGAGCTGCACTCCCACTGTATCAGGTCCATTCATGTAGCACCAGGCTAGCCCATAGGAGAGGTCAGCAGCAGCTGATCCCTCAAGGAGTCTGGTTCCATCACTCAGTCTGCTGAGGCTGGCCCTCTCTCACCTGGGCACTGCAGCTAGCGTTGGTCCAGGCACAAGTACTTGAAGAGCTTCCCGTTGCACTGGCCCTGCTGGTGACACTGAAGATTGGGCTGGAGATAACAGTATAATCAAAGCTGTCGCTGGGTTTCTGCAAAGAGTCAGGGCTCAAAGCCCAACTCTTCACCTGGGTGAGCATTGGACACCTGAAAAAATAACTCGTGGTGGGTGAGATATTCTGGTCCATTTTGTTATCATGGTACTGAGATTCATGGCTGGGAAAGGGCATGGTAAACTTGAAGGGGAACCAATGGGGAGACAAAAATGTGATTGAAAACTTAGCTACAATGAGGAAGCAGAAAGAAAACTAAGAAAAGTCTGGCCTGTAAAGGAAACACTGTTAGGAGACTAGACAATGGCATCACTAGGTCATAGAATCTTGGAATCATGGAATTTTCAAGTTGATAAGAAACGAGATCACTGTAACTGCTTTGTTGCTAGGAGGCAAACTGAACCAAAGGAGGAGAGGGTTAAACACTAGCAAGGTTCAGGGGTGAGTGATGATGGTCTTCAGCCTTTTCCCACACTGTCTACGTTTCTCTTTTGTGTTCTTTGTCATTAATTTAGTACTTGAGTTTTATTATAACATGTGAGTTATTCTTGGTTTACATTCTCTGGTTGTTTCCTGTATTGTCCCCTATGATCTAGTGTTAGGAGAGCTAGCACTGGGCCCGCATTTTCTTTTTTGGTGCCTTTTGAAGGGCCTAGGACAAATGAAATTAATCAATGCTTTATGTTTCTTTAATTAATAAATTTCTAAAGCAGTCTTCCTTGACAAACTAATTTGGTCACAGAATGCTTTAGGTCTTAAAATAATCTGAGAGAACCCGTAAGTGCTGGTCTGGGCCACTTAGGGATACAGAAATCTACCAGGGCCAGGGTCTGGGAAATTTTTAGAGTGAAATAGAGGAAGTTATTTTCATTCTGAAAAAATTCCTGGACAAAATAAGTATTTTGATACTTAATGTAGAAATTTAATAAGAAAATAATTTTAAAAATTTTAATTTTAAAAATTTAGAAATTTTAAAAATTTAAAAATAAATTTAATAAGAAAATGTTATTAGCATTAACATTTTCTCACAGAATCTCTAGCCACATCAAATACCAGGAATCTGTGGAATATAGTTTGGGAAACACTGAGTTCATCAAGCTTCAGATTTTCTCAAATTCTATGACCTCAAATTCCCATTTCCTTGGAGCAGGGGTCAAGAGAATTCAGGGGTAGCTTTTTACTCTACATGAATAAATTGCCATATATAGTCCCTCCTCCAGTCAGTTTAGTTCAGAATTCTGTCTGTGATAGTGATATGAGGGGATGATTTGTGGGTTTCCCCTAGTATCGACCTCAAAAGTTTAAAGTTAAACTTCAAATATTCCTAGTTTCTTTTAGTGACTTATTATGGAACTTTTATTCATCAATACACTTAAACCCTTTTGAAATGACTTGTTTTTTTAGCCTGTCCCCAATTTAGGGTAAAGACTTCGATAAATTTATTAATCATTGAATACTCTCTTTCGTTTGCCCCCAAATATTTCTTTCAAGTTTTGATGGGTGCCCTCTCCATAATGCTCTAATATTTAGGAACAAGTCTGACTTACCCTTTAAGATTTTAGACGTCTATCCACTCTCAGTCATCTTCTTTTCAGGCTAAAGAATTCTGGTTTCTTAGAGTCTATCTTTATTCAGCAATCGTGTCTTTCTGCAGGTGAATTTACTTGCCTTACTTCTTTTCCCTTCCTAAATATCAAACATCTATACAATGTACTTATATCTTGTTTGAGTCTCTCCAGAGGTCCTCTGAAACCTGGAACAGGAATGAAGAGGATGCTTGGGTATGTTTCAGGCTAATTACTGAACAGAATACAAGTGCTTTTCCAGAAATAATGGGCTGGGAAAGAGGGAGGGAGGATATTCTATGAGGATGTAATAAATGCTTGGGGTTGGCACTATGGTAAATCTATTGAAGGGCAATATCTTAGAATGAGGGGGAAATATTCAGAAAGAAGGAAATAAATATAAACCAAGAAAGCCTGACCCTTTATTCAAACCCACTCTGACCTTTTCACTCCCCACCCACTCAAAAGGTGTGTACTGTCCAGTCTTAACTCATTCATTCCCTGACCCCTGGGGATTTCTATAGTTGACAGCTGACCACCTCTGCCTGGTGTTCCTAAGGTCATTCTGAGTTATATTCCTCTGTCAGAGTTCCTAGAAATGCCAGAAGGGATCAAGATGTGGGGAAGAAAATAATGTCAGGGAAAGAGTGAAGGGAATGGGGCAGAAGGTTGGTTATATTGGATCTTTCAGTTCAGAACCTTGCATTCTACCCATAATCTAACCTGATTTGGTCTTGACTTAAGACCCTTCCTGTCTTTACCATCTAAGATGGCACAGTTGAAAAACTATTGGTCTAAGAGTGTAATGATCTGAATTCTTGTTCTTGTGCCACTTACTAGCCACTGTAACCCTGGACAAGTCACTTTATCATTTCTGGGTTGAAATTTCCTCATCTGGAAAAATGGAAACAAAAACACATCACTAGGATGCTAGAAGAATTCAAGACATCTGGTGTCACAGAATTTAAAGCCCAGGGTTCTTAATATTTTTGTGTCATGGATCCCTTTGGCAGTCTGGTGAAGCCTATGGACCCCTTCTCACAATAATATTTGAAATGTATAAAATGAAGTGCATAGTATTACCAACTATTATAGGAAACTATATTGAAAAAGTTATCTAAATATATATTTTTTAATTCCACAGATCCCAGCTTAAGAACCCCAGAGGATAGATGAAATCTTCCAAATCAGCTAGTTAACTGGTTTATTTTACAGAAAAGAAATACACATACCAACACATATACACATAAATATGTACAACATGTTACTTTGTTTTCTATTTATTTGTATTTATTTATAATTTTCTATTTTTCTATGTATCTATACATCCACATTTATCTCTATGTAGCTGTCTAGTTCTATCTCTGTATCTATAATTATCTATATCTATATCTGTATATTATTATATCCATATCTGTATGTTATCTCTACCTCCAAATCTATCTATATCAATATTATCTCCATTTGTATCTATTTATCTATCTACATATCTCTATTTCCTATTCCACCCTCTGTCTCTATATAACTACACCACTATATCTATTTATCTATCTACAGATCTCTATCTCCTATTCCACACTAAGCTGACATTCTCTCACATTTCCACGAGAAGCTTGGGTCAGAAGAAGGGCTGTACACAAAGAGACAGTGCGGGGCCGAAAGGGTCTGGGAAACTCGAGGTGCCTGGCCTGGCCTCATCCCCCTCACCCCGTCTTCCCCCTACACTCCCCACCGGCCCGGGGCAGGTTCTTGATCAGGAGAAAATCGCGGCGGGGCTCGGGCCGCCGCCGGGTTGGACACCTACCTCTTCTGAGGTTCCCTGGACTCCCTAGCGCCAGAGCTGCGGGAATCACTATGGATACGAAGCACGCTCTGGGGTAGCGTCGTCTGGTAGCCACTAGCAACGACGGCGGCTTGCTAGGGCCACGCCTCGTCTGAGAAGCTACTGGCCCCTGAGAGCATGGAAGTGACCCTGCCGGCGGACTTCTGGGCTGTAGTCCAGAAGAATCTTAGGAGTCAGAGCAGGAAGTACACAGCAGCAGCAGCGGCGGCACCAGCAACAACCACAATAATAGAATTTATTTATATAGCACTTGGAGCTTTTACAAATATTATTTCCTCAGAGACTCAGCTACTACAGCCTGCTCATTTTACAGATGAGTAAACTGAGACTCAGAGAACTGGTCCTCATTCATTGATTCATTTATTCATTCAACAAGCATTTATCCAGTGCCTTCCATATGCCAGGCATGGTGCTATGTACTGGGAATATACAGACAGGAATTTACTTTGTCTTGGGAGAAAATCAATATGTATATAGGTGAGAAAATACAAAATATAGGAAAAGTACTAAATCTATGATTTCATTGATACAGGGACCTCCCAACTGAGGAAACTCTTTACACCGATGCGCGCCTACAACTTCTCTACATAATTTTGGATTATAGATAGACATGACGTACATAAATGGAAACTCGGGGGAGGTCTTCAATTACTTATTTTTTCTCTTTTTAATATTTGATTAATTAATTTATTTTTAGTTTATAACATTCAGTTCCATAATCGATTATTTTTAAGAGTGTAAAGAGATCCTTGGTTGAAAATTTTGAAAATTACTGCTATAGAGACCTTTCCTATGTGTTTATCTTAGAGAAGGGAAGATTTAGGGATGTAGGGAGAGGAAATGATAATTGCAAGTATTTGAAAGGCCATCAAATAGAAGAAAGATTGGACACGTTGTGCTTGGTCTCAACAGTCAGCACTTAGAACAATGGGTGGAAATTTTAGCAAGGTAGATTTAAGGTTAATTTAAGAAAATGTTCCTAACAATTAGATATTCAAATTTGGAATGATGACCTCTAGAGCTAATGTATTCTCTCATCCGCTCCCCGCTAAATATCTTCATTTGAAGGTTGGTTCAGTATTTGTTCTGTATGTAGGAGGCATCTGGGTGGTTTGAGATTAGGAGGAGGGGAGAAGAGAGAGTTTTTGGCAAATGGCTTCAGTTTTTTTTTCAATGAAATATGAGATAAGGTTCTCATCAGATGTTGGGAATCCTCCAGGCAGGGCAAGATCAGTGATGCATTAAGTGTAGGAGGGATTCAAGAGGAGCAGACTGTATATTTGAACTGGTACACTAAAGGGTCATATTGGGGAATGGAGGAAAGTGTAGTCAGTGCAGGAATAATAACTTGGGAAAGAACTAAGGGATTGAGGAATTGGAGGTCATGGTGAGGATGAAGAAGAGGGTTTGGAATCTCGAGGAAGGAGGAGAGGAGGAATTACAACATATTTTGATCAAATAAGGGAATTTCAGAATCCCTGTTTGTTAACAGGGTTAATATTACATATACATATATATAATATTATAATATAATAATAATATTAACAAACAAAAGATCTCTGTGTGTAGTGAGGAGACATGACACTCTTATTTACCCCTAGCCAAATTAAAATGACCTCTCCTCTGAATCTCCTAGGTGCTTCTTCCTATCTATTTCTCATTTTTATCTGTTACAGAATATCCTTCCCTTTCCACTTTCCCCACCCAATCTCAACTTGCTCCTTCTCCGGCTAACACGACTTTAGATGAAACCTTGGACAGCTCCAAGCAGACTACATAGCCTGAGGCCCCCCATTACAGTTTCTAAATGCAACTAAATTGGACAGCCTGTTGGACAGCTCCTTGCTGGCCAATTATCCTGTATTGGCTTGATACCACTTCTCAATTCTGTTCAAAAACCATTATTTTTTATTTTATTTCCTTTGTACTTCTTTAAAACATGTATTTGAATTATTTTGGTTTTTTAAATTATTTTCACGTCTCCATATTTCCATCTTCTCTCTCCCTCCAGAAAGCTATTTCTTGCAACAACAAATAAAAAGGTAACTTAACCAAACTAACCAACACATCAAAAAAGTCTGACATTATTCACAGTATCTCACATATCTAACTCTTCTCAGAAGTGTAAGGGATTTCTCTTCAAACTTGATCATATTTCATAGGATTCAATTTCCATTTTTGTTGTTTCTATTTAAATTGTTGTTGTCACTATATATAATTTATTAATATTCTGGTTCCACTCATTTCACTTTACATACATTCATGTATTTTCCTAATGCTTCTCTTTGTTTGTTATATTCATTATTTCTTAGGTCCATTCCATTCCATTCAGTTACCATGATTTTTTAGTCATTTCTCAATAGATAAGTGTTCAATTAATAGTAACAAACACTTCCCAAAAGAAGAATTGCAAACTATTAACAATCATATGTAACCATGTTGCAAATCACTAATAATAAAAGAAATGAAAAATCAAAACATATCTAAAGTTGCACCTTACAACCAGCAAGTTGACAAGGATGACAGAAGATGGAAACAGTCAGTGTTGGAGGGGTTGTGGGAAAAGAGGAACATGAATTCCCTGCTAAATTATGAATTTGTCACACCATTATTGAAGGCATTCTGGAACTATGCTGAGAAAGTAACATACACACACACATATACATGCTTAGGAGTGAGTCACAGGTATATACACATACATACACACATATGTGCATACACACATGTATATGCCCTATGACCCAAAGATCTCACTCCTAAACATGACCCCAATGGGGTCAGTAACAAAAAGAAAGGCATCAGACATGCAAAAATATGTGTATCAGCACTTTTTGTAACAGCAAAGAATTGGAAACTAAGTAGATGCCCATCAATAGTCTTTATTTAAGCTCCTATTTGTTCGAAGTGCTATGCTAGGCACTATGAAAGATACAAAGATATATGTTCCTGCCTCAATGAGTTTATTATGTAATAAGAGAAATAGTGTACAGTACATAAATAACTGCAAATGAAAGAACCATAGCTTTTAGATCTGGAAAAAATCTTAGAAATTGCGTACTACAGCAGCTCTCAAAGTGGTCTGAAGACACCTGGGGGTTCCTGAGCCCTCCAATAGGTCCAGGAGGTCAAAACTATTTTCATAATAATACTAAGACATTATTTGCCTAAAGAAATACTCCTTCCTTTTCCAATTACACACACACACACACACACACACACATACACACACACACACACGCACATACACGGCCAGAATTTCTTCAGATACTTCAACTGAAACAAAAGCTTTTAGGAGTTCTCAATAATTTTCAAGAGTGTAAAGAAGTTCACAATAATTTTGAAGAGTGTAAACAGATTCTGAAAAATTTTGGGAACCACTGACCTACTATAATACATTCATTTCTATAGATAAGGAAATTAGGGTTAAGAAAGATTAAGTTATTTGCCCAAGGTTTTACAAATAGTAACAATACAGATTGGAATTTGGGTCCTCTGACATCATTTGTAGTGTTTTTTCCCCTGAGCCTCAATGGACAAATTACAAACTCCACCTATCACCTCATTTTAGCATTATTTCCCTCTCTTCCCAAACCAAAAAAAGGAAAGAATGAATGAATGAAAAAGCATTTCTTAAGCACTTACTCTGTGCAAGGCACAAGTGCTGAATACTGGGGATACATTAGTAAAACAAGACAATCCTCCTTTTCAAATATAACTGGCCCACATTCTAATTGGTCAGGGGAGGGTGAGGGGGTGGGGGTAGTGGGGGGGAGGGCACAACATGTATAGGAGGCTCCAGCTGCAAGTCCTAAGGAAAGATCCAGTGGTGCTTAGGGCTCATTGATGAGGCTGCTGGGTAACGTATCTCCTTTAATGTCATTTTCATTAATAAAACCATTTCTGCTTCTGATGTTGAACTATTGAAGGTATTTGGTGAGAACTTTCTTTTCTTAACTGTGACTACCAGAAAAGCAGGAGTTACAGCACCTGCAGAGGTAGTGACCAGGTCTTATCATCAAGACTGCTCCCCTGGATAATGGCTAAAGGGACCATGACAGTAGTAGGTTTGGTGGTCTTTGAGGCACTGCTGTTGCCCAGATTCTTGGACCTTCCTTCAGTAACACTGGTTAGCATTGGTTGGAGGAGGCTGGTGGTTCCCTTCTGACTGGGGTGGGGCCAGGCTAGAAGCAGGCCAATAGTTGGGGTGGGGAGTCCTACTTCTCCCTGGGCTCTTGGACTTACCTATCTGTCAGGCAGTTGGTCAGCAGTTGGTGTCTTCTCTTACACCAACTTTAAAAGCCAGAAGTTTTCTTAGTCTCTGTCAACTATAACTTTCTCCGAGCTCTCCTTGAATTCAGACTAAATTTCTTCCCATACTATATCTGAGGGAAAATTTATTGCCTGCTTTGTTAAAAAGTACATTTTTCTAATTTGTTTATTTTGTAAAAATTTGTCCAAATGTTACCTTGCTGGAATTTGACAGAGGGTTTCTCAGTCCTGGTAGAATATTAAGGACCCTAAGATTTTTTAATAGAAAAGATTTTATAGCTCAAATTTATGTAGCATTTTTTATGCAAAATCTTTATTTGGGACACATGCATTAGGTAGCAGGGTTAATCACCCTTAAATAGTAATAGAGTATAGCAACACAGTATTTACATTGTGAAGAGAAATACAAAGCTCTTTGAAAACATTCATCCCATTACATTTTACAAACATTTCATTTGCTTACTTTACTCCTTTCCTGTCCTGAATGTCCCCTTCACCTCTGCTTCTCACCACACATTGTCTTGGACCAGATGACCTGTAGCCATGGTTCAGAACTGGCAACAAGCCATTATCTGCTGCTGCAGCAGGCCATAGTGCTCCCTATCCGCTCTCTGTAGCTGTGCTCACTGAGATGTGTGGGCAGGCATACACTATCCCTGGTTCCCCAAGGTGCTTGTTTTTTACTGCATTTCAGAGGTTTCTACAGGGATGTTTCTGGTTGCTTTCTCCGCCAAACCCGGGTGTGATTGTTGGCATTTCTACTGACCCACATTGAGAGGACTTCATTTATTTTATAATCTGGAGGTTATGTAGCATTTTCTATACATAAATTCATTTGATTTTCACAACCATCCAGCGAGGAAAGTAGTATTTTTATCTCCATTTCACTGACAAACAAAGACTCAAACAGTTTAAACAAGTTATCCTAGATCATATAGTCAGTAAATAAAGCCAGGATTCAAACCCATTGCCCCTGACTCGAAAAATCAGTGTTCTTTCTACTATGCTTGCTTCTGGGATTTTTGAATTTTATATTATCTTATACTTATTCATCATTTCATACATTTGAATCACATCCTTAGGTGGTGGTGGTGTCCTTTGCTGATCTTTTCCCTTCCTCTGTCCCATCATTCTACCGCAGTCAACCCAAAAGTCAGAGAAAGGGGAGATAGAATGTTCTTGTCCTCAGGCAAATTTTCTACAGAGAGATGCCCTCAAAATGCTGTGACAATTCTGCTAGGACCCTTAGTATTATGTATGTACCAACACAGTGTTCAGGCTATCTATTGACTATCCCTCAAATTTCATACATAACTGACTAACCATTTCTCATCACACATCTCTTCTATACCTTTTTCACACTATTTCTTGTGTGAAATTCATTGGTAATATACTGCAGCCTATTATTCCCCTCATCTGATACTGAGGTAGTGCAATGGATAGAGCACTGGCTGGGAGTAAGGAAGACAAGTTCAAATCTAACCTCAGATATTTACTAGATGTATGACTCTGGGCAAATCACTTAATCTTTGCTTCAATATCCCCAATTGTAAAATGAGGAAAATTATGAGATAATAATATTATTAAATATATTCATATTTCATAAATAATATAGGTTGTATAAATATATTCTGTAAATTATATATCAATATTAATGTATTCTATAAATATGACATAAATTTATTCTATAAATTATACAAGTATATGGACTTATTCTATAAATATATAAATTCTTTATATAAAGATAAAAATAAAATAATGATAATCATAGCATCTACCTTCCAGTGTTGTTGTGAGGATCAAATGAGATAATATTTGTAAAGTGCCTGGCACATTTTGTTGTTGTTGATAAGTCATTTTTCAGTCATGTATGACTCTTTGTGACCCCATTTGCCAAAATAGTAGGTGTTCAATAAATGCTTTTAAAAAATATCATTATGCATTATCCCATTGCCCTTTTGGTCTTCTGTGATTTTGATCTTTTGTCCTTCTGATTCAATCAGAGAAGTCCTTAACATTTCATTAACATTTTATAAAGGGATGACAGGAGACACAGAGAGAGAAAGATCTGCAGCCAATTAATGTGTTACCTTGTTACCTCTATCATCTGCCCCTTGCCTTCTGGGATTATAGTGAAGTCAAATCTTCTCACTAAAAATAGAGGATTCATAGGACTAAGTTGCCTCTGTTGTTGAATCTTTACAGAACCTCATAGGTGCTTGCTCCAGGGGGCAGCAGTGACATAAACATAAACTCAAATTTCAAGTCAGAAGAGCCCTGGTTTTAAGTCTCACCTCTTAAACTTACTATGTGCATGACAAGGACATGTCATTTAATCTCTCTGAACTTAAGTTTCCTCATTTGTAAAATGGGAATGATAATATCTTAGAACTTCCCTTGGGGTTATTGTTAGGATCACATGAGATAACACACATTGTATGTGGTTTGTTCTTTGTTCTCCAAGAGGACCATGACATCAGGGAGATGATGCCATGACTTGCAAGTGAATTGGATTGATGTGAGGGAGGGCTGTGCAAAGTCACCAGCCTCACTTTCTCCTCCAAAGCCATCTGGGTCCAGTGGTGAGACATAGATCAGGACAACAGAAGATGGCCCAGTAACACACATAAAGTACCAGGCAGACCTTAAGATGCTAAATAAATATCAGCTATTATTAACATGTGCATACATAACACTGTTGAAGGAAAGCCTTGGAGGCAGAATTTTGCTCTATCTAAGAAAATTTCTTTCTTAAAAAAAATATCTATCATGCACTGTGGCACAGTGACCACTTGGACTCTGGATCCAAGAAGACCCGAGTTCAAACTCTACCTCTGACACTTCCTGGCTGTGTGCTGGGCACACACAGCTAACCTCTCAGTGCTTCAGGTCACTCTCTAAGGCTAAATGTTGCAGAAAAAGGTGCTAACCTGCATTGGTAGAGTTTCCCCATCTTGGAGCTGCTTATACTAGTGAAATCTCATGGTCAGTGCCTATCCACAATCAACAAACAGAGATTTTGTGCACTATATAGCTTTCAGACAATCGTATGACTATAAACATATTTTAAAAGTTCTATTTTCTTCTCATTCCTTCATCAAAGATACCCTTAGTAAACATAGATTATTCTCATGAAAATTTTGTAGAGATAAAATGGGCATATTGATCAGTAATAATTGACACTTTCTCTATTGCCTTTTTAAAGTGGTAATATCATCTGTGATATTTTTATAGGCATCTGGCAGCCTCGCCTTCTTCAGAAACCTTAAAAATCATTCTTTCAAAGCCCTCAAAATTGTGACACTTCCAGCATAGAACTCCTCTTTAAATTCTCAGGCTACAACGCAGTTGTGATTTCTTTTCTCTTTCTTTTTCTTTTCTTTCTTTCTTTCTTTCTTTCTTTCTTTCTTTCTTTCTTTCTTTCTTTCTTTCTTTCCTTCCTTCCTTCTTTTCTTCTTCTTCTTCTTCTTCTTCTTCTTCTTCTTCTTCTTCTTCTTCTTCTTCTTCTTTGATTTTTTAGTTTTCTTTAATCTTATTTAGACTTCTTCATGGGAATGAAGCCGCATGAAACAGCAAAAGCCATTAGGTCTTGAAGTCTTAAGACATTGGACTCATGAGCTGTGGGATAATCTTTCTTGGTCTTAGTTTCCTTAGCTGTAAAAGGAGAGTATTAATACTTGCACTCCCAGCTATTATAAGGAAAGCTCTTTGGAATCTTTAAACTGTAGAAATGCCAAGAAAACCACATACACAATGACTGCAACCATGTAATGGAAAAATCAACCACACACAAAAAATCAAAAGTATATGCAGCAAAATCATGAAGAACAAGCTTGGCTCAAATGATGAAATTTAGAGGCAGAAGGTCCACAGGTGTGGTACATTGCATATGTTTTTGATGTCATGTAGGTGACAGTGTGTAGAATGTACTGGATATGGACTATAGATGACTTCAGATAGAATGTGTGTCTGGTTCTGTGATCCTAGGAAAATCACTTAATCTCTGTCTGTCTCATTTTCCATATCTACAAAATGGGCATTATCATAGCACCTACCTTTCAGGGTAGGTAAAGAGCTTTGCAAACCTTAAAGTTTGTTGTTACTATGCATTTATCTATCATGCTTGTTTTTTCCACTTTTGATTTTTTATTTTTTTCTTTAACAAATGCTGTTTGTTATTTGTTATCTAGAAGGAGCAGGAGGAGAGAGATTGGGGGAAACTGGTGAAATCAAAGCACATCAAACATAACTTATTAAAAATAAATTTTTAAAAAAGAAAAATACTATAGAAATGTGAGCTCCTATTCTTTGATGATTAAAGTTTGATCTGTTCACTTCACCTTTAGTCTATTAGGAACAGTCTACATTAACCACTCAATACTCCCAGAAGTAGCAATAATTGTGGACTTGTGGGTACAGAGGTGCAGTGGGATGAAGGAGCATAGCCACCCCTTCACTATCTTACAGGGAGTGAAGAGGGTACACTTTTTGCCAACAGGGTGTGGAAGGGGGAGATTAAAGCAAGAGGGAACAAAATAGCAAAGGTAGCCAGAAGCTATCTTTCCTTTTAAAAAGAAGTCCTTGTAGTCATCAGCTTCTCTGGCTCAGCACATGGAGTAGGGAAATTATTTTGTCATTTAAAAGTGTTCATGTCCTTCAGCACTAAGCCATGACAGTATTGGAAGCAGCTAGGAAGTTCATCATTTCTGATGAGCCAAATGCTAATGTCCCTGAAGTTCCCAGAAGCTTCCTGGGGAGCTCGTTGCTCATGTCCTCCTGAATAGCCTATTCAAACTTTTGCTCTAGCGGTAAGATCTGTATCCACTTTTATTATGATGTAGTACTGTTGCATAATTAAAATGTTTACATGTTTTATTTACACTTGTGGTTTTCCTGCTTTGGTGGTCGGTGCCATTTGTATTAAAAGTTTTTCATACAAAAAAAAATAATTGTGAGCTTGAGACTGCCTATGAAAAGCCATAGAAAATTGGAGTGTTACTAGAGGTCACAGACAAAATGACACAAAGAACAATTAAGTTCAAGTGGACAAACTTCAAAGGAAAGTAGAAACAGCTTTGGGGGGGGAAATTTCCACAAATTCCATAAAGTCCTTGAACTGTGGGGAGATTATAGCAATGTTCAAGGCAGATTGGAAGGCAGAGAATGAAGATAAGGAGATTTGTCTCTGCTAATGACACCAGGATGGGATCAATGTTAGAAAACCAATACCCAAGACATCAGCAGGTCTGTAAAGAGAGTCACACTGTGGGGTGGCCTCTTCATAGAAGGAATGAAGGAGAAGTGCTTCCTGTAGAAGAGTGGCTCAGGGCAATGAAATAAACCAGAGATGGTTTATTCCTTTGGTCCTGTGCCTTCTTTTAAATTTGGGTATATAATTTACACACATACACATACATACACACACATACACACACACACACACACACACATCAAAAACCAAGAAAAAAAAAAAGGTCCCTATTTTCTCCCAAGTAAAATTTAAATGATACCACCTGGCATTCAAGGTCCTCTATGATCTGGCATTACCCTAAGTTTCCATCCTTATCTCATATAACTCATCCATGTACTCTACACTCTGGCTTGACTGAACTATGTATGTCTTTCTAATGTAATGTCTCCATAACATCTGCAGCCCTCTCTGCCTGGTCAGTCCATCTTTCTATTCCTCACTAAATGAATTTTAATCTATTAAAACCTAACACAAATGCCACTTTCTCTGCTTTTTGGAGAATGACCTTCATTTTGGATCTTCACACGGTACTTTATTGTGTATTGATGTGTTCTCTAATGTATATGAAAGGACCATAAGAACATAGAGTTGGAAAGGACCTTAGAGGTCAGAGAGTCCCACTCCCTCATGGTACAAAGGAGGAAACAGAAGCATAGAGCCAGTAAGTAACTTGCCCAGGTCACACAGCTAGGTAGTTCCTGGAAGGAGATTTGAACCCAGGTTTCTTGACTCCAAGATTAGTGCTTCATCCATTACACCATATTGCCTCATACTGACTATTGAATATTGACAAAATAGTTATCCTTGCCTGTGTCTTTCCCCCAATGAATTACAAACTTCATGGGTCATGTCTTCTCTAAGTTTTGCATCTCCCCTATTGCCTAGCATAGAATAATCACTTAATAAATGTTTGGTGAATGAACGAATAAGTGAATGAATGAAGTGAAATAACTGAACCTTTAATACCCTGGAGAAAAGCAGGGGTCTGGACAAGCAGTGATCAGTAGCCACTAAGGTAGCTTGAGCCATGAAGGGAGAATTGAAATGACCCACACACTTAAAAAAATTATACTGATATACTTTTTATACATTACTTATACTTCCCAATATAACTTTTCTCCTCTCAGAGAGATATCCCTTATAATAAAGTAGAAAAAAAGGGTGGGAAGAAGCAGCAGAACTAACTAACACAGAAAATGGCTGACATTGTGTTCAACATTCTACAATCCACTGGTGACAATTTAATGTCAGAAAATCCCACTGTCCAAGTTTCTTAGGCATTTATTTGGTTATGTCAAGTTACAAGTTTTACCCTCACAGAACTTCCAACAGAAAAGAGGCAAGGACAATACGGAATGGTCATTATTGCGATTTTCAATGGTTTCAATATTCTAAGCCTCTGGAGAAAGTCCTCCAGACCTCCCAGCATGGAAAGTCTTTAGGCAGTAAGCAATCGACTCCTTGTTTGGGGACGCTATAACGGGGATTCTGCGGGTACTATTATGTTAAATTTAATATATACCATTAAAATCAAGTTGTAATTTGGAATTTGGAACTATGTAAATAAAGTAACTAAAATGTTCATATCCCTTGACTCAGAGACTTCATTACTGGGCTTATGCCCCAAGGAAGTCATTGATAAGAAAATCTCAATATATGCTGAAATATTCATAACAGAACTTTTGGGGTTAGTAAAGAATTGGAAACAAGGTAGATGCCCATCAATAGTGGGAATGTCTAAACAAATTGTGGTACATAAATGTAATAGTGGTACTATCTGTAAGAAATGACAACTGGCATGAATATCGAAAAGCACGGAAAAATCTCTATGAATTGATGCATAATGAAGTAAACAGAGTCAAAAAATATACATATACATTAATACAGATATATATATGTATAGCCTGCAGCACTGTAACACAAAAAACAACCACATATGCACATGCACACACACAAATCAGGTGTTGATGTTGCAAAGTTGTAAAGAACAAGTGTGGTTTAAAAGAAGAGATATGAGAAGACACTCCTATTCACCCCTTTGCTGTGTGTTATACATTGCACATATTTTTAGATCTTTTTTGATTTATTGATCAGTTATGCTGATTTTTTCCTATTTTTCTCATTTTATCTTAAAAATTTCATTTGTTATAAGAAAAACATTCTATTTTTATATGAGATGGATCTGTGGGAAGAAGAGGGGAAGGGATACTGGGGGAAACTATTACGACATTTTTTTAACACATCAATAAAAAACTTTTAAAAAACAAGTTATATATAACAGAAATTAATAGTTAAATATAAAGTCCTCCTTTCCTTTTTCTGTCCTTCATATAGGGTAATTTTGATATTTGTGACATTTGTCAAGTTCACAGTAAAAAAAAAAAATCATTGTTACAAGGGATGTGGGAAGACAGGCATGCTAATTCACTGCTGGTAGAACTGTGAATTGGTTCAACTATTCTGGAAAACAACTTGGAATTATGTAAGAAGAGTCACTAAATTGTTCATCTCCTTTGACCCATAGATTCCATTAGGGAAACAGTATTCCAAAGAGGTAATTGACAACAAGAAAAGACCCATAAGTATCCCCAAAAATGTTCATAACAGCATTATTTGAGAAACCAAAAAAATGTGGCCAGCGATTGAGGAATAAATGAACAAATTATGGTATGTGGATGTAATAGAATATTACTGTAACATGAGGAATAATGAATATGAGGAATTTAGATAAATACAGGAAGACTTGAAAAAATGATGCAGAATGAAGAAAATAGGGCCAAAAGAACAGTGTCTACAACAGAGTAAATAGAGTCAAAGTGGAACTGCAATCAAACTGTCTCAAAATACAATGGTCAGTGTTGATAGCACACCACCAAAGTTAAAGGACACATCCATCCCTTCTGTTAACAATAGATTAACTGTTTTGTTGGTAATACATTTTGTATGTTTGTTGCGAAGTCCTTGGTATGGCAAACTAAAATGTATCAATACAATTTTTCAAAAGAAAAGTCATTGCCCCAAGGAAAGACGAAAGACCTAGTGTGAAAAAAGGACTGATTTTAATGCCAAGGGGCTATTTCATAACTGCTTTTTAAGACCAACTTCAAACTGGCGCTTTATGAGATAAAGGAGCAAAGTATCAGGTCATCTCTCCTACAGCCAAATTTACTGAATGAGGGTCAGGGAAAATTGAGCATGCAAATGTGTCAGAGAAGGGAGGAACTGGCTCTATCTTGATCATCCTGCTCTGTGGAGGGCACTGGTAATCCGAGATGCCTATGCTAAACCAATGTTCTTTAGACAAAGTGTTTGAATCAGAGGTTGTGGCTCCTGCTAAAGCTAGATATTGTAAGGATAGTGTCTGTGTTAGCCAGATTGGAAAAAAAAGTTATTCCAGAGCAACACAAAGCTCACTAGCTGTGCCATAGATACCGAGACCCTTAAAACCCTCTCCCTCTTCCCTTTGGCAAATTGCCCTGCCAAACACACACACACACACACACACACACACACACACGAAATGAAAAATTAAAAGAGAGGCATAGGAAATAAAAGTTTCAGGGCTACAAGAGATTGCTTTATTGTACAGTAGAAAAAACAGATGCCCCAGAGATGGAATCACTGACCCAAGACTACATAGCAAATTACTGGTAATGTCATGTCTGGGTCCTAGGTTTCCCAAACTCCAGGTCAATGCCTGTTGCAACCGAATCAAGCTTCCTTCCAGGAGTCACTAGACTTCTCAGAAGGTCCTAATCCTAAAGTCAAATGAATCTATTGGGTTTTACTTGGAAAATGAGCTAACTGCTAAAATAATGGAAGTTCCTTGGGGGGCAGAGACTGCTACGTTTGTGTCTTTGTGCCCCCATCTCTTAGCATAATACATTAGATGCTTAATAGATGTTTGATAAATGACCTTAATGACTATGGTTGCTCTAAAATGAAGGAATTCATAGAGACCTTGGGGGCTGCCAAAGTAGTTTTAACCTTGGATTGGTATAAGGTTTAATGGTTCCTGCCAGAGGGAATGTCCTCAAACCAAACAAGAAAATGAATTCAAATCACACACACACACACACACACACACACACACACACACACACACACACACACACACACCTCCCGTTTTATTCCTCTTCCTTCTGGACTGAGGAACAGATCATTCTCTTTTCAGACTGTTTAATTAACTATTGAATGGGAAGGTAGGAGAATGACCTGGCCAACATCAACTTAATAGCCCCATATAGCACAGATGTGGAGTTAGTTCTGTGACATTTAAGGTGTGTGCTCAAAGCAATTTAGGAGAACAGATTGCCAGTAAAAACCACTAAGTTCCCATTCTGTTTACTTAAAACAACCTATTTAGGTTACAGACTAGGGGAGTTATAAAATAATTATCAGTGTTAGAGTTGGAAGAGATCTGAGAACTCGTTGGTCCAGTCCCCATCATTTTGCAAAAGAAGAAACTGAAAACTTTCCATATCAGGCAGCCAGGTAGTGCAGTGAATAGAGTACTGGTCCTAGAGTCAGGGGGACCTGATTTCAAATCTGGCCTCAGACACTTACTAGCTGTGTGACCCTGGGCAAGTCGCTTAACCTTACTTTAAAAAAATAAAAACTCTCCATATGACTAATGTGACATGCACATTTAAATAACTCTAAGGTTTTACCTCATGCCCTTCAGATTGGAAAGGTGACAGAAAAGGAAAATAACAATTGTCAAAAGGATGAGAGGAGAATAAACATGCACTATTGGTAGGATTATGGATTATTTTTGAGACCATTCTGGATAGCAATTTGTAATTAGGGCCAAAAGTCTCTAAATAATACATGCACTTTGAACCAGCAATGCCACTAGTAGGCAATATTCCCAGAGGGGTCAAAGATAGAGGGAAAGGATGTACAAAGTGCCAATATGTTAGGGGGTGAGGTTAAACCTCAGAAATGTTCTGATTTGTATGACATATAAAAAAATATTTATGGCAGCATTTTTTTGTTGTAGAAAAAACTGGAAATAAATTGGATGCCCATCAGTTTAGTCAGGAAATGACTGAAGAAATTATGGTATTTGAATATTTCATGGAGAGCTAGTGGCACAGGTACAAACCCCATCAGTTTGCTTGGTTGATGTAATATCCCCACATGGGGAAACTGGGAAGCTTGTTTCTGGGAGCAGTCTGATAATGTGTAAGGGAAGAGACTTGAAGAGAGTTGAGGGCATGCACGAACAGTCTGTAACTGATTATGATTGGCTAACAATATGGTTGGTTAGCAGCCTTTTTAATTGACTATAGATGGAAATATCAATGTCTTAAAAATGGTTTAAATCAGCTTGAGTCATCCCTCATTTTGCTTCACTACTGCCTAGGGGAACTTGGTGACCCTCTCACAGCATCCACTGAGAACCCATAGAGCAAGGAAGGTCTTTTTCCTGTTCTGAGCTCCTATGTCCCCAAGAAACAAGTCTCAGTTCTTAACCTTTTTATTTGTACTTCGTGAAAGGGATTGGAGCCTTTCCTAGCCTGACAACCTAGCGAAATCAAGAGGTCATCATGAGAGCACTCCAGCACCCCAACATTCTAGGACCTGGGCTGCAGGTCGGATGTTGCCAGAATAGTATTAATGCCCTGAGGAGCAAAAAATGACCTTGTATACCCAGGCTAGTAAATAGTATCTGAGATAAGGATCATCTAGCACCAATCTTATCTTTGGAAAAGAACTTGGTGAGACCAATGTTATGTAAGAATTGAGCCACATTTTGAGTCTATCCCCCCAGATATTGGTGTCCCAGAAGAATTGGGGTAAATGTTTGTGTGTTTATTCTTAATATATCTTTTAAGTAAATATCCCTTTGCAAAAACAACAATGGTTAAATGAAACTGGGGTGCTAGTCAGTGGACCTCCAAAATGGGCAGAACACAGCTGGTGGGAGCTCAAGTTGGTTGTGGTAAAGAAAGAGATGCCCCCCTCCAACCCTTTGGGTTACCCTAAGGGCAATGGAAGTAGCCTGACCCTGGGGGAAAGTACCAGGGCATTCACATGACAAATAGAATGGAATATTATTGTGCCATAAGAAATGACAGAGGGCAGATTTAGAGAAACCTGTGAAGACTTCAATGAAGTAACATGAACAGAAACAGAACAATATTTACAATGACAACAATAATGTAAAACAACTTTGAAAGACTTCAGAACATCAGAACTTCGATGCAAGTCAAGACTCCAGAGGACAAATGATGAAGGATCCTTCTCACCTCTTGGCTGAGTGGCTGTGTGCAAAAACATAGCACTTTTGCACACAGCCATTATTTGAAGTTCGAGGGTTTTTTTTTTACTCTACTTGGTAAGTGTACTTTAAATTTCAGCAAAGGAGCAATCAAAGAGAAGCATTGAAATATAAAGGAAGCATTCCACACCTGGAAAGCATCTGAGGCTTGAATAGCTCAATTATTCCTTGAAAGAGCAGCAAAGAGAATGAATTTGTTACCCAGTACAGACTGCCTCTACTTTGACCCCAGTCATTCGTTCACACAAGGCCCCAACTGGAATTTGAGAAATGTAATTGATCACCATAAGGATGGGCGGGGTCTCTTACTTAGGGATCGTGCTTTGAACCAGGAAACATCTTCGAACCTTCAAGGCTAGACCTCTTCCACCTATCCTGGAGGAAACCAAGAGAAAACACTGAAAGAATAAAAAAGGAAAAGGTTGCTGTACATCCTAGTCTAAAGATTACTGCTTTTGCTGAAAGAGTCCAGTAGTGTTCTAGCCCAAAAGAGCACCATTATCCTCCAGCTGGAAAGAGTACAGTAATACCAAGCTGAGCTGGAGCCTGGAATTGATAGAGGCTGAAACTGCCTATCAAAAAGCAAATCCGGGGAGAACAATGGACCAATTGATCTAGCAAAGATGTTACTCTCTGGGAAAAGCCCAGGGATGAGGACCTTCCCAACTCATTCCAGCAACCATCATGAGTAGCATCTGACCTACCTGTTTAGTCCAGTCCAGCAAGGGAACAACCTATCCCACAGAGATTCTGTGCCATATGAAGAACCAACCTAGCCTAGCAACTGACTGTGCTTGGTAGAGAACTGACTGTTCTCTCTAATAAGCTGCCAGTTTTCAGAATTCTTGAGTTCTAAATTGGTTTACCATTCTACAGAAGATCCCCCCTCCCAACATGTGACCAAGTTTCCTCAGCCAATACCAATCCACCTCCTTTGCAAGATCACTTCACTTCATGCAGTGGTCTTCATTCTTTTCTAAATGATTGAGGATTTTTTTTGCATCTACTCTAATGCCCTTGATTGATTGTTTCAATAAATGTGTCCTAACCCAGTTAAAGTAGTTACTTTAAGTAGACTGGGGTAGTTGGATCACACCCTTACACCTGGATAAGGCACAATAGTATTCTTTTAGCCATTGTCTAGTTGATGAACCTCAACTTGTTTCCAATTCTTTCTTGCTACAAAAAAAAAAAAAAATGCTTCTATTCATATCTTGGTGTACTTTTGTTTCTGTCCTTGACCTCCTTGTTCTATATGCTTACCAGTGAAAACTCTGAATAAAAGAGTGTGGATATTTTCATCACATGTTTAGCATAATTGTAAATTGATTTCTAACATGATTAGACAAATTCTCATTTCCACCAACAGTTAGTATTCCTTTGCTCCCACAACCATTCTAGCTATGACTATTTCCATCTTTTATCATCTTTGTCAATTTGTTAGGGGATGAAGTTAAACCCCAAAGATGTTTTGATTTACATTTTTCCTTATTATTGGTGATTTGGAGCAATCATATATATAGTTGTTAGTAATTTGTGATTTTCCTTTTGAGATGTTTTATAGTCTTTGACCACTTATGCATCTGGGATTGATTGTTGGGTTTTTATATTGTATTTTGTTATATTATATTATATCTTTTATATTAATGTTAATTCCTCTTAAAAGAAATCTAATAAATTAGTGAGACATGATTTCTTCTTCTAGAAAAGCCAGTATATTATTTTTAGTATTCATTGATTACATGCCTCTTTATAGACCCTACCAGATATTTCCTCCAGCCTCCTTTTAATACTTCTTGTATACTGAGATCACATTTGATATTGTCTAGATCTATAGCACAATCATCATTAGGAGATGGTGGACCTCCTAAGAATCCCTCACCCTTCTCTATCCTCCCTAAGCTCTAGCCCCTCCCTTCGTGATTCAAGGTTTGAGGAGAAAATAAACCTCAGGCTTACACTGGAGCAGAATGGAGGAATGGTATCATCAGGAAAGACTTCTGGTGTGAGTTTAAGAGACTGAGTAAAATAAAACTGTTTGCCATGCTGGGGGTTGCAAAGCTCTGTGGGGCCAGGTAGGAAGTTATTTTCAGCAGCATATTTCATTAAAAAAGAGCAAGTCTAGCTTCTTTAAGCTGCATAAATAAAGGCAGCATGGTACAGCCCAGATCATGCTGGATCTGGAGTCCAAAAGTCTGGTTTCATATCATAGCTCTGACACTTCCTACTTTCATGAACTTGGGTGAGTAATGACCTCTCTTTGTTTCCTTATTGGTAAAATGAGGGAGTTGAACTAGAATGATCGAGACGCTTGAAGCTGAGAGGCGGAACACTGGACCTGCAATCAGGAATTTGTTGTTGTTACTGAGTCATTTTTGACTCTTCATGAACCCATTTGGGGTTTTCTCGGCAAAGATACTGGAGTAGTTTGCTATTTCCTTCTCCAGCTCATTTTTACAGATGAAGAAACTGAGGCAAACAGGGTTAAATGACTTGCCCAGGACCACACAACTAGTAAGTGTCTGAGGCCAGATTTGAACTCAAGAAGGTGAGTTTTCTTGACTCCAGGTCCCAAGTCTATGTGCTTTTTCTACCTACCTACTCTGATGTCAAATCCAGTCTCAATTATTTACTAGGGGTGTGATCCTGGGCAAATCACTTAACTGTTTATCTCAGTTTACTCATCTGTAAAATGACGATAATAAACAGCAACCACTTCCCAGGGCTTCCCAGGAAGACTCAAATGAAATAATATTTGTGAAACTAAATGCTATATGAATGCTAGCTGTTATTACTGTTATAACCTAGAAATCCTTTCCAGCACCAAAGCCATATGTAACTACTTTACAAATGCGTGTAAATGAGTTGAAGTTAATCAAATATTTCACTTTAAAGGATTACTAAATTCAGTGACTTTTGGCTATAGAAATAGCAAACTACCCGTCATGTGAATCCAGATTTTTTTTTACTTTAAAATGGAATTCTGTTGCAGAATGTTATATGATAACTAATGTATTTAAAAGGAATAGCAAATTATACACAATACATTTGCAGTTTTAAGTCCAATCATTTTTCCCCCTATTCTATTGTTATAGAAATGCTTGTTAAATACTTCAGAACAAAATAAATAAAATTTTTAGAAATGTTACTAACCACAGGTTTAGTGGAAAGAAACCACTGGATTCTGTTTAGCTAGGGTTCAAATACCATTTCTGCTACTTACTAACTGTATTATCTTGGCCAAGCATTTTTGCCCTTCTGGGCTTCAGTTTCCTCTGCTATAAAATTATGGGATTAGATAAAATCTGAAGCTCTGGATCCCATGACATTATAACCAGTAAACCTGTATCCCTAGAAATAAGGAGACTCAGTCATGGGATGACTGAGAGGAGACTCTGTCATGAATCAGACAGATACCTTGTCCCTCTGGGGACAGAAATGGTATGACCCCTGGAAAGCCTAGAGAACTGAAAACTCTGCCTGTGCCAAGGGAAATCCTGAAGTTAGACTTTGTTCTAGGTGAAGGGAGTTCCGATACCTCATCTCTCTGTGCTAAGTGCGTGGGTGGTTTCTGGAAAGCCACAGCAAGTCTACTACCTAGAAACTGTCTTGTCACTTGGGTGCTTGAGGTGTGGGAGTAATTGCACCCAGCTGCCAGGGTGTGAGATTAGCAGGGAGACTTTGGGGTTTGTAGGGCTCCTATCTGCCTACAACAATTTTATCAGATCAGAGCTGGCTGAGTCTGAGTAGAAGCAAAAAGTGAACAAAGAGGCTTTGAGAACCAGACTAGGGTGGGGGAATAGCAGGGTAAAGTGGCATATGCCCACAGGGTTGGCAGAGGGCAAAAGGGTGAGGAAGATAACAAGCTTATCTTGCACTCTGCTGGATCTGCCCTTGGGCCTCTGACTTCCAAACAGTCTCAACAGGTGTTTGACTCTCTACCTGAGTCGAGCCTCCTTTGCTTCCAGTAGTCTAAGGTGGAATCTGCTGCTGGAGATGAGAGCTGATTGTTAACATTGTGCCACAGACTTGCCGCTTAGCTCAGTATGAGCTTTGTAGTCCTGATGCCTGGGAGTGTTTGGGGACAAGCCACTGGGCTCCCTTGCCTTCTACCTGCTCCCACTTTCCCCTTTCTTGCTTCAGTTCTGATCTCCTCATCCCTCTCCTGCACCTGGTCCTATTCCCTTTGGAGCTTTACTGTTTCATTAAATACTTTTTAAAATAAAGGCTTTAGGATAACCTATATTAGACTGTTTGCCACCTTGGGGAGGGGGAAGGATGGAGGGGGAAGGGGAAGGAGTGAGGAAGAAAAAATTGGAACTCAAAATCTTATAAAAATGAATGTTGAAAACTATCTTTACATATAATTGGAAAAAATAAAATACTATTTACAAAAAAAAACACAATAAAAAGCAATTCTGTCAACCTTCTCTGAAAAAAAATTTTAAAAATAAAATAAATGCTTTATTACTAGTATAGAAATTTGTTTTTCTTGACTATGAAGAGTTTTTAGAAGGGTTTTGTTTTCTCCTTTTTGCCAAGTGGGGAAGAGGGAGGGAGAAAAAATAAATGCTTATTAATTTAAAAATAAAATTATTTTAAAAATGCTTTGTTCATACTTTTTATGGTGCTGTTATTTCCTGATGACTCTCAGCAGTTAAAAGCCCTTCCTTGGAACAAAGTAGAATTATACAAAATTGACATGCCCGATTCCACAACTACAGTCTGTCTCTTCAGAGAAGGGAAGCACACTTCACTCTTGATCCTCTATAGTTACAAGCCTCATAGATTTTAAAGAATTTGGAGCTAGAACAGATCTTATAGATCATCTTTAATGACCTCCCCATTTACAGATGAAGAAACTGAAGCCTAGAGAGTGCCTTGCCCAAGGTTTTGCAGCTCACAAGCATTCGGACTGGAATTCAAATGCAGGTCCTCTGACTCCAAATACAATGGTTTTTTTCACTGTCCTCTTTCTGTCTCAGTCTCTCCCTCGTTCGGTGTCTCTTTCACCTTTCCCTACTCACTTACATCAAATAAAAATTTTACTGCAAAGCAAATGACTAATTAATTCCCTATGGGCTTCTAGGTGGCACAGTAGATAGAGCTCTGGGGCTAAAGTCAGGAGAACCTTAGTTCAAATCAGCCTCAGACACTTACTAGCTGTGTGACACTGGGTAAGTCAATGAACCCTGTTTGCCTCAGTTTCCTCATTTGTAAAATGAACTGGAGAACGTAATGGCAAACCACTCCAATATCTTTGCCAAGAAAGCTCCAAATGGGGTCATGAAGAGTCAGACAGGATTGAACAATGAGAAGTTACTGTACATAGCTTCTGCCAGGACTCTGGCACTGGGAACCCACTGAAGAAACTAAGGGGATTTCTGTCCCACTTATTCCCACTAGAAGGAAAGTGTAATTGGAAGGTGGAGTCATAGAAGGGAAAGAATCAGTAGTCTTGGAAATGCCAAGATTTTGACTGTCGGATCAGTTAGGAGAATGAGAACCAGCTACTAGAATCACAGAGTCTTGGAGTTGGAAAGTTGGATATGTCTTTGACATATCTAAACAAGAATGAAAATTGTCATAGTGTCGCTGGTTGAAGACATTCAGTAAAGAGGAAATCTCCCATTCCATTTTTGTCTATTTTAATTTCATTGTGTATCCATTTCATACTAATTTCCCCATGTTCCTCTGAATTTCTCATATTGGTCAATTCTTCCTGAAAATTAATATTCCATATCATTCATATGCCAGTGTTTTCAGCAATTCCCCAATCAGTGAGAACTCATTTTATTTCCAAGTCTATGAACCATGAAGAATGATGCTATAAATATTTTAGCTAGTTTCTGTCTTTGACTTCCCTGAGGTTGTACATCAGTAGTGAGATAGCTAGATCAAAAGATACAGAGCAAGGAGAGGAACCTGCAGCCTCGAGGCCCTCTAGGTCCTCAAGTGCAGTCCTTTGACTGAATCCAAACTTCACAGAATAAATCCTATTATTTAAGGGGATTTGTTCTATGAAATTTGGATTCAGTCAAAGGGCTGCACTTGAGGACCACATGTGGCCTTGGAGACTGCAGGTTCCTCACCCCGATAGAAAATTTAGTCACTTTTCTTGCACGATTCCAAATTGATACCCAGAATGGTTAAAACCCATTTTACTTTGAGATAGCCTCTAGCGTTAGAAGTTTTCCTTCTAATGGAAAGTATGTCTCCCCAACCCTTCCATTCCATGGATCATAGAAACAGTCCTGGCAGGTACCTTAGAGACTATTTTAGACCAACCCGCTCATTTTCCTAAAGAGGAACTGAGGCTCAGAGAAGCTGTGACTTGCCCAAAATGACAAGGTAATGACAGGGTCAGGATTTGAACCCAGGTCCTAGCCTCCAAATCTAGCACACTTTCCTACTGTACTATGGTGCTCATTATTTTGTCCTATAGAGCAAGTTTCATCCCTTGCTCACATGATGGTTTTTCACCCTATCTCAGTTTTCTCCGGGTTAAATATTCCCAATCCCTTCATTCTATCCTCATATGACACAGTGTACAGTCCACTCACTGTCTTGGTCGTGCTCCTTTGCATGCTCTCCAATTTGTTAAAACAAACTAACAAATAACAAAGGTGGTGCACAGAAATGAGCATAATAATCGAAATATGATCTGTCCACCATCTCCATCACTCTCTGGACTCCAAAGTCTCTCTTCATTAAGGCTAGATCCAATTAACTTCTTTGACCTTCATGCCTCATTGATCACTCATGTTGACCTTGTAATCCACTAAAATCCCCACTCCATTGTATCCCCACTCTCCTGCCCTACCTAGACTTCTGATAACTATATGTTCCCAACCCTTGTTTACCTGCATATCCATCAAAACCACAAAAGAGTTGCTTAGCACACTGCTTAGCATGTAGTGAGTGCAAAGTGCTTTTTTGTTCATTGTTCAATTTTCACTTCCTTCTTTTTTCCTTCCTTCCTTCTTAACTTATCTCCTTCTTTCCTTTTTTCTTCCTTCTTGTCTTCCTGCTTTATTCAGTCAGAGCAAGGGCAAACTGACCCAGTACCCTGGATTTGGAGGAGATAAAACCTTCTTTCTCCCTCTTTCAAATCCCTCAGTCCCAGTTTGGGTTGTTTTCAGATGCTACTCCATTCCCAACATAGACTTTTTGTGAGCTATAATAGGAGGAGATGGGTCAAGTTGCAACTTCCAGGGTATCTCATTTCTTCTCTGGCACTCACCAGTGAGAAAACAAGGATATTAAAACTAATAGTGCATATGGGGGTGAGATGAGGATCAAACCAAACAGGATACATAAAAACACTTTGTAAACCTGAAAGCACTATAAAAACATCAGCCACTGTCCTTTCACTAAGATACTCCTGCAGCAGCTCATCAGGACAAGAAGGTGAACATTCATTCTCAAAGTAATCCCTCTCCTCTGCTTTCCAGATTCCCTCTTTATTTGTTGTCTATCCCCACTGAAATACAAATTCTTTGAGAGCAGGTGTTTGCTTGCTTGCCTGTGTTTGTAACCCTAGTGCTTCGTATAGTACTTGGCATGAGATAAGAACTTATTAAAATGTCCTATCTGTATCTATCTGTTTGTCTTTCCATCTGTCTGTCTGTCCATCCATCCATCTATCCATCTGTCTGTCCATCCATCCATTCACCCATCTATCTGTCTGTCTGCCTATCTGTCTATCTATCTGTTTGTCTGTCTGTCCATCCACCTACCTATCTTTCTATTTATCTATCTATCATTTATCATCTATCATCTAACTATCTATCCATTAATTCTTTACTGTCATCTATTTATCTATCATATATGTCTCATCCATCTATCTCTTTTCTATCCTTATCATCCATCTTTCATCATCACATCTGTCTGTCATCTAGCTATCAAAGGCTAAACCACCTGAATGAAAGCTCTTAAATGTTCTCTCTACCTGAAAAGGTTTTCAGTGGGGGAAAGGGGAAGGACAAGATTCCAGACACCAGCCTCTCAGCCTGTTTGTCTGTCATTCAAACCCCACCCTAGTACTAGGGGTCACCAGTGACTTGGGTAATACCTGAGGAATTTTGTCACCCCAGAAATTTCTGTAGAAATTTGCCTTCCACCAAGGCAAAGAGGAATTATGATATTTATTAAGGGGTTAGGGTAGCCACATTAAAGGAATCATCAATCCTTGAAGTATTGAAATTTTTTAAAATTGTCAGTAGTCCAGGCCCTGGCTCAAGACAAGTAGGTTTTTAGGCTACAGCCTAGAGATCCATAGAGATCCAGTGCCCTTTTTGGTGCCTCTGATTGGCAAAAGTTAGCGATGCGCTCTTTCCCCATCCTAATTTGGAGCTGAGTTCAGGATGGGAGAATTCTTTATCAAATATCGTAGTTGTCATACATGCTAGGGACTGAAGCCAGATTTTGTTTCTTTTTAAAAAATAATTTAACAATTTAATTTTTAAATATTTTCCCCAATTACTGAAGTCAGATTTTCAAAAGCTGCTTTTCCTCCTCTGTCTTCTTCTAGCCACCCATCCTTCCACATTGTTTCCCAAGATTTTCTCTTCTGTCATCTGAGGTTCCCTTCTGTTCACAGTCAGGGCAGCTTTGTGTTTGTTCAGTAGGAGAATGGTCCTTCCTTGTCCATCTAGAACTACTACTTAAGAGACCACTGCATGACACATGTGTTTTGGGGTGAAAGGAGTGGTCAAAGAAGCCTAGAGCAAAAGTTAGTTAAGTAGATGGAGCAAGAAGACTTCCAGAATGTCGGCTGGGAAAGGCCAGACAGAGCATCCAGTACAACATTCTTATTTGACAGGTACTCAACAGGATTGGATGGGAGGAGAGAGCCACGAGAACGCAGGACCATAAACTGTAAATAGACATTGTCTTCTTGGAAAAGTAATTTGTCTTTGTTATGGAGGTGGGAATAGCTAAGGAGAAGTCTAGGAAAAGGCAGCGTCGACTCCTCTGAGTCCCAGTTACAACACCTATAAAATATACTGTTTCCACTACCTGACTCATAAGTTCTTGTGAGGAAAGCATTTTGTAAGCCTTAAAGTCCTCCAGTGAGCTTTTATTGCGGGGCTATCCACAGACTGAGGCAGGGTGCCAAACCCTAAGTAGGGCTCAGACAAGAAGCAGAAACAGATCCACAGAAAGCCAAGGTGTAGAAGGAAAAGTGAATCAAGTCTGGAATATCCCTTAACTGTAGTATCTCCTGGTAGCTTTTCTCCTCTGCCACAGTTAACTGCATTAAGCATCAGGTGGAATCCGAAAGGATTACGAGGGATCGGGCTATGTGAAGATGTAAACTTCGACTTGTTATGCTATACTACCTTATTCATCTGGCTGGCGTGAGGAAAACACTGTGTAGATAAACCTCTGTAGCTTTTCAAGAACGCGAATTTGGGGGCAAAGGACCTGCCCACATCACCGTTGAATCAATTTATTGGTCTTATTACAATGATCCTGCCCCACGGTTGTGACATCTTAAATAACGTTTATTACAAAAAAAAAAGAGAAGACAAAAATGCTTCAAAACCGCCCCCACGGACCTCCCCCTCCACGCCAATAAATAAGAAGGGGGGGACACGACTGGAGGAGGGGGTGTAGTGGGGGGAGACCTTGCTGGGGAGGGAATTGTGCTTAGTCCGGGAGCAGTGCTCCTCATCCTCATCGCACATTGTGGGGAACCTTCCTCCCCCTCCACGCAGGGTCTGAGCTGGGGTGAAGGACGGATCCAACCCCCTCCACACGCACACACATTTTCTGAGGCTCCTGGAGTATTCTTCTTTGGGTAGCCTAGGTCTTTCGAGGGGAGTGGCTCGGATGCCTCTATCCTATTGGCTGGATCACAGGGTTCCGGTTGCTTTCAAGAACTCTATCCACCAATAAAGAGTCTTTTGGGGCTCTCCCGGAGTGTATTGGAGAAAAGTTACAAACCCCGATGGCTGAGTGAAGAATTTCGGGAATTCTTTCTCCATATGCCCAGGAACTTGCTACCTTCTACTACACCCTGCCCTTGGGAAATCTAGCAACATCAAGGAAGGTGCGCCTTAACCCAAGGGTTGAGGACCTGGGACTGGAAGCACGAGGTCTCTTAGAGTCAGTGAAGAGGTGCGGGGGTGTTGCTTATTGGTTGGAAGTGATGGGAGAAATTAAGCCAACTTCAAGGTCTCTAGAGGATTCCTGGTAGCTATTTTTGTTCTGTAAGTAGAAGCCGGACACCTAACATCCCTAACGTCCCTTCGTGACGAGTTAGGAGACAGCCTTGAGTCACTCACTTTAGTTAAATGTGACATGCCTTCCCGGCAACCAAGTCGGTCTTCCCTTACCCCCCTCCCTCCCCATTCTCCTTCATCATCCACCAGAACTAGAGTTCTCCTTGTTGAGGGATAGAAGGTTTTGAGGTGGGGGAGGTTTCATGCCCATCATGGTGGGTTGGGGGTGAATGGGGATGGGATACTGTTCAGCTGCCCATCCCTGCCATTCCCAAGGGATGGAAACTGTCTTCATCCAGCAAGAGGCGCCCCAGGCGGTAGAGCAGCTGAGGGTACCAATGTACACCCTCTCCCGGGGTCCTGCTGCCCCATGACAGACTATGGTAGAGACGAAGGGGCCAGAAAGCCAACTGAGCTAGGCGCTGCTCAGCCACAGTTGCAAAGCAGGAGGCCACTACATCTTCAACCACCAGGGTCCCGTGCGTCGTGAGAGGGGCATAGGCCCCTGGGGCTGTTCGAGTAGAAACAGCTGCCACCCTGGCAGGCTGCAGTCCTGGCACCCCTGCCACCAGCACGTACTGGCCAGGCTGCACTTGGCTGGCAAAGGTAGCCCGAAAACCAGTAGCAGGCTCTGTGTGGTTATCTGCAGTGAACAGCAGGTGTGCTGGTGTAAGTGTCAGGCGCCGGGGTGGGTCCAGGGTCTCTATGACATGGAAGGCTCTCTGAGTGGCTGGCTCCCGATCCAGGAAGATGAGCACATCACTGAAGGTCGGGTTCCCATCCTCCCCCATGGCCAGTACCCGGTCCCCTGGTCGCAAGGCAGACAGGGCCACTTGAGCCCCGTTTTCCAGGCGAACCCTGGCTCCTGCTGGAAAACAGCCGCCCGTCTTGGCTGCAGCTGAGTGCTCTGTGGGGAGAACGGACAGGGGAGGGAGACTTGGTTATTGTCATAGATTTCAGATTCCTAACTCATCACTCAACTCACCCATAGGGAGGAGGCATTCAGTTCCTAGAGACCACACTTTTATTCCCAGCTCAACCTCTAGGCTGGTTCCATTTCTTGCATCCTACATGTAGACCTGACTCTTCATCAGTACCAGTCCCAAACTCAAACCTCTTCACCTCATTTCATCCCCATTCATTCTGGGAACACAATGTGCAGTATAATCAAAGCCCTAGCAAAGCTTACCCCCCATCTTAAGAACCTTGACAGGAAATGGGGGAAGAAGAGCAGGATGAAAGAGGAAGGTTTTCTTTAAGCTCCAGGGCCCCTTTTGTAACACTGAGACAAAGGATATCTCTGCAAAACTAAAAGGAGGAAGAGAAGCCTGCGATATCATGGGGAAGAAGGAAAGGAACAGACTCGGTTCCTCTAGATCCCCACTCCTGCACAGAATATCATTTCCATTCTTCATCTCTCATCCTTGATTCAAATGACGCCCACTCCACAGACAAAAACTGCCCTTTTTTTCTGATCTTTCCCTGCCTAAGTCGTGCTTTGTGTGTCTGTGGAGTATAGGTCCAGTTATTGGGGTGGGGGAGAACATGGGGGTGGGGTGGGGAAATGGTGTACAGACCACAGGTTTGTACATTAGTAGCCAAGTTCAGATTACTATGAATTGCAAAGTTCACCAGGTTCCAGTCCACATACAGGGTCAGTGTGCAGGCTCAATGTATTGGGACAGTGCAGTGTGAGATGAAGCGATTAGCCAAGGTCAACGAGCAGAATCAGTGTAGGATTAGGGGTAACAGAAAGGTGTGGTGTCAATCCATATGTGAGATCAGGATGGTCAAGATTAAAGGGAAAGAGCAAATGAATGGATTTAGGATTAGTTATGAATAGTATTGGTTGAGATCAGTGTCACTTGGGAGGCTCAGTGTATGGTTTCATATTAGTGTATTAACACTATCAGTGTGAGGTCATTGATGTGGAGACCATATAATTCTGGAGAGTTGGGATACAGAGCTCCATGTGCTGTGCTAATGTGTGAGGGTCCTGGGGTGGCCGGTTTGTGAGCTCAGAGGATAGCAGGGCCAGTGGGGGATGGGAGTCAGTAGGAAGGCAGGAAGGACCAGTAGTGTAGGTAATAAATTTGTATACTCTCCCAAAGGACACTTATGTAAAGTCAGTGACGGAAATTGGTGCTGAAAGACCCCAGCTCTAGCCAGTTCTGATTGACAAGGCAGCCATTTCAGGAAAATCCACTTTATTAACTCCATGCTGCCCATTCTGGCTCTCATTCTTTGCTTGGCCCCAAATCGCCCAGCGTCAGGGCTTGGGGGTCGCCTGCGCCCCCTTGGGTACAGAGAGTTACACAATAGGAGGGGGGCCCTGACCTGCATGGTGGCATACAGAAATCCCCTCCAAGCTCTGAATCTCCAAATGATCTGGGGTTCAGTTCTATACAGCACAAATCCAAGTTCCCCAAACAAGGTGCCTCAGGCAAACACTGTCCCCATCTGCACCCCAGTTTCAACACCTCCCCTCTCCAGCCCAAAGGGTTGGGCACTGAGTGGTTCTGCCAGCCCCTGGCTCCCTCCATCCGTCCATCTCGTTTTGGTCTTGCTCCTCGTCCCGGCGCCGCTTGGGGGGAGTTGGGCCCATCCTGAAGGGTGGCTTTGGGTTGTGGCCCCAGGGTCGGGGCAGGGGCACTGAACCCTCCACTCTAGAGTGCTGGCTAAGTAAGCTCTTAGGCAAGGGATGGACAAGTGGTCGCAAGCAAAGGAAGGGGGGCGTATCAACGTCCTGCGAAGGGCCATTGTGACTTGTTTCTCCACCCACCCCCTTTTCACCTCCTCAGTTCATTCGGACCTGCCCCTGCCCTGTCCTCTGCCCCGCCCCTCCCGGGCCCACTCTCCCGCAGGCTCACCGGACTTGACCGAGCAGTGTACATGCGCCTTGGACTCATAGTAGACCCAATCGAAGCCGGCCTCCACTGCCAGCCTTGCCAGGAGACCATACTTGTTCCGGTCGCGATCAGATGTGGTAATGTCCACGGCGCGACCCTCGTAGTGCAGAGACTCTTCGGAGTGGTGGCCATCCTCGTCCCAGCCTTCTGTCACCCGTAGCTTCACGCCTGGCCACTGGTTCATCACCGAGATGGCCAACGAGTTCAGACGGTCCTTGCAGCGCTGCGAGGGAAAAGAGCGGGAGAAATACGAGGATCAGGAGCTGAAGGGAGCGGGGAGGGGGGGGGGGGAGGGGACCGAGTCAGTGAAAGAGCTCTCTCGTATTGGGGGTGAGGAAGAAGGGCAGAGGGGGCTGAAAGGGCAGCTCAGATACTTTAGATGCCAGATTGAGGGATGAAGAGGCCAACCTAACCATCAAGCTCTGTACCTCTAATTTGGTGCCCTCCCCTGACTCGCCTCACTTGGCTCTAACCTCAGCGTGCCCCACTATCCTCGGTTTTAGCCACTAGCTCCTGAGGCTTGGGACCCGACGACTTGTGGGTCAGTGAAAAAAAGGGGGCGGGCAAGGAGGGTGGCGTCAGGAGGCAGAGATCCGGACTCCAGAGACTCGGAGGACTGTAAACTGGACCAAATAAGAGTCCAAATAAGAGAAGACTGGGGTATTGCCAGCACGTGCTTTCTGATCCGCAGGCTGACTCTGCGGAACAGGAGAAGCTTCTGCTTCCTTGGCCACGACCTCCCAACTTTGTTCCTTCTTGAGAAAGCATATGAAATGTTACAACCTCTTTCTATCTCTGACTCAGAGACTCCACCAGGATGAATCCCGCACCTCCTGGACGGTCCTCTTTCTGAACGACCCTAGGATCAGCTGCCTCCCAGCTGCTGGCTCCCAGACCTAAACCGTGCCTATCGAGGCTCTTAAGAGCAGCAATCCTGGGGGACCTTCCTTGCGTTCGCCGGCTAAGCGGCGTTAGCTCCAGTTGCAAGTGGCAGCATCTATTCCCGCTCCTCTTCTGCTTCCAAGACCAAAGCTCCCTGCCAGTTCATGCACGTGCACGTCTCGATCCCTTTGTCCTCCTTTATATCGCCTCGGACCTCGGCTTCTGGGGCTTCGTGCTCCTTTCCTCACCCAACCGCGCTGGGCCAAAAGACAGGGGTCTACAAGTCGCTAGGTCTAGCCAGAACGGGACAGGAAAGGGGTGCAGGGACCGCTATGCCCAGCAGGTGTCACCGCAGCCTCAGGGCTGGATGTCCCGCAGAGGGTGGGATTGTCGGGGCCAAGGCAGGTGTAGAAAGAGCACCCTGGTTAGGCAAAGGGTCTGTACACCCAGCCCAACATCTCGGCACCTGAGTCGTTCCTCAGATCTGCGCCTAACTTTTATAACGCTGGGTACTGTGTGAGAGAGAGAGTATCAGGGGATATCCTTCTGGTCAGAGAAAAATTCGCACCATCTCCTTCCTTTGGGTCCTTCTGGTCCCCAAGTGCAGATCTGAAGACAGGGACCCAGACAGACCGGGAAAGTTGACCACGACTCTGGAGCGATCAGAGTAGGAAAACACTGAGTCGGAGGGGTGGGGGGGAGGCAAAAGGAGCACCACTGCTCTTGATGCCTCAGGCTGTTCGGGCTGGGAAGTGGGGAAGGAGGAACTGGACAATGGAGAGCAATAGATTGACAGCCTAAACCGCGCGCCTTCAGCACCTTGGTGAGGGGCGGGGGTCACAGAGCTACCCCACAGGAAAAACACCCGTAAAGAGAAATGGATTTCTCTGTGCAGCTCAGAACAGTGGTCCAGGTAGCCGGCCCCACTCCCCAAATCCTTGGAACCCGAAAAGCCGGTTTGACTGGAGGAAAGGGATTGTAGGGATGAGTTGTAGCCACCACTGACTCCCGTGCGCCTGGAGTCCCGGGGCCTGGGAACAAGGAAATATAGGCTACTGACGCCTACGCAGGACCTGAAGGCAAAAAGAATAACTGAGGGAGTATGAGAGGAAGGATGGGAGAAGATGGAAGAGTAGGGAACATATCCGAGATTCTCCGATCCAGGAAAGGGGGCACCACATCCTTGGTTTATAGATCTGAACTAACTCTTGCCTTTTAATGGGGCGGGGGTAATGAATAGTCAAGTCGAGTCTCATAGACCCTAGACTCCTCCGGTCGGGAGTCAACAGCAGCAAACCTTTGTGGGGTGGGGGCAGGGACGGCACTGAAGAGAACTGCGTGAGGTGGGGTGAGGGAGGGCAACCGCTTCTGGGTGAAACTAGACGGCTGGTTTGCGTGCAGACTCCAAGCAGCTTTCCTCCTGGTCTTCTGTAGTCGTGACTCAAGCGCTTACTCCCTTTTGAAGGGGCCTTTCCCCCATTTCTTTCCCCTCCCGGATGAGCCTCTGGTTCTCTGACCTCTCTTCCCTAGCCTATTCCTGCTACTTCCTCGGGCCGGAGAAGCCGCCTTCCTTCTCTCCCTAGGCCAGGGCCGAAGCTGGGCTCTGTCAATGATTGTCGAGCCCGCAGCCCAGATCCTTATCTGCGTTCCTCAGAGCCCCGGTCTGCCAGCAGCCAACCTTCGGCCTCACAAACTAGGACCTGCCCGGCACTACGACTCCCAGTGTTTCCCCTCATAATCATGGCTAAGGCACAGATGCTGCGGGGGAGGATATAGGAGGGGACCGTGATCTTCTAAGGAGTCTGAGGCATCATACTGGGAAGTCCCAGGTGAATGCTGAGGTTGGAAGAAGTGAGCGGGAGTTCTCTCCATTTACTACCCTGGCTTAAGGCAAGTTTGCTCCAGACAGCTCGCGGACTCACTCCTGTCCGACTCTGGCTCCACGCTCTGCAGCTGAAGGACTCGGGAGGTTCAAGCCACTTGGGTCAGCTCTCTTCTAACTTCCCCAAGCATCCTGGTCCTTTCCCATCCAACCCCACTTCTACATCTCCATCACTCCTGCTCAACTCCCCTAGCCAAGTCCTGACATCTCCCACAGTTCTGTTTTAGATCTCCGTGTCAGAAACAGTGAATTTTCCCATCTAACGTGAGCCCTCGCAACACATGCAGCTTCTGGATTCCAGGGACAGCTCCCACAGGGGTCCCTCGCCTTCCTGATCAAGTACTAGCGCAACTCATCTTCTGCTGCTTGGTCTCCCCCAAGTCCCTGCGCTCAAGCCCAGACACGTCTCGGATTTGGCTTGGACTCAACTCCAGGAGCGGCCGGAGCACAAGACAGCTAGGACGCTGTAGAAGGAAACCCCGACCCCGCGCTCCTAGCCGGTTCGTTGCGGACCAGAGAGGGTTGGGTTCAGGAGTTAAGTGTGCAGCCCCGGACAGAACGGAGAACTAAGCTGGGAGAAACCCTGCAGATCCCGGAGACCGTGAGACGTCCGAAGTGGCTCCGAGTCAGAGTTCCTTCGGACACTCCCCCCACCCCCGGGGCTATTCCGTCTCTAGTCTATCCCACCTTGATCCCCAGCCCTGGAAGTCCGGACCAGCTGGCGTGCACCTGCTCCAGTCTGAGCCCAGGGGATTCCTCGGGGAGGCTGGAAGGTTAGGAACCCGGCGTGGGGCACGAGCCGGCCCGACGGAGGCCAAAGGGGGCAGGGCGGACCAGCGTGGGCAGGTGCCAAGGGGGCGGGCCGGGCAGCCTGGCAGAAGGTGCCAGCCAGGTCGGCTCGGCTGGGCCGCCGGGCGCTGACGGTGTCAGCAGCGGGCAGGTCGCACTCACCTGGGTCATGAGACGGTCGGCGCCCGTGTTCTCCTCGTCCTTGAAGATGATGTCAGGATTGTAGTTGGGGGTGAGCTCCTTGAAGCGCTCGGAGCTCCGCGCGATCTTGCCTTCGTAGCGCCCGCTGGCGCCCAGAGTCTTCTCGGGCACGTTGGGGCTGAACTGCTTGTAGGCTAGTGGCACCAGCTTCCGCGGCGGCCGGCGGCGGCTTCCCACCACCCGGCCCGGCCCACAGCCCCATGCCGCCGGCGCCAGCAGCAGCAGCAGTAGCAGCAAGAGCCGGAGTCGGGGCCGGAGCCGGGCCGGAGACATGGCCGGGAGCCCCGGGGGAGCGGCCGAGGGCGCCGGGCGGGCGGGCGGGGGCGCTGCGGGACGCTCAGGCGTTGGGGTGGCGCTGAGGGGCTCCGGGCGGGAGCGCCATCGGCGGGGGCGGGACGGAGCTCTGCGGGGTGGTGGGGGACTGGGGCCCAGGGCCCGGGCTGGTGGCGGCGCTCTGTCCCCCTCGGCGCCTCGGCTCTGAGCTGCCCAGCCCGCCGGCCGCCAATAAATAGGCCGGCCCGTTTGTTTTGGCAACGCGGCGGCGGCGGGGGGCGGCGGGACTGCGGGCCGGTGGGGCTGGGCTGGGCTGGGCTGGTCGGACCGGCGGCTGGCCGGACCCCGCGGTTTGCACCCCGGCCCGGCGGTCAGGCGACTCGGGCAGAGCGGGAGCTGCTGCCGTCTGCGGCGCGGCCCGGGGCCGAGTGAGAGGGGAAATGGAAGAGATCCGGGCTCGGGCCCCGCGCAGACCGCACCCTATCCATGTCCCTGCCTCCCTCCCGCTCCCCAGCGAACCTGCGACAGGGGCGGCCGCAGCCTCCTCCCCCTCGGGCGGGCGGCCCCAGGCACTAGCCCTTGCCCCGATCCCCGGCCGCCCGCCCGCTGCCCTCTGTGCCCCCAGCACCTCCTGGGCTCGCCCTCCCCTCCCGCCGAGACCCGCCCCGCCCCGCCCTGGCCTCGCCTCTGCGCTCAGTCAAGCTGCAGGGGGCTAGGGGGGCGGGAGGGGGGGTTGGGGCGGGACCCTGCTAAAGCGCAAATCTCCGGGGCAGGAGGTCTCACCCCGTGTTGACCGCAGCCCTCGGCGCGGCCGGACGGGAGGGGCAGGGGACAGTAGCTGGACCGCACAACCGCCCACGATGTTCCCTGCGGGGAGACAAACGAAAGACCCGGGGAGGTCAACGACACCCAGGCGATGTACCTCGGACCTCGATACTTACACGCCTCTCAGCCTAGTATTTCTGTTCTCTGTATAAGCTCTGCTTTGTCCCTCAGCTCTCTCCGATCTGACCCCCAGATTTTTGTCTCACTGTTGTGTACACCCTACATGTCAGTCACGGTTTGTCCCATCAGCTCATGTAGGTGGGTGAGGGTGGGACCCCTCTAGGAGAACAATAGGAATTTAATAGGTCTTTTGAAGTTGGAAATGTGGTCCAAACAAGTAGAATGCAGTTCCAGTACAAGGTATAAGGTAAAGCAGCCAGGATGGAGCAATTAGTGAAACCAATAGAGGTGGCAGAATGACTGGGTATAATTGAAAGGGATAATAACCTTAGCACATAGTGGACCACAGAATGAATGGGAACAAGAAGGTAAAAATGACACCGAGGGCTGATTCAGTAAAATTGCGAGTAAGAATTGTAAATTAATCCTCTCAGTAGACTCAGCAATGGTAAACCCCTGAAGGGAACACGGGATTGCGCACTTCTAGGAGCTACAGATTAAATAGGACGTGGAAAACTTGTAGGAGATCCAGGCAACGACTCTAGAAAGGACCAGAGAGGTTGAGGGTGGAGGTGAGGTGAGGGGTGCGTGCGTGTGCGTGTGCGTGTGCGTGTGTGAGTGTGTAACCTGGGGCTTCAGGGTAAGCATAAAGCAGCTTAGCCCTAAGAAGCAATGGAGAAGAACCTTTATAGCTGCTTCAAGACAACTGTCTCTTAAATCTAGCAAGAACTGGTTGAACCTTTTTAAATGAGAAATCACTATTCCTTGCATCCAAAGATGACAACCCTAAATCACCACTGGAGGAGCATGCACCTAGAGAGGTTGAGTTTTTGCAATAGGAAAGGACAGATTTGCACCGATTCATCTCTCTCCCAGGGTCACCTTTAAAACGTAGCATAAAACGCAGACTTGATCACCAGCATTAAGGGTGCAGCCTGTGTGTATAGAATCTAGTTTAAACTGCAGCTGCTAAAATTTGAGGTTGACAGACACTTTACTGTATTATCCTTATAGATATCAAACCTCTATATTTTGTACCAAAAATAGTTCAGTCTTGTCTTTACCTTAAAGTCATTGAAGTGTTCCATCTTTCTCCTTTCCATCGTCACTCATGTCGTCATTCCACTCATCATATATGAAGTGGTTTTGCACTATAACCAGCTCCCCCCTTTTCTCTCCTCCCTCCCCTACAAAGGAATGACATATTTGCACCTTGTCAATACTTTGGTTTTTTTTTCTCTTTGTATCTCCAGGGCCTAGCATATTGTCTATAACACAGAAGGTTCTTAATCAATGCTTCCTGGTTCATTTACTGATCTAGACAGCTTCTCCCTCCTCACCCTGCCCTCCTCCCCTGGCCCAGACAAAAGCAGGTGGGTCTGCTTTTATTATAGAGATCCATAAAAAGAAAGCCACCGCTTCCTCTGGTTATTTCTTCTAGGATTCTCTAACAGTTCTTTGGAAGAACTCTCTCTCTCTCCTCCCCTCCTTTCCTCTCTCTTCCCCTCTCCTCCCCATATGGACAATTTAGCTTTCTTACTGCTCTGTCCTTACTAATGATTGTCATTTCAGCAAGTCATTAGTCTTTTTCATATATGTGTGTGTGTGTGTGTGTATACATACCTATACATACATATATGTATATATGCATATATTTTATGTGTTTATTATCTCTCCTTTCAATTGTCCTCCTACTACAGAAGTTGGGGGGGGAGAAAACCCTCATAACAAATATGTATCAACAAAACAAATCCCTACACTGGCCATGTTTTCTTGTAAGTCTCATTTTGATGTTTAAGTCAGCCCTTCTCTGGAAGGAGATGGGTGAGCAAGACACCAGTTTTAAAGGTAATTGTTAAATCTTCTCAAACATGGATGCCCCATTTTTAAACAAAAAGATTCCATTTCCTTCCACTTTCTTCATAGGTCCTACCTCATAACTTCTTAGCTTTGCCACTCTCCCCTGAATTTTGATTTCTTCTCTCAAACTGCAGCACTCTAACTTGGACCCAGATCCCTAGGTAGATTTGTCCATAATATTGTGGGAAGATTATTTTACCAAACTTGGGTCCCAAAGTCTTATTGTATATTGCCTGTTTCTGTAAACATAGTGGTACCTTGTGAACAGCCTGCTCCCCTGGTTAGATGCTTACTAAAATACATCACTTCTATCTAGCTTAGAAGGTAGCTGAGGTTTTCACACTTCACACCTGATGCACACATGCTAGAAAAAGACTCACAGAGTGCTGAATGATAAGATTGTCAGGACCAGTGTAGCTCTGGCCTTTGGAACTGGAGAGGAGGGGAAAGGAATGGACATATTTGCCAGCCCTAGTTCTGAACTAGTAAATTATTCCAGATTCAGAGGGCTTCAAAAACATGAGGTCAGGTTCACATTTTACTAGTTGGGTGGGTCATTGTTCAGTGGCATCAGAGTGGTGTCAAAGTTCATGAAGTAAAATAGACTTGTTGGGGACATACATGTTATCTCCCCTTAGTTGTCAGTCCTAAAAAGTTTTTAAGGGCTAGGTCACACACCCAAAACCACTAGCAAAGGAAACATTCTTCTAGGAAATTCTAAGACAGATTCAGTGGTAGATTTAACAGATGAGTGTGATCAACTGAGGATCCTGATCATGGGTTGTTTGTTTCCTGGCTTTATAGAATGCAGTTAAGTCTCTGCCAGTAACAATGGTAGTGAGATGGGAGCATTTGTATATGTACCAGTAGCTACAGGCAGCCCTGGAACATCTACACTTGCCCCTCAAATGAGTAGCAGTGGCTGGAATCTCAAATGGGTTGACTTCAACACATGGTTTTTGGCTTTTGTGATAAAAAGAATGGTATTCCTCCCCTCCAACTCTCTGTTCTGTTCTTTTTAGTTTGAGGGAGATAAAACAAATGCAAACTCCAGTCCAATCTTCTGAGTAATCTTAACTTCCCACAGCGAAAGCCAGACAAGGTAGCTTGGAGTCATCTAGTATTTACTGAGCACTTACTATGTGCCAAGCACTGTGCTAAGAAAGCCAAAGAAAGAGTACAAAGAAAGGCAAAGGCAATCCTTATTCTCCAGGAACTCACAATCCAATGGGGGAGATGACTTGCAAACAACTGTGTACGAGCAATATAGAGACAGGATAGGTTGAGAATCATTCCAGAGGGAAGGCACTAAAATGAAGGTCTAGTTAAGGCTTCTTGCAAAATGTGAGACTTTAGTTGAAACTTGGAAAGAAACCAGGGAAGCCAGCAGGTAGACATTTGAAGGAAAAGCATTCCAGGCATGGGGGACAGCCAGAGAAAACGAATTAGGGGATGGAGTGTCATGTTTGAGGAACAGCAAGGAAGCCAGGGTACATGGAGGGGAGTAAAGACTGAAAAGGGAAAAGTTGGGGGGGGGTAAGTGGGGGAGACTATGAAGGGCCTTACCAGCTAAGAACAGAATGAATTGGACCAGGAATAGATGTGAAGCAGGGAAACCAACTAAGAGACTACTGCAATAGTCCAGATGTGAAATGATGAGGGGGATCCACCAGGGCAGTGGCAGCGTCAGAGGAGAGAAGGGGATATCTATAAGAAACGCTGTGGAATAAAATCAATAGGTCTTGACAATCCAATGGATATGGGGAATGAGAATGAGAAGTCAAAGATGACATCCAGGTTGCAAGTCTGGGTGACTGGGAATATGGGATACCCTTAATAGTAAAAGGGAAGTCTGGAAGAGGGGAGCGTTTGGGGGGAAAGATAACGAGGTCAGTTTTGGACACGTTCAGTCAATGGGACTTCAAATTAGAGGTGTCCAGCTAAAGATGTAGGAACAGAGGTCAGCAGAGAGGTTAAGGCTGGAGGATTTGGTCAATAAGGATTTATTAAAAGTGCCTACTACGTGCTAGACACTGTGCTAAAAATTGGGACTACAAAGAAAGGCAAAAGATATCCCTGCCCTCAAGATGTTCACAATCCAATGGAGGAGACAACAAATAAGAACATACAAACCAGATCGAAGAGTTATTTCCAAACAGATGATCACTGAAATCATGGGAGTTGAAGAGACCATCAAATGAAACAACATAGAGGGAGAAGAGAAGAGGGCCCAGGACAGAGCCTTGGGGACCCCTATGGTTTGTGGGTGTGATAGGGATAAAGATCCAGAGAAAGTAATCAGACAGGTAGGAGAATGAGGAGAGAGCAATGGCATAAAAACCTAAAGAGAAGAAAGGATCAGGAAGTGGGTAATAAGCTGCTCAGAAGTCTATGAGAATGAGGACTGAGAAAAGGCCATTAGCCTTAGTAGTTAACAGATCCCTTCGGAGACAGCAGTTTGGGTTGAATAATGAGGTTAGAAGCCAGACTGTAGAACTGAAAAGAAACTGAAAGACAGTGGAGACACCTATTGTAGACGGATGGCTTTCTCAAAGAGTTTCAGTCCCCAAAGGCAGGAGACATGGGATGACATTTACAATTTCCCTATTGATCACAGGATCATTGATTCAGAATTGGAATCAATCTTAGTGGTTATCTCATCTGAACTCATTTTTGCAGATGAGGAACCTACAGCCCACAAAAGTTAAATGGCTCTTCCAATGTGCAGCTATCTCAGGTTAACTTGAATCAATCAAAAATCATTTCTTAAATGTTTTCTAAGTGCCAAGCGTTAAGTGTTAGAGACACAAAGAAAGGTAAAAACAGCACCTGACTTCAAGTAATTCCCATTCAAATGGGAGTTCACAATTCAAATGTTAATATTAACAAATTAATAACTAGCTATGTGCAAGACATTTACAGAATAAGCAGCAGGTAACCTCAGAGGGGATAGCATTCCAAAATGAAGTAAAACCTTTATTCCTCCACAGCCACTTGGAGGCCTTTACTGTGAAAGCAACCACTAGCCAGACCAATCCCCACCTGATTCTAACGATGCCCAGGCACAACAAGCTTGGTCTCAGGACTTCGGTGGCTTGAATGTTCATTTGGGTCACTGCATTTGGTCATCATGGACTGTGTCTACTGTAACGATATTAGTTACTTGCCATTCACTGAATCAACCCAAAAGATAGACAAAGGAATAGTCTACACACAGTGTAGTGTCTGCTACCTGGGATTCATGAGCAAAGGATACTAATATTCAAACATTTTTTTAAGCAACTACTATTGATATAATACTATAATAGGCACTTAAGGGGTCATGGGAGCACAAAAGAGAGTGAAGACATACAGTTGGAAAGAAGCAAGGGGATGTGAACTTTTGGGATGCGTTTTGAGGTGATGAGAGAGAAAACCTGTTGGTTTTTTGTTCCCAACACTTTGGGAAGTAGACAGTGGTCAGAAGCTAGCGGGCCATAAGCCCACACCAAGGCTTACTGGAATAGGTGATTGCCAATTAGCTAAGGGTCTGGCACTAAATTATAAATCCTAACAAAAGATCTGGGTAGAACCCTCTGTTCACAGAGAATCCTGAGAACAAGGCTTTCTTCATAGGAAGTCAGGATGAAGGAAAGTCATGAAGGTGGCTTCTCCTAAAACAAATGGGGTGTTGACCCCAGACAAGTATGGGAAAGTAAATAGCAACCAGATCACTATGCAGATTCAACCGTTTGGGAACCAGATGTTTATGAAAGATTTCTTTTACTCACTTCCAATTACCTTCCCATTATATGTTGGATATAATTTTCCCATGTGAATAAATTCCTACAAAAGCACAGAAATGATGCATTATGTGGCTTAGGGTAAAAAGAACACAATTATGATAGACATCTTAGGGTGGCAGTATTTAGGGCTCCAGAGTTGAAGGATCAGTGAATAGTAAGATCCAGAGCTTCAGACTAGACCAAGTCTAGAGACAGAGATATTAGTTAAAGCCTGAAACTTGGACAGCTTCCTATGGGGCAGATCTGAAATTGATGCCATCCTCTCTGGAAACTGAGTCTGGGGAGTTCTTCCAGGAATTTACAACTGAGTTTCAAGAACCAAACCTGAACCATTCACAGAACAATCCAAACCCGAACCATTCACAGAACAATGATAAAACATGTAAAAAAAAGTCCAAGATGACAGGACATGGATTCTTTGTGCGCATACTTACTTGAAAGACAGCATTGCAAAGGGCCTGGAGGGTGGGTTTGCTTTTAGAAAACCCTCTGTCCGTCCACATCTTGCCTCTGACAAGTGCAGGCTATGGGACGACCATGGACAAGACTCATCAGCTGAGTGACTCTCCACACTGGCAAATCACAGGTGTGCACACACATAAATATGCACAGTACACACATCTGTAACAATCTTTATACTGTAAGGATGCATACTAGGTCTGAGGTTACAGGGATTTAAAGGATTGAATGAACCATAGTGAGGTTTCTAGTTCTGTGAAGGGATTTGAAGGGTATAATGGGCATGGACTAGCAAACAGGATGGGGGAATGGGGGTAGGTATGATCTGAACAAAGGCACAGAGGTGGAAACCAAACTTATTCATGCAGGACAGACACCTCTAGAGGAAAATGAAGTATTAGCAGTCACAAAGGTCATGTAGGTCAATCTGGTGAGTGGTTCTTTAATGTAATGTAAGGTTTACACAAGGCTTTAATGGTTTACAAAGTACTTTACATAGGAATCAGGGAGACAATGTCAATATCACTATTCCCATTTTATAGATGAGGAAGCTGAGGCCCAAAAAGTTTAAGTGAGCTAAGATCACAGAGCTAATAAGGCCTTCTGACTCCATCCAAATCCACTGATTATCTTTACCCCATAGCTGCCTTCCTTTAGAAAATACATTGTGATGTTGAACCCTGGTCAAGGCAATCTCTTTCTCCAACTGGACTGGATCTTTCTGGTATCTGTTCTTGATCTGACGATTATCTAGTATGGCCTGTATGTAGAAACACCTATCTGCAAATGAGCAGATTGGTTCTAGCAAAAACTGGAGTACCTTTTTGAGGTATTCAAACCAAATGAAATATAAAAACACTAAGAAAGGTGACTATTCCAATTTTTATTTATACATATACATACATATACACACACACACACGTAGAGTAAGCAGAGGTAACCTCAAAGGGGATGGCATTCAAAAAATGAAGTAAAACCTTTATTCTTCCACAGCCACCTGGAGGCCTTTACTATGAAAGCAACCACTAGTCACACCAATCCCCACTTGATTCTAAAGATGCCCAGTCAGAACTAGCTTGGCCTCAGGAATGTAGTGACTTGAATGCCCATCTGAGTCAATGCATTTGGTTATCATGGATTGGGTCTACTGAAACATATATAAACATATATGTACACGCATATGCAAAAACCCGCATATGTATATATACACATGTATGTGTGTATATATACATATATGAATTGTAATCATCTACTTTCTTAATATCTTGACATTTCATTTGACCTTGAATATCTCAAAATGGTTCTCCAGCTTTGGCAAGGACTATACATACATATATACATACATACATGTATATGTGTCTGTGTATATGTATGTACATACATAGCTATATATATATATATATAGCTATAAAAAAATATGACTTGCCATAAACAGCAAACCCTAACAATGAACCCAAGAGAAAGTACTTGTGAAAAACAAGGCATAATTAGTTCCCATTTGAGAGCTTATTCTGCTTATCTCAAGCCAGAGCTAAAATACTAACAATTCCAGAAAGTTCTAAACAGTTCAGTACATTTAAGTAGGACTCATTTGGCCATCTGCAAATTTGCAAATGTGCATATTTCTGCACGTGGGTTGTAACATATATTGTGGGTTGTAACAAATTTAATGGGACCCATTCTCCCCAGTACCCAGCTCTTTTCTCTGGGAATGTTGACACAGTGTGTGTGTGTTCATCCTTCGTTGCCAAAGAAGGCCATGCCATCAGAGAAATAGTGACATGACTTGCATTTGACTTTGTTTTGAGTGAGGGAGGGCTGAGGAGGTCACCAGTCTCACTTCTCCTCCAGAGCCATCTGAATCCAGTGACCAGAAATTCATCAGGATGACTGAAGATGACCCAGGATGAGGCAATTGGGGTTAAGTGACTTGAACCAAGGTCATACAGCCAGTGAGTGTCAAGAGTCTGAGGTGAGATTTGAACTCAGGTCCTCGTGACTCCTGTACTGGTGCTCTATCCACTGCACCACCTAGCTGCCCCTCTGGGAATATTAGATGCTTAGGGAGTCAGATTCACTCTTCTGGGCAACTAAGAGGCTAGTAATGAAAACAGTGGGGAGAAAGAAGTGCTTATTTTTACAAAGCACACCTCAGGTGCACCTATTTCATGAAGCCTCCCCACTAGGTTGGTACTTCCCCCCATCTCAATTTTCCTTGTTCAGGTTGTATTCTCCTCAGCAGAATTTAAGCTTCTCCGAGGCAGGAACTATAACTTTGTAATTTCTTTGTAATCCCAAGGCCGCCATTTATTGTGATGTCTCTTTATTGACTCAACCTGTCTTCTACTTCTTACGACTTTTCCATTTGCATTTCAAATTTAAGTCTAGTTGTGCCAGGATTAACTGTCTTAGCTTCTTATAGCCCTTCCTGGATACTTTACAGTGTTTTGGGAGCCTTAACACCTTTTATCTCAACCCATCTTCCCACTGAGTATTTCCCAATAGCTCTCTGAGTTTGTTGAATGGGTTCTGTTGAAATCAGTTTTCTTCTTTTCTGGGATTCTTATTTCTTTTTTTGGAATTTCTATCACCTTTCAGTCATTTTAACTAAAGTATACACCTACCTCCTTTCCAATAATTTCTCACTGTATTCAAGACCCAAACCCAGAAGCAGTCATGTATCTTTTGGGTCTCATGCTCAGCCCTGATTCAATCACTTTTTACAAGCAATTTTCTCCTAGGTCACTTTCCTTAATCAGAGATCAAATTATCATCAGAATTTGCTCAAAAATGTATCATGGTCAATTATCCAATATAGTAAATGATACTGGAGGTGATAAACAGTCTTGGGTAGACAATGTAGAAAATGGGCAAACACTAAGCCGTTTTTTGACCTACTTTATTCCTGTTCTAAAAATGTAGGTTTATTTTCATTTTTCAATTACGCACAAGTTGTAGCTAGGAACACATTTTTTTCTTGTATTTGTTTGTCATTGCATTGGTCAGCCTGGTTGACATTTCCAAAAGTGTTGAGGCAACTATCCACATTCAGTTCTTGTTTATGTGACGGCAATGCTTACAGTCAGGCCCACCAGACAGCCATATGTATCTTCTGCTCTTAGAAGAGCCCTGCAGAGGCCCTTTTCTCTGGCTTTTCCTCCAGGCTTAAGGACTAAAACAGACGTTGCATAGATATATCGGTTCTTTCCCTTCTTTCAGTATAATCCATTTGCATTTCAAGTTTACACACAACTATAGTTTAAATAACTTGTTTTCCTATAACTCTATCTGGACAAGGATAGTCTTGATTCCAACAATCTCTTTTTATTTCTTAATCCTAAAAGCACATCTTCAAATCTCTGGCAGAAAGACAAGACCACCTACTACTTTTTCTATTTATCTTTCTTAAGTGGTCTATACTTTTGTCTTGATAGACTAATCATGCAAATTATCTTTCCATGCTTGTTATATTTATTGTACTAATCAAGATAATGGGGACAGGTAAGTACCACTTCATCACCACTACTAGACAAATATTCCAAAGTGCATGCCCTAATCATCTTGGGTAACCACAATCATTTCACCTTTATGTATATGCAGATTATTACGACTGTATCAGTACTGCGATGAAATAAAAAATCATCACTAGCCGAGAGCTTTGGAACTGGCTGAGAGCATCCTCTGCTCTGAAAGTTTCTTAGGAGCATAATGAGTAAAATAAGCATTCCTTCCTTCTCATCGAACATCAGTCTTAACTTAATAAGTACCCATTTGTGATGCTGTTTTAATGAAAGCCTCTAGCCCTCTCTGCTTATTTGACATGTTCTTTATATGACAACCTCTCTACCCAAGTTCCCCAAACTAGAGGCCTCCCCCTTCCCTCTTCTAATCTGAACAGAAGTATTGGCACAATGGATACCGTCCTGCCAGTGTTACACCTAAGTTCCTCTACTTTCCAGTTCCAGCTAAACATCTTCAACATTTGAGTCCATAATAGTTCTGGCTGTCCTGCCAGTGCCCTCTATTACAAATAGGCTTTTCCATCCTCTCTCAAGCCCCACCTCATTTCACTCCACTGAGTGTGGTGAAGAAAAGCTGCTTGGGGTGCCAGCCAGGAAGATTATCTCTCCCTTAGTCTGTTCTCCCCTCTCCAGTCACTCACTTCTGACAGGCTGTCGATCCTATCAGGGGTCCATAAAGCTAGAAGGACTCTGGCCTGGGAGAGGGGGGTAGGGGTTAGGCAAACAGGCCAGGGAGGCAACTGGTTGAAATTTAACCACAATATTCTTGGTCTCTATTGTTTTGAGTGAGGCCCAATATTTCCACAGCAGGATTATAGGATCTGATTAACCATGTTAGACAACAATGCCGAGCTGGGATGGGCTTCCCCTTCCAGCTGCCAATATGAAAAAGTAAATACAACACCCAGATTTCAGTAGGGAGGCCCCAGCAGCCCCCAAGCCCTACTCCCCATTTCTGACCTTACTGCTGACTTTGGCCCCAAAATGAGAAAAGGAAGAGTATGAAGGGTGCTCCTCTAGCTTGGCCCCTGGCCTGAGAGGACATGATGAGCCAGCCCATGCATCTATGCTCCGCACACTGAAGAAACCAACACCTCTTATAGGCTCCTCCGAGCTGACTGGCCCCAAGGCCCATAGTGGCTGGTAGGGACTTTCAGACCAGACACAGATCAAAAGAATGCAGAAATATGGAGAAGGCAGCTACTATACCTGGAAGTGCCTGCTAGATTGCTGGCTTAGGGAGAACCTGATGGTTTTGGGAGAAGGGTGACTTCATGAGGGAGGAAAGGCAGGTCTGACAAAGACAGGTTTCTAGCTTTTCTGGGAGGCAAGGATCTCTGAGTACCATTGATCTCTAATTTGGATTCTCTGACTACTTTCTGTTTCATTTTGGGGATGACATCTCCTAAATCTCCTTATCTGTCAAACATAGGGGCCTCATATAATAGTGTCCTAGAGTGACCTCTGTAGGACTGTAGAGACCCTCCTCCCCGCAAGAGACAGCACTCTCATCCCTTTTCTTTTTTTTGGATTCTCCTCTTGGTACACCCAAACACCCTGTCTGGTACCTTCGAGACAGTGACCACTTTGTAAGTTTGTGAGTGAGGATGGTGACAAATGCTGGGATCCCTGACTCCTTGAATGAAGCCAGCTGCTGACTTACCATGTACCCTTGGGTCTTCCTCCCTATGGAAAAGTAGCTTTCCCCATCAACAGAATTGAGAAAGAGCCCACTCTTGGGCAGAGCTGACAGGACAGACTAATTTTATCATTACCAGTTTAAATATAGAAGTATCCATCCTAACACTGACCCATCAGATTGGAAATTTGTCTATAAATTAAACTGTGAAGTTCTTCAGAGCAGAATGTGTGTAGTCTCTTTGTATGGTGCCCTGAACACAGCACACACTGAATAAATGTCTGAACAAACTGCACAGTGGAATACTGAGCAATGAGAGACGAGAGTGGATATGGACGCTGTTCTCTACTTTTAACAAGCACTTATTCATTGTTTAATATGTGCAAGAGATTGTGCTGGGGCTGGGGTTGGTGATGGAAGGGGACAGAGACAACATATACAAACACAGATCACAGGCTGAGCTTGAGTCAGCAAGAAGACAGCCTAGGTGGGGTGGGTCTCTCTGACATCAGGGAAGGCTACAGTAGTTGGGTTTACTTTTTCTCTATGGAATCTATTACTTCCAATCTAAAGACAGATGGAGAAACAGAGTCACAAGATAGGAGAAGGCCATGGCTGTGGCTACACAGATGAATCCATCTTGGGGCCTGGCCAAGCACTCAAAAGGGAGAGTCCACAGCCTTCACAGACCCGAGGGCTCCTCACAACATATCAAGACCAAGGAGAATATAGGGACCTGGGAAAACCATGAAATGGACAAGAAAAAAAAGTAAGCTCTAAGGGGAAGATGCCCCCAAGAGTTTGACAGCAAGAAATAGGAGGACTTGGGCAGCTGCTTGGCTTCAAAGCTCTGTGATGGCAGCCTAGCCTGGCCTGGCCTGGCCTGGCCGATTTTCCGAAAACCCTGCCCTTCTGAACGGAGTACAGGCCCCCTTCCCATGTGGGATTCTGGAGGTGGATCCTGAGGATCTCTAAAGGAGTCTTTCCTGATTCTCCCCTCAACACAATGTAGCTATGATCTGGCTTTAAGGAATACACCAGTGCTAATGGGATGTTATCTAATCCCTGCCTTGGGCAGTCATGGGGAAGGCCCTCGCTGAAGTGTGAGGAAGGAAGGGGATGCCCTGAAACTTGGCTGAAGGAATTCTCCTCTCTGAGCTGGCCTGAGCTGCCCATGGGGGAGGGGAGCACTGGGCAGCCAGGTCAAGCTGGCCCTGCAGTATAGGTGGCGCTATTTCCCTACTTTTAGGTCAGGCTTGGCCAGTCACTTCCTCGAGGTCTCCAGTCCTGCTCCTGGTTTGCTGGTTTGCTCATGTAAACCACCTTGTATTATTTTTTTTTCTAAAAATACTCCAAAGCAATTGAAAGAGTCCCTTCTCCCACCACCGGCCCCAGCCTCAGCCCCGGCCCCGGGGAAAGGGCGGGTGGGCGGGGAGGTGGGCCACTGCTTTATTAAACACAGGGAAAACTAATATTTACAGAATAAAATTTATGGAGCAGCCACTAGAATTCGACCCTTTTATGTGCCTGTAGAGCTGGTGTGGAGGCTGGGCCAGGCCAGGGCCCTGGGGGAGGGGCCAATCCAGGGGCAGGGCCTGAGAAAGACAAGTTAGGGATTCCCTGGGGTTTGTCCTAGCTGAGGTGACTCTCTGCCAACACCTTTATCTGGTCCTCTTAAATGAAAAAAGTTCCTGAAATGTACACCTAGAAATGAGGGTGGGAGGTGGGATGGCCCAGGGGCATCATCCCCTCAGAAATAAAGGGGTAAGGGACATTGAGCACCTTGCTGGGGATTCCTTCCCTTTCCCCATGTGGCCCAGTGCCTGATACTCATTGAAACCAAGCTCTGAATCCTGCAGAAAATATGTGGAGAATAAACAAAGCCACTTGATAACAAGTTCTCACACAGCCTCTGATCCACCACAGTGCCAGTAGATCTGTGAGTGGGGAAAGGTGTGTGGAAGGAGACCCGGTGAAGGGCCGAACTCTTCCTCTGGGTGCCACTTCAAGCAGGGGGCTAGGCATTGAAGTAAGCATTGAGAATCTCCTAGAAAAGGAATGGAATGAGAACCAGCACCCAGCCAGAAACACCCACCTCCACTAATCCCACCCAAGCAGCACCTTCCCTTGTGCCAAGTCCTAAAGAACAGCACCCTAGGGCTCCTCTTCCCACCCTACTGCTCTCCTTTTTATTCCCAGGTGAAGCTCTACAGGGCCCTGCCTCCATAGGGGAATGGGGCAAAAATGCAGGGACCCATTCCACCCTAGCTGGCTGAGCCAGCCATTTCCCCCAGGAGCTGGCTTGCCTCAGACTCCCTCTGGGTCTAGGATTCAGCTCCTGCTGTCATCTCAAGCACTCTTTGGCCACTCTGCAGCTCCTCATCAGGGCACCTTCTTATAGAAGGTGCTTTTCCTGGGAATGAAGGAAGGACACAAAGCTTTCTGGGACCTAAGCTCCAGGACTTGTCTTCAGCTTTGTCTGGCACAGGAGAATCCTGTTAGGGCTCTACACAGCCCGATTTATCATCATTGCCTTGAAAACAAAACAGGAAGATGAATAGAATTGAGAAGAGGAGAATTACAAACTGTGATGACTGGTGTCCTCTCTAGGAAAAGAGACTCCAGATGACAGTTAAAGTCACAGAAGAAAAACTACAATGGAACCTGAACGTGTCTGAGCTGAGGGTTCAGGGTGTGAGAGACAGCATGAGGACTACATGCATGTTCGTGTGAGGGGAAAGGCGGAGAGAAGAGACAAAACAAGTATCTCTTGACTTGTGAATGAACAGATCACAGCCTGGGGAGCTGTGGGAGTGTGTTTTACTCTATTCAGACCATGGAAGTAACTACAGGCTTCCTAAATGGAGTAGGGACTTGCCAGTGAGTCTGACGTAAATATAGAAGTTAACACTTAAGATGGCATAAGAACTTTGCAAGTTTTTATTTCTGTTGTTGTGTTGCTAGTAATATATATGAACAAAGCCTAGAGATGGACACCCAGGTTCAGGCTCATCCTCAGGTCAGAAAACCTAGCACAATCATGAGTACACTGACACTGAAGATCTCTCTGCCAAAGTGTCCGCTACATGGCCTGCTAACGTGAACCTTATAGCTGGGCCCCACTCCAAGGCTCCAGCCTTGCCTAACCTTGTCCAAGGTCTGAGCTTTCACCAGAAAAGATCCTTTCAAGGCAACGCTGACTGAATCTCCTCTGCACAGTCCTCCTCGGCACTGGCACATGAGCTCAGTTCAGCTGAAGAGTCCCTTTGGTTTCTTTCTTTTGACCTTGGACAGATGAGGTCTCTGCAATGGAACTGAAGACTCCTAGAGAAGAATGGAATGCAAATTAGAGGGGAAACAATCTATACCTTCCCTAGCCCCAGGTTTTCATCCCAAGAGAGTTATAAGCAGGACCATGATATTTACTTCTCAGGGTCTTCTTACTTTCCCTCTCATCTTAAAGTGAGCACCTAACTCTTTTAGGCTGAAAATGTTATATGCTGCTCTCTGCAGACAGGCACAGGACAAAAAAAAAAAGGTAGATTGGACTCCCTTCCCATGGTAAATGATCAAGACCCAGGTTGAGAGTGGAACAGAAGGGTAAGGGAACCACTACCTATGTTATTGGGTCAGAAAAGGGTAAGGGTGCTAGAGACACAAGGGTCTCTCCCTCTAGATATTCAGTCATCATCTGTGTCTCTTAGCATTTAAAAGAGAAAGACAACATGGTGGCAACTACAGCGGGGAAAGAGCTCAGCTGATTCTAAATGCTGATTTCCTGAACCCTTAGGTTTTCTCTCAAAAAAAGCTCCAGGCTTCCACTGGTTTTTACCATATTCAAAGTCTCAAGCACAGGCTGGGATGGGGCAGAAGACTCATGCCCTGGCTGGTTCAGTAGTCTATCAACAGTTTCATTGGAAGTTCTGTCCGAGGCCTGGGAATCTCCTGGAATCAGAAAGATCAAACAGGACAAAAGGTCAAGAAATCTCCCTCCCACCAAGAGAGGCAGCAACAGGGTCATCATCAGGGCTTGGTCAGAGTGAGTGATTCTGAATCCCAAACCATTCTCATGGTAATTGCAAAGAGTCACATCTACTGAGTTAGCTGCTGGAAAGCTTCAGTCATGGTGGACAAGAGGCCCCTGCACATATCGAGCTAGGGGAACACTTTGGAGGGGCAAAGTTCAGTGTCAACTGGGCAGCCACAAATTGCAATTTTCTCCAAGCCTGGAAGAGTCCTGTGACCCCAGTCTTACAATAAGTATCCAGACTTCTCAAGGACCCTGGAGAAATTCAGTGTCCAATTATGACAAATGAAGATGCCTGATAGGCAGAAAGAGAAAGAAAAGGAAGAAAGCTTTCTTGCTACCCCATAGCCCAGGACTCTGGCAACCCCTAGCACATCCCACGAGGACTGGATTAGATTCATCATGTGCACTTTTCAACCCTAGATACCTAGAATAGGAACAGAACGCCCTGAACATCTCACCCCATCCAAACTGCTCACCAGAACCTTGGCGTTTTCGTTCTGCCTGGAATTCTTGTTTAGTTATTGCCACATAGAGATTCTGGAGCTTCATAGCAAAGGATCTTCCATTCTCAATACTGCATGCCTCTGACAGATTCTACAGGAGAAATGAAACCCTTGTCGTTGACATGTATGGAAAGAAGAAACTTAGAAACCTTCTTTTTCATCTGTGGGACTTGCATCAACCCCAAAAGAGCCATACTTATCCCTACAGAAGTGAAGGTAAGAAGCTAATCTGGTATGTGATCTGAGGCTCCAAACCCATTAGGACCCAATTATGTAAAATTCCTACTTAGAACTTTCTCTTTGGCAGATCTGAGTCTCCATTTTCATATTCCCCAACTCTTAATTCTATCTTATCTTCTCATTTATATCTGTGCACCTCTAGCCTGGGGGATTTTGATTATCCCTGATAAAACTGCCATAGGAGATTTGTCACTAAACAGATGATCATTTTAATCAAGTTCACATCCAATTTCTATGATTGAAAAAAAGGTAAAAGCTAATGGATTTGAGCTCATGGCAAAACAAGGGGCCAACCTTGGAACGGTGGGAAAAGGGACAATGTAGATTGTGGGGGTGAAGGATGTGGGAGAAATGGATCAAGGGTGAAGAAAATGGAAAACATAAAATGATGGCTGAAGACAATGGGGTCAAAAGAGGTCTGTGACATAAAGAGAAGCAGCATTTGGCCACAGAGTCAAAAGAGCTGTATTTAAGTGCCAGCTCCACAACTTACTAGCTCTGTAACTCTGAGCAAACTAAAGACTCTCTCAAACTCTACATTACCAACCTCTAAGTGTCAGCTAATCATTGTCATCATCATCATCACCACCACCACCATTACCATCATCGTCATCACCAACAAAATGGTAGTAGAGATAGAGGTGATGAAAAAGCACATACACAGTCCTCTCTTCTTCCTGGGCCAAGTCAGCATTCCTAATGGCTCTCTTGCCAATACCTGGAAATGTCCTCCTCAATACAACCCTTCCCTACCAATACCACAAGTAACTCCAAATCCTTGGCCAGGCCCCACACTGTTCCCTCTGAAGCTTCGCACATACTCTGTGGCTCCCAGCCACACTGCCAGAGTCCAAGGGGGCAGTCACACCACCACCTCATGGGGGACTCATTTAGTGTAGAGACCCTGGCCTGGCCCACCAGTAAGGATTGTGAGTACTCCCTCTGTTCTGGGGATAATTGATCCTGGGAACCAAGCCTAGGCACAGGAAGGAAGTGGCGAATAGTACGGCAAAGTGACCCTCCGTGAATCAGAAACTTAGCTCTATTTCTTCGAACTAATCTAGTTTCCTTCTAGGGTAGAGGCAGCTGAGGAACCAGGTAGGAGATATCACCAGGAAATACAGTATCACTCTCATCTCAATTTTCTGACCCCTACACCACCCACCCATACAAACTTTTTCAATCATCCCCTCTCACCACGTAGGATTCTGTCAGGTTTGGATTTTTCACTACAAAGGCAGTTTTAAATGGCTGAAGTTAGAGATTAGGAAACAAGCCTTGAGTCCAAGCCCTGCTTCTGACCCAGACACACACTCAAAGGGAATAGCCTTTCCCCTTGGCAGTCTGCCTCCAGGGGCCCTGGGAAATGCACTGAAATGGGGAAGGGGAATTCCTAGTTCATGTCTATTTTAGACCTAAAACAGTCTCTTCCTCAGGCCAAGGCCTCTGCCCCCTCCCTTTCACCTCCCTACAAAGGGGCACTCTATTCTGCAGCAAAAGGGTCCAGTTATCTAAGAGGCCTCTGCTCCTATCTCCATGGTTCTCCTCCATACTTTTCAGTATGTATGGCCTCTGCCTCAGTCATTCACACACAGCTTCCTTAGCATGGGCTGTCCTGAGTAAACAAATAAGACAGATAAAGCCTACCTAGTAAGAATAGTTGAGACCCTTGAGCCAACTCTCCCTCTGCCCTCCTCTTAGAGCAAAGCAAATCCATAAAGCTGCTGGGGGCCTCAATAATCCAGTCTCAAAGGTTCCTGGGATGATCTTTACCCAGCCCCTGTGTTTGGCCTCGAAACCAAACGTCAGAGATGAAAGGCCACTGAAGCCAGGGGTTGCCCTGGGCCAGAGTCCAAACCCATAACCTCCACACTAGCCCTCCCTCCTCTCCTTAACTAAGGCTTCTAGTTTAGTCCTATCATTGTTGCCTTGGGTTTTTCCCTTTTATGTTCCCCTTCTTTCCACTTGTCCTGAGTGCTCCCTGAGCATTTGTTCCCAGAGGGTTCAGAAGAAAGGAAGTCAGAGGTCTATGTCAGGAACTCAGTATAGTTGTATTTTAAAGCCATATTGATAAGCTAACCAATCCCCTATATTCCCCCTACCAACCACCCCACATCATACACAAGAATGTTGTTCTGGAAGCATATACCCAAGGTCATCTGGCTATACCACTAACTAGTTGAATTAGAAATTTCCCCCAGAGACAAGCTGCCCTGGCAACTTGGCCCTCCTTCAGGAGACAATCATCCCAGCCAAAGGTAACCAGAACGAGCTCACTCACTCTGAGCATCACTCTATTACCCTCTACCTAGCACCACTGACCCCTGAGACAGAGTTTAGAGAACAAGCAAGACAAGAGGCAAGGGGAGCAGCTTCAGCCTAGCAAAGAGAGACATTCACTTGGTAGGCAGGACAATAGCAGAGTTTGGCCAGGCAGTCGGTACAGATCAAAAGGGAGAATGCTGGAGTCAGGATTCAGAGAAAAGCAAACAGCAGTGCCCCCTGCCTCGAGAATGACTGAGCAAGGAGCAAAGTGTACCAGCCACAATTCGGGTCACTGCCCAGGTGGGGAGAGAAGGCACCTCAGCTCAGCCAGACTGCATGGCTGTTGAGGGCTGTGCTCGTCGTCGTTGTCGTCGTCTTAGGGAGACTACACACACCGCCTTCTCCCACAGATCTGTCAGGTGCCAGATGCAGCCTGCTTCCCTGGGTAATGTTAATACAGCCAGAGAGCAGCAACAACAAACGCACCACCTTTGCTCCAGGATTCTCCTAGCAGTTTCCTTCAGAATTTTCTAATTAGTTCTTCTCCCCCTTAATTCACTCAGGATTTTAATAGCCTTCAGCACTTCAGTGCTAACGCTCAGTGTGCTCCATAAGTTCTATGTTCCACCATCTCTAAGCCTTCTAGGATTCTGGACAAAGCTTTTAGGAAAATCAGACATTTCCATCTCTTTTTAAAAACGGAATTATTTTATTTGTTATTGGTGTCCCACAATCACTTCTATATATCATAAATTCTTCTCCCCTCCCTCCCCCTCAATCCCCACTCCTTCTCTGAGACAGAGTACAATCTTATATAGGTTCAACATGTACATTCCTACTAAACGCATGTGGCACAGAAGAATTAAAATGAATGGGGGAACCATAAAACAAAACATAATACAAAAGAAAAGTCTGTTTCTATCTGCGATCCAATTCCATAGTTCTTTCTCTGGATGTGGAAGACATTTTGTCTCAAAAGTCCACTGGAAATTTTTTAAGTCCATGCATTTCAGTGAAGTACTAAAGTCTACCAGAAAAATTTCTTGCACACTGTGATTGTTGTTGTGTACAAAGTACATAGTTCTCCTGGTTCTGTTCCTTTCACTCAGCATCGGTTCATATAAGTCTTTCCAGGCCTCTCTGAAGTCTTCCTGTTCATCATTTCTTATAGCACAATAGTATTCCACTACATTCATATATCACAACTTATTCAGCCATTCCCCCATTGATGGGCATCCCCTCGACTTCCAGTTTTTGGCCACCACAAAAAGAGCTGCTATAAATACTTTTGTACATGTGGGACCCTTTCCCATTTTTATGGTCTCTTTGGGATACAGTTCCAGAAGTGATATTGCTGGGTCATAGGGTATGCACATTTTTGTAGCCCTTTGGGCATAGTTCCAAATTGCTCTCCACAATGGTTTGATGAGCTCACAGCTCCACCAACCATTAATTAGTATTCCAACTCTTCCACATCTTCTCCAACTCAGAGTTGTTTTCATTTGCATCTCTCTAATCAATAGTGATTTAGAGTATTTTTTCATATGATTATAAATAGCTTTAATTTCTTCCTCTGAAAATTCCCTGTTCATATCCTGACCATTTATCAATTGGGGGATGACTTGTCCTTGTACATTTGACTCAGTTCTCTATATATTTTAGAAATGAAGCCTTTATCACAGACACTAGTTGTAAAAATTCTTTCCCAGTTTTCTGCTTCCTTCCTAATCTTGGTTGCATTGGGTTTGTGCAAAAACTTTTCAATTTAATATAATCAAAATCATTCATTTTGCACCTCATAATGTTCTCTATCTCTTGTTGGGTCATAAATTTCTCCATTCTCCATAAATGAGACAAATACACTATTCCTTGCTCCCCTAATTTGTTTATAGTATCAATCTTTATACCTAGATCATGTATCCATTTGGACTTTCTTCTTGTGTATGGTATCAGGCATTGGTCCACTTTCCACCACACTGTTATCTAGTTTTCCCAACAATTTTTGTCAAACAGTGAGTTCTTATCCCAGAAGCTGGAGACCTTGGGTTTATCAAACAGTAGATTGCTATATTTATTAATTACTGTGTCTTTAGTACCTAACCTATTGCACTGGTCTGGACACTTCCATCTTACAGAATCTTCTTATCTCCCCTTCTAGTCTGCTATTCCAGTCCACATAGCTCCTCAAGGGTTCCAATTCTACTACTATTCAGTAGTCACTCCTGTCTCCATTGGTGTCCAGACTCATTTCTTGCAGTGATTTTAGGATCTCACCAAAAAGACCTCTGCCTTTAGCAGAATCACTTTTAATCACTACATTTAATTAGAAAATTCCCAAAGAAGTTACTCCTCCTAGACATTCCCTAAGTTCTAACAAATGGTGCCTTTAGAATGCTGAGTGAGGTTTTCTGGTAGACTTGGATCTTCACAGCAATGCAAGGACTTAAAAAAAAAATCCCCAATGATCTTCTAAGGCAAAATGCCTTCCATATCCAGAGAAATAACTATGGAATTCAATCGCAGAATGTAGCAGATCATTTTTGTGTGGGTGTTTAATGTTTTGGTTTGTTATATGATTTCTCCCATTTATTTTAGTTCTTCTACACAGCATGACTATAGTGAAAATGTATTCAATAGGAATGTATGTGTAGATCCTAAATAGAATTGTATGCCATCTCAGGGAGGGAGGGAGGTGCTGGGAGGTAGGTAGGGGGAAAAAAAACCCTAAGTTTTATGGTAGTGATTGTAGAACACTAAAAATAAATAAAATTAATATTGAAAAAAGAAAAGAAAAAAAAAGAGGCAAAAAAAAAAAAAGAATGCTGGGTGAGGTATGGCAAGGACAGTGGTAGTATGGAACTTATTATGTCATTTACCAACACTCCTAGGGTAATATTTCAAGCAGGAGAGACAAAGAAAGAAAAAAATAGATATGAATGGAGTTCTCCAGCTGAGAAACCCAGTTCAGTCTCAGCCTTGAGCAACTCCTCCCCAGCAATCTCTCCTCCTGTCCCAGCCTTGGCATAGCCCCCAAGGACCCAGCAGAGACAGTCACAACATCCCATAGCCAACTTCCAAGGAAGAACCCCTATCATGTGACCTCCTCAAGGGCAAGGGATGCCCTTCTACACTTTTTTTTCCCCTATAGGTTTAGAAAATTCAATGAAAGCTGAGGATGCAGACCTCTCTCAATTCTATCCTAAAAGAGTTAGGAGTTTCCTTCTTGAGGATAAAGGAAATTTCCACTGTGGCACCTGTCTTTAATTACTCTGAGGAAAGAGAAGACAACTGATATTTTATGTGGTTTTCTCAAACCATACTCTCAAACAAGGGAAGGGAAATGGTGAGAGGCACCACAGGATAGAACCTGATTCAGACTCAGAGGGCTGGATTCAAATTTAGACTCAATTCTTTGTTATTATCTTTATAATCTTGGGCAAATTACTTCCTGTCTCTGGGCCTCAGTTTACTCACTCACAAAATGAGGGGGTTTGGACTCTAAGGTTGGGTGACTTCTAAGATATTTGACAATTTTAAATCCTATGATTTGGGGAGTCCACCATGGCAAACACTCATGAAAGCAGGGATTGGAAGAGGACTTCTTACCTTCTAGGGCACAAAGTAAATATCCTTGATGCTAAAAGCTTTATTAAAGGGAAGATCCATAGGCTCAACAGAAAAGGTACTCTAGGGAAATCCTAGACCCATGCTAATCACATAAATTACCAAGTGTGAGTTTAGGCAACAAATTTGAAGGGAAATCCCAGCCCCTAACACACACACACACACACACACACACACACACACACACACACACACACAGTATGCCCAAACACCCAAGAAAAAAATTATCAAAAACGTCCTCTCCCTCTTACAAGACTATTTGGGAATGTTCAGAACCATCCTCCAAAAGAGAGGATTCCCCAAATTTTTTAATTAAAAGGGAAAGCCAAGAAAGAAATGTTTTCCACAGGAAAAAGATGACTAGGACCAATGTACGGCCCTATCCCAGTGTTAATCAGGTCTAGGAATATTAGCACAGCCTGAACACTGTGCAGGCACAAAGATATCAATGTCCAATATATCCACTGACCCAATTATCTCCTCTACTGACACTGTAAAGAGGGAATGCAGGGTCTAGACACAAAATCCAGTAAAGGTCTGAGAAAAGAGTCCCAACACAGGTAAATGTTACAGAAATGATACGGAGCAGTCTGTGAAGATAACTGCCCACCCCAAGTCATCACTACATACACACTAGTCCAACCCTCACCTTATTCCCATTTCACTTCTTTGACTAACCAGTTCCTTCTTCCCATAAAGCTCCTTAACTCCAACTGTTGGGGTATAGTCAGGGGCAAAAGAAAAGATGGGAGGTCTGGAAGTTGCAATGAAGAATGAGACAGTGTCAGTAAGTGAGAGAGACTGTGGAGAAGTTGCAAGGACCCAGTGGAGACTATACACTCTCAGTCTGTCACAGGTGAAGTCCTCACAATGTCAGGATGTATTTTTAGAGAACGTTCTTCCAGTTCCAAGCTCCTTCTCCATGGGGACTGTTCACTGTTGTCTCTGTCCCTGGATCCCAGTGCTGTGCCTAGCACATAGTAGGTTCTTAATGAATGCTTGCTGAAGAAGTCATATTTTTGTCTTCATATTTATCTTCAGTGCTTCTGCAAGGCCTGACTTATAACAGGAGGCATTTAACAAATTCTCATTGAATTGAATTCTGGGCCTCATGGTTAGAACTTATGGGAACAGAGCAAAAGGGGAAGAAAAAGGGAGAAAGGAAGGGAAAGGATAAGGGAGAAAAAGATTATTTTCATGTCTTCCAAAGATCTTTTTGAGTCCCACCCTGCCTTCTTTTCCTTCCTTTCTTCTCTTCAAGAGCAACTTCCTTGGTAGGACCCTTGGTGAATCCCAGAGATGCCCCCAGGATTTCACTCTACTCATTCCTGCTGGCAATTTCAGGGATCAGAAACCTCAATGAGCCGGGTGTCATGCCCGATGTATACAAGATATCCTGCCCTTGGGAAAGCTACACACAAGAGACAAGATGGACAAGACGGTGCTTCTGTGTTTGGTCTGGTTTAGATATGTTTGGGTCTGCCTGACAGAGAACAGCCTGCTTCCAGCTAACTGGCTTTGATATTGCTGTCCTCGCCACGTCACTTGAAGGTGATGAAAGAAGCACCACAATACACTCCAGATCCTAAGCATCTCGAGTTCTGGGCTTGCTCACTGCAAAGACTGAAGTGATCTGAAGCCTAGTTCAGTGATTCAGGGTCTAGACAGACTGAGGAGATCAGTCTTGCAAAGAGACCCCAGTGAAGTCACTGGATCTCTTCCTGGGTTTTAGGTTCATCCTCTACAAAATGGGAACATTCTGCAGTCTTCTATAATTCTTTCACAGGAAGTGTAAAGAAAATGTAATGGAAATAAAAAGTGCATAGACTTAAGAAATCATGAGGAGAGTCCAGATCCTGCTGGTGTTACTCTTCTGATGTGTCTGAGTCAGCTGAAGCCTGACCCCCAAGCTTCAGAGGGAGAGTTAGAGGGGAACAAACAAAGAAGGAGGCCAGGATTAAAGCTATGACACTTCTGAGAAGGAATGAACTGAACAAGCTCATCTAGTCTCTAATCCCTCCATTCGCCAAAAACGAAACAAAGGCCCAGAGAGGTTACACAGCCCATTTGGGTATGAGTACCAGGGTCAGGACTAGGATGCCTATCCTGATCCCTAGTCCATTCCTCCCCATTGTACCATGCTGCAATTACTCAGCAGAGCTCTGTCCTCTCCTAGACACAGCCGGGACTGCCTTCTTTTCTAAGTTCCCAACATCTCTTCTTCCTTGGCCCAAGGATTTGAGTTGGGAAGAGGCTCCTCCACCTTCCTCAGAGTAACCTGGCATAGAGGCCGTTTTCTTTCCTGCTCCCCCTGAGTGATTGGTCAGATAAAATCAGAAGTACTCCCTGGAGAACATAAGCCTGGCACCTTATCCCTTGGCACCCTATTAGGGAGTCTAGAAATTCACAAAAATACAGCTGAGGTGCTCATACCTAAGAGACAGGCAGATGTTCTAGACAAGTTAGCTCCTTTTCAAACAAGTAGAGTCTGTCAGTCATAACCAGGACATCCCCTAGGCTCTACCCAAAAGAAAAATAAGAGTCATGGAGGAGGGGAGGGGAAAGCTATTCTTCTAAGGACCCTCTGTGGTAGCTGCCTGCGCAGGGAAGCTTTACAGAGGAGGTGCAACTTCTCAAGGTAACAGATCCAGCTATGACCCTTCCAAATGCCTGCCAAATCCCCCCCTCACATGTAACCCTCTTAGGGAGGGGCAGAGCCCAAAGGGTCCCTGGCCCACCCTTACCTGACACAACGCCCAAGGCTAGAGGGGGAAAAAGGGAAATTGAGGAGGAGGCAGGGAGGAAGGCTCTTCAAGCCTCCTGGCAAGTGCAAAAGCAAACTGTGTTCCCCTTCCCCAAGAGCAGGAAGTTTTTCCCCCTCCCCCAATTCACTAGGAGCTCCAGTTCCTCTTCAGGGGAGGTGAGAAGTCGGAAATCTCTCCCTATCACCTAGCTCAGGGTGCCTTCTCCAAGGGCAGCACAGCAAGGGAAGGCCTGTCTGAAGGGAGGCTAGTGGGCTGGGGGCTGCATCTCCAGCAGTGAATTGTGGAGAGGGGTACAGGCAGCTGGCCCCATAACTTGCAGGGGGATTTAAGGGAGCTGCCAGTATGTTGAGGAGCATCTCTACCACAAGAAGATTCTCTTTCGACCCAAATTACACGCCTGACAGCTGGGAACACAGACTGTGGCAGTTTCTCTTACATCAGGTGCAATGCACCGACCCTCCCCACCCTGAGAAATTCTACTCTATTCTAAAGAGTGCAAACCTGCTGCGGTTCCCACAGTGACAGACTGGCCAACCAGAAGGTGCACTGAGGCAGAAGAAAGGACAGTCTACTCTCCCTCAACTGCATTCTACCCCTTACGATATTCCTAACTCTGGGACTAGCCTCTGCCATGGGCCAAGCTGCCATTTACAGGACTTAGCAACATGCAGTTGCCTGAATGTGGAGAACTCCAAGTGGAGTTATGACCTTAGCCACACCCAATGTCACCAGGAAAAGGAACATTCCCAGCGCACACACAGACACAGACACACACGCACAGACACAGACACGCACACAGACACACACACATGCACAGACACACACACGCACAAAGACACGCACACAGACACACAGACACAGACACACACGCACAGACACAGACACACACAGACACAGACACACACACAGACACACACGCACAGACACAGACACACACAGACATACAGAGACACAGACATACACACACAGAGACACACACGCACAGACACAGAGACAGAGACACAGAGACACAGACACACACACACAGACACACACACACACACACACACACACACACACACACACACACACGGCTGGCCATACAATAGCGTCTTTCATTTCTACCCATTCACAGAACAGAATGCCAAAGCAAGGACCCACAGGAAATAGCAACTATTAATAATGGAGAAAACTGACTGCAGACACAGAAAAGATACATAGAAAGGTGAGGGAGGGACAAAAAAGAGAAGGCAGTAAGGTCAGCATGACACAAAAAAGCTGTGTACATATGGAAGAAAATAGATTTATCAGAGGCACTTCTAAACATAAGGCCTTTGGGGAATCAAGACAGTTAGACATGATTTTAGGACTCAGCTTCAGTCTCAGCTCTGCCATTGAACAGCCTGGGCAGGAATGGGGGAGAGAAGAGCTGTGGCACATGTTAAAGACAACCTTTACCTTCCTCATGGTGGCTAGTTAGGTGGCTCAGTGTAGAGTGTCAGGACTGGAGTCAGGAAGATTTGTCTTCCTGAGTTCAAATCTAGCCTTAGACACTTATTAGCTGTGTGTTCTGGGCAAGTCACTTTACTCTGTTTGCCTCAGTTTCCTCATCTGTAAAATGAGCTGGAGAAAAAAATGGTAAACTAATCCAGTATTTTTGCCAAAAAAAAAAAAAAAACAAAACCCCTAAATGGGGTCATGAAGAGTTGGGCATGACTGAACAACATCAACAGACCTTCCTCATAGCAATCTTTGATGGAAGCTAAGTGTTCCTTCTTGCTCCCACCGAGTAGTCTGTCAAATGAGAGCAAAAAGCTGGCAGTCACCTCCAGAGTACTAGAGAGAAGCTGGGATTTTGAGGACTTTTTCCTCTAGCACCTCCAAATCCTAATGCTTACTGAGAGTCATGAGCTGACAGACTTAGAGCTGATACTGAGCCAGAGAAAGCCAGCAATACCTGACCTAAGCCCACCCCAAAGCCATTTCTGTAAATCTTTTCCCTCTTAAATTCATTTAAATCTGGTGGCAAAAGCATATGTGGTCAGGGTTGTGAATGGTGCTACCCCTTCCACCACATTCCTTCCTCATCTCCCTCCCCCACTTACCACCCAGCCCCCACCATGGTTCTGAGGAGAGTTTTAGGCCTTCCCTGCAGTCCCTTAGGGAAGGAGTAAACTGAGTTTGGCAGTGCTGAACTCTCGACACCTTCCAAGTTCAATGTGTTGGGCTTCTACTTGGGTAGCTGTCTCTTGTGCCTGACTTCATCCCAAACCCGGTCTTCTGCTAGGGACAACCTGATGAGGTCTGGGGATACTGGCACTTCATTAGTGTGTAGCAAAAATATTCTGCTGAGTGCACTCTAGGCCAAGAAGCAGTTTGTTGTTGGTTTGAGTTTTTTTTTTCCCCCAGGACTGGGAGACAGTAAAAGCAGCAAAACAAATTCTGAATATGTCCTTGGAAATCTCAAGTCACAGAAACTGGGTGAGATGTTTCAGCTGTGTTTGATTCCACAGCTGACCTCTCAATTCAACTTTAAACCTACATTGGCACAGTTACTGAGTCCCATCTCAGAAGTGAACCAAGCCCAAGCAAAGATAAGGAGACTAGGTCTTGGGAATGGTGAATGCATTTCCACAGACTCCAGACTATATTCTAGATCAGAGGAGACGAGGAAAATTAGCTTCTGACTCAAGCACCATTGTCCCAATGGCCCAAACATCATTGACTCAAAGCTACTGGCATTAATGGCCAGACCTCAGGATATCTGGCAGGAAGTTGTAAGGGAAAATATTCTCAATCTGGGAAATATCACCCTTGGAGGTGTTAGGACAGATGGTTAAAGAGCAAAAGATGGCATGGCCTGAACTCTGTTGCTCCTGTGGGAGACTGCATGGCCAGGCAATAGATCTATTTAAGGCCTATTTCCTCAGTCTTTACATTCCATCTGTAAAACTGCTCCCCCATAAGAGGTATCCCGGGTTCCACCACAGTCTCTGCCTACCCCAAACCCTAAGCAGCTCAGTGGCCAAGTTAAGTTGATAATCCTGGACATATTGTTTTTGTTTTTCTATTCATTTTATTTATTTTTAATGTTCTACAATCATTACCATAAAACTTAGATTTTTTCCCACCACCCTCCTCCCTCCCCAAGATGGCATACAATTCTACATAGGATCTACATATACATTCCTATTGAATACATTTTCACTATAGTCATGCTGTGTAGAAGAACTAAAATATATGGGAGAAATCCTATAACAAACCAAAACATAATACACACACACACACACACACACACACACACACACACACAAACGATCTGCTATATTCTGAGATTGAATTCCATAGTTCTTTCTCTGGATGTGGAAGGTACCTTGCCTTAGAAGACCATTGGGAATTTTTTTTTTTTAATGTCCTTGCATTGCTATGAAGATCCAAGTCTATCAGAAAAAATTCTCGCACACTGTGGTCACTGCTGTGCACAAAGTTCTCCTGGTTCTGCTCCTTTCACTCAGCATCAGATCATATAAGTCTTTCCAGGCCTCTCTGAAGTCTGCCTGTTCATCGTTTCTTATAGTACAATAGTACTCATATACCACAATTTATTCAGCCATTCCCCAATTGATGGGCATCCCCTTGATTTCCAGTTTTTGGCCATCACAAAGAGTGCTGCTATAAATATTTTTGTACATGTGGGACCCTTTCCCATTTTTATGATATCTTGGGGATACAGTCCTAGAAACAATATTACTGGATCAAAGAGTATGCACATTTTTGTAGCCCTTTGAGCATAGTTCCAAACTGTTCTCCAGAATGGTTGGATGAGCTCACAGCTCCACCAACCATGAATTAGTGTTCCAACTCTCCCACATCCTCTCCAACATTTATTATTTTCCTGTTCTGTCATGTTTGCCAATCGAATAGGTGTGATGTAGTACCTCAGAGTTGTTTTGATTTGCATCTCTCTAATCAGTAGTGATTTAGAGCATTTTTTCATATGACTATTGATAGCTTTAATTTCTTCCTCTAAAATTGCCTGTTCATATCCTTTGACCATTTATCAATTGTGGAATGACTTGTATTGTTGTACATTTGACTCAGTTCTCTACATATCCTAGAAATGAGGCCTTTATTCCCGAGATCAACTGTAAAAATTCTTTCCCAATATACTACATCCCTCCGAATTTTGGTTGCATTGGGTTTGGTTGTGCAAAAACTTTTCAGTTTAATGTAATCAAAATTATCCTTCTTGCACTTCATAATGCTTTCTATCTCTTCTTTAGTCAAAAGTTCTTCCCTTCTCCATAATCTGATAAATACATTATTCCTTGCTCCTCCAGTGTGTCCATGGTATTAATCTTTATACCTAGATCATGTACCCATTTGGATTTTATTCTTGTGTACCATGTCAGGTATGGGTCTATGCCTAGTTTCCACCACACTGTTATCCCAGTTTTCCCACCAATTTTTGTCGAACAGTGAGTTCTTATCCCACATATCATTTTTTAAAATAAATTTTTACTAATATCTCTCATTTTTTACATCACCTACATTTCCATCTGTATGCCTTAAATAATTTGCTGGAAAAAAATCAGCAAAACTAATCAATTCATTGAAAAAATACAATTCCACATTCATAGACCCCTATTTCTGCAAATGGGTTAAAGGAAATGTTTTCTTATGTCTTATCTAGAGCCACACTTGCTCTTTGTAACTGTGTAATATTAATTTTTGATTTGACAATTACTGTTCTTTGCAATAACATTCTTACAATCATTATGTATATACTGTTTTCTTGGCTCTGTTTACTTCACTTTGTATCCATTCATATCAGTCTTTCTATGCTATTCTCTATTTATCATATTCACTTCTCCGAGCACAATAATATTCCATTACATTCATGTACCATAATTTGTTTAGCCATTCCCCAATTGATGGGCATCTACTCTGTTTCTAGTTCTCTGCTACCACAAAAAGTGCTTCTATGAATATTTTGATGTATAAGGGGACTTTCTTCTTATCTTACCAATGACCTCCTTTAGGTATATGTCTAGCAGTGGAATCTCTGGGTCAAAGATGGAGCCTCTGGGACATTTTGGTCACTTTATGTGCATAATTCCAACTTGCTTCCCCCAAAAGGTTCCACTGATTCACAGCCCCACCACCAAAGCATTAGTGTGCTTGTCTTCCCACCAGCCCTCCTACTACCATCTTTTGTCATTTTTACTCAGAGGGACTGTTAGGTGAGGGAGGGCTTAGAGAAATGGCAGAAAGCAGAATGAGCATTTCAGAATCTCTAGCTCTAAATCAATTAGTCACCTTGCATTTAGACAGAAACCAGCAGTTTCCTCAGGGAATTGTTCTTTCAGTATATCTACACCAAACTCTCTATTTCAGGTCACAAGTTGGAAGAAGTATAAACAGAGATTAAGTGGGCATGTGCGTGTGTGTGTGTGTGTGTGTGTGTGTATTTATATATATATATATATATATAGAGAGAGAGAGAGAGAGAGAGAGAGAGAGAGAGAATGTGTGTATGTGTGTGTGTGCGTGTGTGTGCGTGTGTGTGTGTGTGTGTGTGTGTGTGTGAATCTGCCCATTAGGGTAGGGACCTTTCCTATCTTTGATTAGTTTAATGAAATTGCTATCACTGGAAGCTAGCATCCAACAGTGGTGAAATCTAGTACAATCTCTTACTTCAGATCTCTGCATACAGACTGCAAGAAGACTCTCAGAATCTAGCATTGACCACCCTCCCTTGTTCTACCTTAACTGACATTGTATCAATTGTAGAGCAACCCATTACTATGGTCCACCTCTGTACTCTACAGTTAGCAAGAACAGGCTAGGCATCATCATATACTAGCTATCTGTTTTTCTTCCAGTTTTTCTGTAGTATGATCATTAATATTAAGGCTGTTTATCCATTTAAAATGTATTCTAGAATGTGATCTAATGTATTGATCTAAGCACAATTTCTACCAGATTGCTCTAATTTTCCCAGCAGTTTTTGTCAGGTTGGGTAATTTTTGTTTTCTAATTTACCAAACACTCTGTTATTGAGTTACATTGTTTCTGACTCCCCTTTGTCTGGTGTGTTTCACTGATCCACTTCTCTATTTTTCAACCAATTCCAGATGGTTTTAATGACTGCTGTTTTATAATATATTTTGAGGTCTGGAAATACTAATCCTCCTTCATTCCCCTCTCCTTTTTACTTCCCTCAATATTTTAGACTGCTTATTTTTCCAAATGTATTTGGTTATCATTTTATATAGTTTTGTAAAGAATCCCTATGGTGATTTGATTGATATAACATTAAAACTGTAAAGTCAACTTTGGTTGTTATTGTTATTTCATTGGTATGTTCCAGTATACACAGACACTGAATATTCCTCCAATTATTTAAGTAGCTCTTCATCTCTTTTAGTAGCACTTTGTAGCTGAAACTATACAAGGATGTTGTATACTTGGGTAGACTGATTCCCAAATGCTTTATGCATTTTGCAGTTATCTGAAAATGGATTTTTGAGGGTTTGTTTTGTAGCCTCCAATTTTGCTGAAGCTATTGTCTCAATTAGTATCTTGTCTAAGGATTTTCTAAATTTCTAAATTTTGCCAGGATTTTCTAAATAATCTATCATATTATCAGCAAACAGGAGCATTTTTATTTCTTTCTCCTGGTCTTATTGCCATTTACTGCTAGCATTTCCAGAATTCCACCAAATAATAGCAGGCGGAGTGGGAATCTTTGCTTTACTCCTCTATTTATTGAGAAAGCTTGTAGTGTATCCCCATTGTATATGATGCTTGCTTTGACATAACTTTTTATATTAAAAAAAGGTCTCTCCCAGGGGTGGGGAACTTGCAGCCTCAAGGCCACATGTGGCCCTCTAGATCCTCAAGTACAGTCCTTCAATTGAATCCAAACTTCACAGAACAAATACTTTAATTAAGGGGATTTATTAAAGGGATTTTTTTTTTTTGGTGAAGTTTGGATTCAAAGAACGACACTTGAGGATCTAGAGGGCCACATGTGGCCTCCAGGCCACAAGTCTCATTGAAAGCTATTACTTTATAGGATTTTTAGCTTGAATGAGGGTTGTACTTTGTCAAAAAACTTCTGCATCTCCTGAGATAATTATGTGGCTTTGAGCGTTTTTATTTTTTAATATACTCATATTGATTGTTTTCATAATGTTGAACCATCCTTGCAGCACAAATATAAGTCCCAACTTGATCAAACTGAATAATTTCTTGATTAATTACTGTAGTCTATTTTACAGGATATTATTTAAAACTTTTGAATCAACATTCATTAACTGTATGGGTCAAAAGTCCTGTGTCTTATCCTTCCCTGGTTTAGGTATCAGGACTACATCTCATAACAGGAGTCTGGTCAGTTGCTTTCTTTTTCAGTTTTTGACAATAATTGGTACAGTATTCGTACTCATTGCTCTTTAAAGCTATGACAGAATTCCATAAGTCTACCACAACCAGCATTTTTTCCTCTTTAATCATTCAATTACAATTAGGTTGCTGTTTTTTTCCCCTGAGATTGGATTATTTAAGATATTTACTTGGTCCTCTGCTGCTGTTGGTATTTCTGATTGTGAAAGTCTTTAAATCCCCAATACAGTGGTTTATATTTGATGCTGGAATCAACAGGGAGCCACTGGAGTATACTTACTACAGGAATGACACGATCAGATTTATAGGTTAGGAAAATCAACTTGGCAGCTACATAGAGGAAAGATTAGAGAAGAAAGACACTTAAAGGCAATCTAGGTACCAACCCCCATCCTTTAGAGGGTGAATTCAAATTCATTTCTTCCAAGAAATGCTCTCTGTTTAACCTAGAATTTTCCATATCTAAATAATTACTAACCCACAGCACCCAACATGTCCATTTTATTCCCCAACTGTATATATAGATGCTAACACAGTACTCATATCCTGTATGTAATCTCTACAAATGTATTATATTCTATATGAAGACATTTTTAATTTTTGTTACCATATACTCAGAGCTTTGCATTCATATCACTTTGAAAACAACAGGAGCTTAAAAAAATGCTTGTGGAACTGAATTCACTATCAGTGGGATTCATGCCTTGAATGAATTCAACTGAAAGCCAGAATGGTTCATTCATGCTCTCCTGCCTTGTTCCTTTGATGATTAATAACACACATTAGTTAGATAGCTGGACAAGATTTTAGTTAAGTCTATGGCCATGATGTTGTGTGAACAGCAAAGCCACCAAAGTAGACTTGAGAAAGATGTCAATGATTTTTGGTTCATTAATATCACTTTCTAAGTAACCAACTTAACCAACCCAAGCATTCATAGCCTATCTCTTTGTACCTGTGACTATTATCTTCCCACCAGATTATAAACTCCTTAAAGTCTTAGGCTACAGCTAATCTGAATTCTGTAAATTCCATAGCTCTCAGCAATTCCTAAAGCTAAGAGAGGACTCAGTAAGTGAAGCGATGATGATGATGATGATGATGATGATGATGATGATGATGATGTTAAAATCTCTGAGTAAGCAGGGACCACTCCATTCCTTGCCTGTTACAGTCAAACCTAAAAGGTAGCTCAAAATTACAAATGTTAAGCATGAGGCACAATAACAAAATGGCATAAGATGGTTACCCAATGCAGATGTCACAATCTGTCAAAACCATTACGGATGTTTAAGTCTGCAGAAGTTAGCAACAGAAGAGAAGCTCAACTAGCCAAGAAAAGAAACCAAACCTGTTCAAAGTTCAGTCATGAAAGCATCTTAAATTAGGAAAAAAGCAAATGGGGAGAAGCAGTAGATAACCTTGACTGTTGCATGGAGTGCCTACTTCTCTAACTCCTACTTGCTATCCCTGAGGTTTGTCTGGCTTCTCACTCATTAGAACATCAAGCCTTTGAGTGCAAGGCAGAAAGGTTAAAAATATAGGGCTAGGGGGTTAGGGTCTCTGGAATGTTCTTTTTAGAGTTGTTCAACATTCCTCTCTCATAAAAGAAATCAACTAAAACAAAACCAAATCAACAATCTAAAAGAAAAAGTGAAAAATTCCTTGAAGAAAACACTAAAATCTGCTACAGAGACCCAAGTGTATAAAGCCTACCAAAACAACACATGTCCCACACAGAAGCTCTAAGCAAGAGTAAGCCAGCTGTATGAAGAGACCTAAGCAGCCCATCTGATGCCACCATCCAAAGAAATGGGCAAAGAAGCTTTTGTAGATTCAGGGAGTAATGGTAAGAAATAAGTTTAAAATAAACAGTTCCCTTCCAAGTCAGTAAGAAGATTAGAAGAGCTAGGTAGTCAGGGGTTAAGGAGGTCAGAGAACTAGGTCAGTGGTTGTGCAGGAGTTACCTGCTGCTTGAGCCAGATTTTGTATTTTCAAAGTACTCATTCTTATCGGCTTCTGCCCAGCCCACTGGGCAGAGTGTTTGGGCTGGATTCATGCCAATGGCTGCCCTGCATTCCAGAGCCCCGGGAAGTTAGTCAAAGTTGAACAGGCCTAACCGAGGGGACTAAGTAGCTTCCATAAAAGACTGAGGACAAGGAAAAAGGGTGGTGCATGGGATGTGTGCTTTAGTTCTGGTTTAACCTAGACGTATGGCAAGCAGATGATGATGATATCTAGGTTATAAGAGAGACACACAGGGAAAAGAGGCTTCCAATGAACAAACCAAAGGGCAGGACCTCCTAGAGGGAAAAATCCCTGAGAGTTGTACTTCTCTCTCTCCCTTCTGGATGAGCACTTGTTTGAGACTCAAGAGTAGGAATTATTCTTTAGTTTCTTTGGGTTTTTTTTGTTTGTTTTATTCTTTGGTTTCTCCTTCCTTGATGCGACCCACTTCATCTGACCTATTCCAAACACCTAAACATGTCTGGATAACGTATATCACATGCCTTCTTTGCTCCAGGTTTTATGAAGGAGGAAATATGAAAGCAAAAGTTACTATTGATATAGTCCACCTACCCCTGCTGAAAGCAGTTACTCTAACTGCTACCCTTGGGCAGCAGGACCTCTGCAGCCTGGAGGCTGACTTCAAGCTGACCCTGGGCAGCAGAATAAATGCCCCAGGGTTCATCTTCAGGTGAGGGAATGAGTAAAGGACTGAGTCAAAGCTCTGGTTACAGGGCACCCTGGACACCTGTTGACAATAAAACACTCCTGTCACGTCCTTAGCCCTCTACTCATCAAAGCAAAGAAAAAGAGTGGGAGAAGAATTTTATTTCTCTCTTATCCCCAATTCAGAGAACAGCAACCCTCGCCACCAACACTCCGCCCCTCCCCCTGCAAAGCTTACAGCTTGAGCAGAAGGGCATCTGAGCAGAGGAGAGATAAATGAAAGTCAAGCCAGAGGCTGAGTATGTCCCTTCCAAGAAAGATGGTACCCTAGATGGGGAGGAAAAGGAGAGTATTAAGCAGGTAGCCTTCCTCCTTTCTTAGTTACCAGTGAGTAAGCCACTTAAGTGGCTTTTGGCAAAATGTGTGAAGGAAAGGGGCCAGGTGGAGCACTTCCATTAAAGATGACAGGTATCAATGGGATAATATGTAGAGTTCTAGGCTGAGAGTCACGACCCAAGGCTTTTACTCCCAGTTTCATGACTAATTCCAGTCATCAAGCATCTACGATATCCTTTTCAATTCCCTTCAAGAAGCTGGATAGATGGGATTATAGATACCTGCCACTGGGATTAAAAGACAAGTTTTTATTGTTACCAGTGACTTAAATCCAGTAGGTCCACCTGCCTAAACACACCAGTTCTCAGCAAGCACTTTCTAAATGATAAGTGATATTAAGAAAGTACCTCACTGAGCAACTGGGAACTATGCCCAAAGGATTATAAAAATTTTGCATACCCTTTGACCCAGCAATATCGCTTCTAGGACTGTATCCCAAAGAGATCATAAAAATGGGGAAAGGACTCATGTATAAAAATTTTTATAGCAATTCTTTTTGTGGTGGCCAAGAACTAGAAATTAAGGGGATGCCCATCAATTGAGAAATGGCTGAACAAGTTGTGGTATATGAATGTAATGGAATATTACTGTGCTATAAGAAATGATGAACAGGCAGACTTCAGAAAAACCTGGAAAGATTTATATAAATTGATGAATGAAGTGAGCAGAACCAGGAGAACATTATACGCAGTAACAGCCACAGTATAGGAGGACTGATTTTGATAGACTTAACCCTTCTCAGCAATGCAAGGACCTAGAACAATTCCAAACGACTCATGATGGCAAATGCCATCCACATCCAGAGAAAGAACTATGGAGTCAGGAAAGCAGAATGAAGCAAACTATTTTCTCTTTTGTTGTGTTGTGTTTTGTTTTTCTCGTGGTTTCTCCCACTCATTATAATTCTTCTATGCAACATGACTAATGTGAAAATGTGTTTAATAGGAATGTAAGTGTAGAGCCCACACAGACTGCATATCATCTTGGAAAGTGAGGGGAAGAAAATTTAAAACTTATAGAAGTAAATGTTGAAAACTGAAAACAAATAAATTAATAAATTTGAAAAAAATAAAAAAGAAGGTAGCTCACCCTGCTGCTTTGCAGATGTAAGATGTTACAGGTGTGGAACATTGTGTATAATGTCATATTTTTCAAAGCACTGATTAGTTTTGCTGTTTTTTTTTCTTTTTTAAAAAAAATTCTTTGTTATAAGGGATGGTTGTCTGGGAAGAGGGGGGAAATATACATAACATAAAAACTTTTTTAAAAAAATTTTTAAAGGAAAAAATAATTACCTCAAAATTATCATTTTAAAAAGTGGTCTTTCAATAGTATTATTGATTGAGGACTGTAAAGTCAACATGGTTAAAGCTGAATTGTCAGAGGGCCAGCTTCTAGAACTGATGGACAGACTCCACATTTAACAGGAAGCTGAAGACCCCCTTGCTGGGAAGGACTGATAAGAGTAACTCACATTTATAAAGCACTTGAAGATTTACAAAGCTTATCATCTCATTTGAACCTCAAAACAAACCTTTTGAGGTACAGCCTGCAGGTATTATTATCCTCATTTTACAGATAAGGGCATTCACTCAAAGAAGTTAAATGACTTGTCCATGGTCATTCAACTAATGTCAAGAGTAGGAGTCTCTACTGACTCCCAGCCCAGCATTCTTTGCATTACAAGATGTCCAGAAGATTTAACGGCAATTAATCTATCAGTTTCAGACACTAAAACAAGGCATTACAACCACGTAGAGATAAAACTTATGTATGGAACATCTGTGGGGGTTCTCCAGAGCATAAGGCTCAAGAAAGGTGAAATAAGCCTTGTGGAGGATCCCTTTTGACTACAGTCTGAGACATCAAAAGTTCTTTGAAAAAGGAAGAACAAATGGGCCTCTCAAAAAAACATTTTCCCAAGTATAAGAGAAGAAGGAAATAAAGTCAAAAACCCCACTAGAATAGGCAGATGCTACACAAAGAAAAGGTCGCAGGAAAAATGGAACAAATTGCCACCTAAAGACCAGATCATTGCCCTCCTCTTCAGTCCATGAAAAGTATCCTAGAGAGTAAGGATAGCCTTGGAAACATTCCCAGGAGAAAATGATGCTGAGAGGAAACCCAGTTGTGGTGACTGTGAAATGAATGGAATCCTGGACTCATTCCTCAGGTTAGCCTCTCCCAGAAATGATGTAAAAGCAACTGAAGTCTTAGGAAGGCATGAAGAATTCAGCAAATTAAATGACCCAAAGCCATAAAGAGATAATTAAGGAAAGGGATACCTAGATATCAACCAGGGAAGAGGCAAAGTATAGGCACCACAAATATTAGGGGCCAGCCACCAGAGCCATGGAACTGCATGATGCTAGGGGACAGGTTGGGGAGGGGGAAAACAAGAAAAGAAACTGAAGATTCAGCCAAACCAAGCAAATGACTTACCTGGCAGGGTTGGGAATGGGCTGTTATGGTTAATTATATATTCCAATTAATAGAGAGTACTCTTCCAATGCTTCAATATAATGGAAAAGCTAGGTTCTCAAAGGCTGTGCCAATGGAAATTAAGCACACAGATCCTACACAAAGCCAGAGATTTTAAGAATGAGTTAGGTCCCCATATACACCAATATATTTATAGCAGCACTTTTGTGATAATAAAGAATGTATACAAAGGAGATTGCCTTCAGTAGATAATGGCTAAACAAATGGTGGCACATGAATGTAATGGAATATTACTGTGTAGTAAGAAATGGCAAATATGATGAATACAGAGAAGCATGGAAAGACATATGAATCAATACAGAATGAAGTAAACAGAGCCAAGAAGACAATACATATAACTGACTACGACATTGTAAATGTAAAGAACTATAAAAAAATATCAAAAGTGAATTGCAAAATTACAAAGCACAAACATAAAATATCACCATCCTACTCCTTTGCAGAGGTAGAAGGTCTGTGGATATGGCACTTTGAACATATTTTCAGATTTTTTGGACAAACTGATTAATTTTGCTTCTTTTCTCTTATTTTTCTTACCTTTTGTAAAATATTGTTTGTTACATGTAATGGCTCTCTGGGAAGAAGAGGGGGAAGATAGTTGGGGAAATTTTGATGATTAAAAAACCAAGAAACACCAATAAAAATGTATTTTTTAAAATAAGTCACTATATGTCTGATGTGAGAAAATGCCTGGCTAAGTTCAGAATGGCTCATCACAGGGTAGATGCAGGATGAGGCCAGAAAGGAAAGAGCCAGCACAAAAAAAAAGTATGATAAAAGTGATACCAGCTGACAATGCCAGAACAGAATGAAAGCAAGGATAAAATGACCAGGTTATTCAAAATCCCAGATGTGGGAGGCATCCTATCTTGGGAATCCAGACAACGGGTCTCCTCCTCTCTAAGGAGATCACACCTGAACCCTGTGCTCACTCCTGGGGCACTTTGGCACCAACGCTGTAAAGATAAATTGAAGGCAATCTCAAGAAGAGTCACAGAACTGATTGGAGGAGAGGGGTGATAGTAGTGGGGAGGAGGAAGATTGGGGCTTGAATCGACAGCTAGGCTAAGGGACATCTGAAGCTAGACACGACAATTTTCTGTTAACACTGGAAGAGTGTAAACATGCACAAGCGGAGGAATTGTTTAGGCTGCCAAAAGTGGGAAGAAAAGATGAAACAAAAGGAAGGCAGATCAAAGTCTACTGGGAAAGCCTCTGAGAGAAACACTGTTCTTCCTTGGAATAAAGCAAAATGCCACAGATATCTATGTCTATACATATACAAAAGTTCTTTGGAAAAGGAAGAACAAAGATGGTAAACCAATTATCACCAAGAGCATCACTTTCAGATATGAATGGCATAGTCCCATATCTTACTCTGCATGTCTACAAATAGATGGTTCCTTTTCCTCTATATACCACAATTAAGCATTAAAGGAATACTCTGTTAAACAAAGTATACAATTGGAATCAGTCACAGCTGAACTCTGACAAAGATAAGATAATGAATATAAGGACTGAGAGGTCCTTTAACTACCACAAAAAATACAACAATGGGGATATTCAATGTGCAAAGCAATGTCAAAGAACAGACTAGAACTACAACCTAAGAGAAGCAGAATGAGAAAGGCAAAGGAAAAATAGGGACAACAAAATCAGCAAAGCAGCAGTCCTGGAATTCCAGCACCCAGTAAAAAAAATCAAGCAAACAAACAAAAACTGTTAGGACCTTCACTTTTCCAGCCTGCTGCCAATTAAGTTTTCTATGACACTTTACTTAACAATGGTTAAGTGCCAGAGGTACAAGGACACAATGGCCTTAATGCTTTCTGGAGGAAAGAATCATCTGCCACTCAGAATTCATTTATTACTTCATTTATTAATAAAATATGAAAGCACTTTTGGGAAGCACTTTAAAAATGTAAGCAACTGATATTAATAAACATGTGAAAAATGCTCCAAATGACTAATAATAAGAGAAATGCAAATCAAACCAAGTCTGAGGTTCCATTTCACACCCATTAGCTCAGCAATGATGACAAAAAGGGAAAATGCCAACTGCTGATGGACTGGTGGAAGAAGTGCATTGATCCAGTATAAATTTATGAAGAAGTCCAACCAATGTGCAACCATGCCCTCAAGTCACTAAACTGTGCACACCTCTCAGCCCAGCATTGTCTTACAAGGCTTATTCTCCAAAGAGACCAAAGACAGGGAAAGGACCCTTAGGGACAAAAACATTTATAACAATATTCTTTGTAGCAAAGAACTACAAAGTCATATCCATCAATTAGGGGATGACTGACACTGATGTAATAGAACTATACCAGAAGAAATGACAAAAGGAATGGATTCTGAGAAACCTGGCTTCCCATCTCTTAGTCAAATGGTGATGAACTAGACGTGCATAATGAGACACATATTTTCAGACAAGACCAAAGTAACACAAATTTGATTCAACTGAACATACTTGTTACAAGGGCAGGTTTTTATTTGGGGAGTGACACAATGATGGCAAGAAAGAAGGAAAGAAAAAGAAAGGATGAAAGAGAGAGAGGAGGAAGGAAGGAAGGAAGGAAGGAAGGAAAGGAGGAGGGAAGGGAAGGAGGATACACGTAAGAGAAAGAACAGAAGAAAGTTGGAAGAGGACACTGACATAAAGGACAATGTTAATAATACCACCATGTTAAATTAGAGGTAAACTTGAAAACCAAACTACATATGGCAGATTCATGTTTTCCTGTCCTTTGTATATGGAAATATTCATATTAGTTGATGATTGGCAAATTCATAAAAATGAACTATTTTAGAAAATATGTCTTTCATCACTCAGCAAACGTGTACTTTGTCTACAAGGTAGCTGCTAGGTTTTCTGAATGACATGTGGCCTCCTGATCACTGGTCCAGCCAGGAGGAGCTGGACAAGAGGAGGGAAGCTCCTATCACTCGAGTGAGTCCTCCAGATCCCTGCACGGTAAACATGGATAGGGGCACAGAAATATGCTCTTCTCTCAGTAGATGTTGTTGCTGAGGATCTTGAGGGCACTGGATAAAGGTCAGATCGTGCTCTGCTATAACACATGGGGCTTGAGGTTGGACCAAGGGAACTAAACCAGCCACTGAAGTGCAGCACCCCCATTATTTTAGGGGCATCTGCACATGAAAAGTGTCCCTCTGCCACCTACAGTGCATCTCAGAATGTCTTGTTTACCACCAGTCATGTAAGCAGATTCTGTTAAATTGCACTTCAGTTTTTATCTGAGTTTTCCACTAATTCTAGCAGCTCTTTGGTTTGTCCATCATAATGTCTGTGAGTGAGTATGGGTGGCCCTTCCCAAAGGTTGGATTTGCAGTTCTTCATCCAGAAAGCTAATCATGAGTAGGAGGCCCATCCTCGGCTCTGGACCACCACAGACACTTCCGTTAATGTGGAGCCAGTAGGTAGCAGGGAGCTGCCCCTGACACTAAGGCTCCTGCTAGAACCATATTTCTCTCCCCTACCAATGGAGTGTGACATTCCACCCAAACCTCTTCAAGGGACATAATGTGGGAGCCTCCTTTCCTGAGAACCTACTTCTACATAAAAGACTGCCTTTGCCTCCTTGCTTCACTGAACTATCTGAGACAGGTAACAAGAAGTCAGAGCTCCAGCTCAGGCTGCTACTCAGTACCAAGACTTTACTGTAGAAAGGCCATCCTTTTACTCCTCCTTTTTACTCTTCTTTGCCACTTCCCACAGAGACTGTTTCAAATTTTGTCTTCTTTCCACAAGCCTCACATCTCCCCCCCCTCAAGTGAGGATCTTGACACACTCTGTATTGAGCAAACAGGTCATTTATATATGCTCCCTCCTTCTCCTCCTCCACATCTCCAAACACCTTGATATTACAACCCCATTCTTGCTTACTCTTCCTGTGTCTGATAAATGTCTCTTCTCACAAAGGGCAGTGCATGTACCCTCAATCCCACTCCTTTACATTTCTTCCATCAAATGCCTCATGATCATCTCCCCACTCCCAATAGTCAGTCTTTCTTCATTTGCTGGTTTCTTTTGTAGTGTCTATAAATAGATCCAAGTCTCTCATTATTAAAATACTCAATACAATCATTTCTTTAAGTTATTGTCCTTCACATTTTCATAGTCAAAACTCCTAGGAAAAAACTGTCTCCCCTCTCTTCTTGTTCTTATCCTTTTACCATCTGACTTCTGACCTCAACATTAAATTAAAACTGTTCTCTCCAGAGTTTCAAATAATCTCTTAATGGCAAAATTTTATGGTCTTTTCTCAATCCTCATGCTTCTTCTGAAAGCTAAGAGAATATCCATTAATTGGGAAATGAATGAACAAATTATGGCATATAAATGTAATGGACTACAGAGGTGATGGACTCAAGGTACAGAGTCATATATTTGGGGCCATGGCCACAATCTAACATAAGATTAATTTTGTTTGATTATGCTTATTTATTACAGAGTTTTTCCCTTTTATTTCTCTTGATTAAGGGGAGCAAGAGTTATAAACAGTGACATCAAATAAGAGGATTACTGAAACTTTTTTTAATGCAGAGAAAAGAAATAAGGAAGCAGAGACAACAAGGGTAGTTTTGAAAGTAACAGGTAAAATTAAATATTTTTTTAAAAAGCAAGCAGTTTGAAATGAAAATTCATGGAACAGCCCTCTTTTTGAGTTCTGCTTTGTCTATTAGAAATGTTCTTTAAGGAATAAAAAAATCTAAACATATGTAAGAAAGATAAGAGGAGGAAAAGGCTTGTGTGGAAAGATGACAATTCTCGTTTTGAACATGCTGAACTGAAGATATTGTTGGCACACGAGTAACTGGAAGTAAAAAGAACTGGAACACCAGGGAACAGTCAGGGCTCATGGCAGGAGTGGCATCTTTTTTATTGGCCGATGGCTGGATTGGTCTTTAAGGGGAAGCCATTTGGCTTCGCTGCTACCTGAGGCATAAAAGATGAACAGGGATTCCTATCAGAGGTTTTAACAGAATTTCCATTACCCTAAAGGAATACCCTTTTGATCTAGCATTACCCATTATAATGTTCAACACAGAGGCAGAGGGAGTAGTATTTTATTTAAATTTAACCAGTAATCATATCCTTTTTCATCCTATCTTCAGTCAAATTATTTTTGCCGCATTTTAGGGTCTATGAGTGCCTCACTGCATTCTAATCTAATCCTAAACATGACTGGACAGGTCAGTGTCTTTCCTGAGTATAAATCTAGTAAGAAATAGAGCACACAAATGTGAAATAACTGGAGAACACTGACAAAAGCAGCCTTCAAAGAGTCCTTCTCATTCCTCGTTTCTTCTGCAGCATGGCATCATTGACCACTGCCCTTACTCTGTGGCATTTCCTGCCCCTTGCTATCCTTGATACTGACTTCTTATTCTCCTATTTTTCTGATGGCATCTTCTTGGTTTTCTTCTCTGGCTCCTCTTGCTGCTTCTTAAAGTTGGTGGGTCCCCCTCTCCCAAGGCTTTCCATTTGACCCTTTCCTTTTCTTTCTACAGTTTCCCTTAACCTCAGTTATAAATCCCCATGGAGCCGATTCCCAAATTTATATACCCTGTCTTGACCCCTTCTCTCAATTCTAAGTCTTGGACTTCCAATTACTTACAGCAAATTACCTTAAAACTTTCCCTCCTTTGAACTTTCCTGTTTCCACTGATTGCATCATTCTTCTCCTAAACTTAAAGCTTCAGCATCATCTTTGATTTTTTCTTCTTCCTTAGGACCTCACCCAAGTCCTACCTATTCTACCTCTAAAATACTCCTCACACTCTTCTCTCCCTGTCCCCACTGCAATCTGCTTCTATAACCTTCTCCACTTGCACTCTGACTCTTCAATGGCATGCCTAACTCCAATTTCTTTTTTTCTCTAATCTATTCTCTACACTTGCCAATGTAACTATTCAAATATACAATCTGATCACATTACTTTCCTTCTCAGAACCTCTAATGCCTTCTCATCATCTAATGAATAAAATCTAAACTTCTTAGTCTGAATCCAAGGTCCCACAGTCTTACTATAAGCTACATTTTCATCTTCATACTACTCTATCCACCATAGTCTGGCATAGTACAAAGAATGCTGAGCTCAGTCAGGAAGACCTATGTCCAAATTCTGACCTTTACTCTTACTAGCAGTATGAACCTGAGCAAAGTATAAGCAAGCGTCTCTGAGCCTCAGTTTTATTAGCTGTACAATGATGAATTTGGTACCAGTAGACCTATGCCCCAAAAAGATCAAAGAAAGAGAAAAGTTCTTATTCATAAAAAAAAAAAATTTATAACAGCCCTTTTTATGGTGGCAAAGAACTAGATACAAAGAGGGTACCATCAACTGGAAAATGGCTGAATATGTGAGCATAATGGAATATCATTGCACTTTTATAAAAATCAATAAAGGGGAGAGTTTCAGAGAAACCTGGGAAAACTTGTATGAACTGATAAAGAGTAAAGTAAGTAGAACTAGGAGAATATATTACAACATCAATATTATAAGAACAATTTTGAAAGATTTAAGAACTCTGACCAATAATATGATCAACCATGATTCTAAAGCACCAATGATGGTTATTACCTGCCTTCTGACAAAGATGTGATTGACTAAATATTCAGAATGAGACAAACATTCTTGGACATGGCAAACATAGGAATGTGTTTTCCTTGACCTTGAAAATTTGTTACAAGGGTTTTCTTTGTTTCTGCGGAGACGAGGGGGAAGGGGGGAGAGCAGGGTGGAGAGAAGGTGGTCAGAAGAAAAAAAGAAATGCTTATTAATTGAAAAATAATAAAATTTAATTTTAAAAAATGAGAGGGTTGGATTAGACGGTTTTGAAGGTCCCTTTCAACTCATAAACCCATGACCCTATGATCTCTTCATGCATTCTATACTTTGGCCAAACTGAATTTTAAAATTGAGTTTCACTCTGCTCTCTCCCATGTTAGAATGTTTGAATATGCTGTGCCTCACGTCTGAAACAGACTTTCATATCTACCCATACCAAAATCCTTGGAATCACAGGATTAATCAGATGACAAAACTGAAAAGGAACACAGAGATTATTTTGTCCCTCTCATTTTGCATAAAAAGAAAGACTCAGAGAAATTCAATGATTTGATCATAGTCAGATGGCTGGTAAAGGGCAAAGCCTGGTCTTGAACCCGGTCTTCCTGATTTCAGGCCAATGTTTCTTTTCCATTGCACTACATCTTACCCCTTTGCTGAAGACTAAATACTTGCAATACCTCTTTCATGAAATCTTTCAAGATTATCCCCAGCTAAAAGTGATCCCTTCCTCATCAAATTTCCCACAATATAGTTTTCCCCTCCTATGTGTAAAATCACATTGTAACTTATATTACAATATTTGCACATATTTCTTAATTCCCCCCCAAGCTATAAATTCCTTGAGGGCAAAGTATCCGCCATCTTTGAATCCACAGCCTATGCATAGTGAAGGTCATTCAATAATATACTTTAATCAATATTTGTTGAACTAAACTGATTTATGTAGCATACACTATATTAGAGATGAATAGCAGGGGTATTCCATGAGAAGAGAAGGTATAATAAGCAAAGTCATAAAAACAGGAGTTAGCAAGTTTGAAGAGGAAAGCAAAAAAGTAAACATATTGGTTTTACTGTGTTGGAGAACAGAGATGGGTATCTCTGATCTCATCTCAAAGGCTCTTAGTAGCACCATGTAAGATTTCTCCCACTCAAGAATACCCAAACATGAACCAAAGAACTAAGACCCCATAAAATAACTCTAATTTACAAATTTCATGCTTTCCCATAAGTTCTAATTTCCCTTTAATGAAGCCACAAAGCTTGGCCCTTACTCCCCAGACCCTATAGAGACTCAGGACCCCAAGAGTCTCTGATTTCTCATGCCAGGAGAGTATCTAAAAGTTACTCTCTGTACGAAAGCCTTCTGCTTCCTCTCATGGCCCTCCCTCCTCCTGTTCCCCACCAATGTGGAGGAAACCAGATGTACAAATGGTTAACAGGGGAAAAAAAAATCCCACCCAGACCACTTGAAATGCGGCTAGTCTGGCTGGGCTGTGACCGCGCTCAGTGAAAGTTTCATGCCTGCTATTTATAGCTTCTGGGTGCCCAGCCTGGCTTCCAGGTCACTAATTGTGGCCCAGCCCTGTGCCAACCCCCACACCTCCTCCTCCACCCTGTAGCTCAGAGAACAAGAAGTAAGTCCAGCTCTGAATATCCCAGGAAAAATAGCCAGGGGGTAAGATTTGAACCCAAGACCACATAATCTTAAGAAGATAAAATTGTCTGAGAGAATCTGTCCTTGGTCCATCTCTTTCTGGTACCAAATACTTCCCCAAATCCCTTGGCTGCTCTAAGAGGCAATCCTCTACATACCTCCTATTTGGCCAGCTAATTTAAGGAGAAAAAAGACACTATGATTCCCAAAGATGGTAGTCAGTGGGCTAATCAGTGTATCTACTCATGACAAATGTCTACATGTTGGCTCATTAGTATGCCTACTCATCTGCCTACCTATTTCCCTACTTTGTCCCTTCTCCATGCCATGAAAAACATGCATATAAGTTTTAACCACGAGGACTCCATAAAGACGCTTTACTTGTTAGAGGGTCTCTTTCCCAGAATACACCACATTCATTTCAGACCCACAGAATTTAAGTTCAGACAATTTTATAAAGTGAATTTTCTGGTTACCAATACACTGGGGTCTCAATTACTTCTCTGGAAACACAACTGGCTCTAAGGTAGAGACCTGGGAGTTTCTCTGAGTGGGAAAGGGTATATCTTGTATCTCACTGAGTTAAGGGGAGGGGTTTTATAAAGAACCCCATAAGCTGGGGATGACTTGGGTTACTGAAGTTAAGACCACAATTCTTGGGATCAAGTCCAATGAGGTTCCTCTATCAGTTATGCATGAAGTTAGCTCATAGCAAAGTTGCTAACAGGCCTCACCTTATTCCATCAATTCTATCTCTGATTCCTTGAAAGAAACCCTCTTCACATCCTAATTTATCTTATCCTTCTTCAGTTAAGTTCTAGTTCAAAGCATAAGGCATGGGAAGTGAGAAGCAGGGAAAACTCACTTTAAGTGAAAGTAAAAGATTTTCTTCCTTCCAGAGTGGTCTTACCATTCCTCTTTAACACCTTCAACAAGTCCCAACTTTTCTTCTACCCTTCCCTTCCAGGTTGTTCTCCCCATCTGTCTACTCCAAGCTTTCAGTCCTTCCCTCCTGCCACCACACTGATTCGGGGGCTCCTATGGGTAGTTGGGTAATGTGTTGGGATTTCTGGTTGTTGGGACAAGAACCAGAATGCTGCTGGCCTGTCTCATCCTCACCCACAAATGCCAGTCCCCGGCCCCAAATGGCCCCAAATCTTTCCTCCCAAGACCACAAGGAGAAAAAAAAGTTTCCAAATTAAAAAACTAAAACTGGCAACAAAGGTGCCCCATGGCAGTAACCTTTAAAACTGGCCATTAAAGTTTATAAGTCAGACGGGCACCAACGTGAATGATCAAGGAGAGAAAAACAGCCCCCTCCCTTGAGAACCCAGAGCCACAGCCTTCCCCCCAAAGCCACAGAGATGATGTCACGAGAAGCGCTTGTTGCTGTCAAGGGCTCTCTGTCTCTGGACTGCAGCAACTCACAATACAGGCAACATGCTCTCACTAGGATCAGGCTATGTCTGACAGGAAAGAGAGGAGAGGAGAGAGAAGGGAAAGGGAGAGGTGGGCTGTGAGGCAGCAGCGGGTAGGGGTGGAACTTGGAAGAACACTACCACCAAACCTTGTCCTTAGCCACAAGGGCTGCTTGCAAATGGAAGGCCAAGAGGGGACAAACCCTTTTTGCCTGACCAAGAAGTAACTCCTTCCCTGACCTCTCAAGGCAGAGTCCCTCCATCAGGAACTCCAGACCTAGATGAGGAGAGATGATGGATCCTCAAAGCATAGCTCTGATGAGAAACTTGGCCTGGAGTTCTTGGGACTCAACCTTCCAGTCTAGCATAATGCTGAGTAGAAAGAACTATAGATTTTAAATGCTTTCAAGGGAAGAAAGGAGGTGAGGATAGGCTAACTTCAAAGTTACATACTCTATAGATACTCTATATACTTATATACTCTATACTTTCTCTGACAGTAGCTCAAAGTAATTTCAAAAAGGATCTCATTCATCCTCATAAAATTAGAGACAGGCAGCCATGCTTAATTTAAAGGATGAGAAATGAAGGCCCACATAGAGAAAAGGACCCAGGCATGGCAAAAGAATCCCTGGCAAAACTGATCTGGAGTGTAACCCAGGAGACTTGATGCTTAGTCCTATGTTTTTCATGGAATAATATGATTTTTGAACTTAAAGATAACAGAACCTTAGAAGTCATCTTACAAATGAGGAAACTGGGCTCAAAAGAGAGCTGACTCACCCACAGTCAGTTTGTTATCAGCAGAGCCTGCAGGAAAATTCAAGGCTCCTGAGTGCCAGTCCAATATTTTCTATATCTCCCTACTTCATAGATCTCATACTATTTAGAGATGGAAGGAACTGCTGAGTACAAATAATTCAACATTATTTTTATGCTAAGAAAACAGACACAGAGAAGGAAAATGAAATTACCCAAGGTCACAAATGTAGTAACTCAGGTCCTCTAATCCAAAACCCAACTGTCTTTATAGGACTGGTCTAGATCAGAGGTTAAACCTGTGGTCTACTGACAAATTTTGGAGAATGAGTGAACTTAAAGATGAGAAAAGGTTATATCTTTTATTTCAAAAGTATAATTTTGTGCATTTTATTTTATGCATTTAAAAATACTACTCTGAGAACAGGTTCACAGGTTTCACCAGACTGCCAAAGTGGTCCATGACACACAAAAACGGTTAAAAAACTCCTGATCTAAATGGAGACCCAGTATAGGAGACACAACACTGACTTCCAGCTTAGTACCCAAAAAGGAAGAGGGGAGGGTGTGATAAAAGGAACAGGCTTATAAAGAGAAGAACGATTAATGTTGAACATCATGACCTTCTGGAAAATTTCCTACAAGTGAGTGAGCATGGTCTAGATATAAGGGTTAAAGGAGTCAGAAGCAAGATCTCTATGCTCTAAGAAAGGGTCTTGCTGGCTTATGTCACCCATAAGGAAGAGAGTCTGGGCAGGTCAGAAAAGTGTGAATCTTGTGAACTACTAGAACTGGTACTCGAGTTTGAAACATATTGTGTCAAATTTCTCTGATAGGGGTTTAGAATACAAGATAAATACAGAATTAACAGATATATACCTCTATAAAATAAATGTATGTGTGCATATCTATATGTGTGTGTGTGCGTGTGCATTTACACACACACATATGTAAAACCAAAAGCCATTCCCCCAATTGATAAGTGGTCAAAGGATAAGAACAAACAACTCTCAAAAGAAAATTACAGACTATCAACAACAACCCTATGAAAGAATGTTCCAAACCTGATTTCCAAACACTAATAATCATGAGAGAAATGCAAATCAAAATAACCCTGAGGTGTCACCTCATATCCTACATGTCGGCAAAAATGGCACAAGATGGAAAGAACCACGGAAAAGAGACGCACAAGTGCATTGTTGGTGGTGCTGTGAATATAATCATTCTGGAAAACAATTTGGAGTTATTCAAATAAAACAGCTAAAATGGTCATACCCTTTGAACCAGAAATTCCATTACTAAGCTTATACATCAAGAAGGTCATGAATAAGAGGAAAGTTCCCACATAAGCCAAAAAGTTTATAGCAGCACCTTTTGTGATAGCAAAAAACTGGATACAGAGTAGATACTTATTGAGTGAAAAATGGTAAAACAAGTTATAATATATGAAGATAATGGAATATTACTGCTGTAAAAAATCATGAATATGATGAATTCAGAGAAGCGCGGAATGATCTACATAAACTGATGCAGAGTGAGGGAAGCAAAGTCAAGGAGACAATATATACAATGACCACAACAATATAAACAGAACCGCCACATGAAAAAACCAAAAAATAAATGGTGCAAAATTATAAAGAACAAGGATGTCTGGAAAGAAGAGCCAGGAGAAGCCATCCTCGCCACGCCTCTCTGCGGAGGCGGGAGGCCCATGAGTGTGACTTATGTTGCAGCACATATTTTCAAAGTTTTGCAATGTGGTGACCAGTTAGTTATGCTAATTTTTCCTTCTTTTCTTCTTTTTTTTGTCTTAAAAATATAATTTGTTATATGGGATGGCTCTCTGGGAGGGGAGAAAGATATGGAGGGAAATTATGCTGATATTAAACAAAAACTTATTTAAAACAAAAAGAAAATGTATATACACATAGTTAGTCAGAGAGGAGGAGGGGGAAGAGGAAAGCACACACAACACAACACACCAGGGCAGCTGCAGAAAACAACTGCTTGTTAAGTTAAAATTAAACTCTGCACAAATATTGACCTTTGGAGGGGACAGAAACCGGTCCCATATTTACCAGCTTTATAAATGGGACTGACCACAGCTGCCCCACGCGCTTAGCCAGCCGGACGGCAGGACCGGGAAGAGGCCGCACTTTGGGGGAGGGGAAGGGGGAGGGGACAGGAGACGTTTTTAACAGTCTCCTAAATGCAGGGACTCTTCTGGAAGGTGGGAGCTCCTCTGGCTTCCTAAGAAGGCCCTTCCACGAAAGTGAAAAGAGTATAGATTCTTCAAGTAGAGAGAGGATAGAGATGGAGTGAGAGAGGGAAAAAGTTAAGTGCTGGAAAGCAAGAGATGGAAGGAAAAGGAGCCAGCTGGATGGCAAAAGATTGAAAATGAGTGAAAACAGAGCACTAGGAAACTTATCCTTTTGAACTCTGGCCCTTGGTCAGACCATGAGCCACTGAAGTGAAAGACCTGGTAAGCAATCTGAAGAAGGCAGCTGGAATCTTCCCTCTCAGTTCGAGATGGTTGTCTTGTTTCCGCTAACTGTACAGTCCTTAGGGCGAGCATGTTCTTCCCCCAACACTCATCCCAAGGCTGTAGGGGTTGGGGAGAGGCCAGGAAGCAGAGCTTCAATTCTACCTAGATTTCTTAATCCTCTCCAAAAATACCCAATGGCACACAACTAAGCCCTTCCCTTGTCCAAAACTACTAAATAATCCTATATAGGCCCTGACATTTAGATGTGGAGCATCTATGAGGTCCAGGAACTAAATCAGGGGGAAAGAATCGCCTGCACTGTTTCTCGAGCACCACTTCCTGGCAGGATAAAGGACAAGCAGAGTGTGATACAGGTGGACAGCTCCATTCTATCTCTAAGTCCTGAGGCCATTACTCTTTGCTGCTTCTCAAATTTTGATGACTAAAAACAATTCAGGACACATCTTCCCATGGAGACAGGACCTATAAAGGATTCAAATTCCTTCTCTTTGCCATAAATGGGTTGTTTCCCAGGTTCTCTCTTGAGCAAACAATTCATGAAGCATTTAGTATACAAAAATACTTCCTGGATCAGCTGCCCAATTATACAAAAGCCTGAAATCAGAGCAAGGAAACAAATGGACCCTAAGTCACTGGAGAAATCAGAAAAAAACAGGCAGCAGTGACCCCTTATAGGGCACAATCTTCATAATTACACACTCTGTGATCACAGTTCACAGAGACAATATTACCAATAGCAAAAAAGAAAGGTTGTGGGCAAGGTGAAGTCCTTTCTATGCAACTTCATTGTTAACCAAAGACATGTAACCAGAATTTTTGACTCCTATTTGATTTCTTCAATGTTTTACCTTGATATAACAATATAGCTGTATAGTTAAATATGTCATAAAAATACAAAATCTGCAACATGACCCTGTTTTTAATTTAGGAAGAATCTCCAATTGTGCCATCCCCATGATCACACAGTCATAAAAAGAGATTTTGCATTGGGTAGCCCCAAGAAGTGCTGAAAAATGGGCCAAAAATAAGTAGGGGAGGGGAAGAGAGACTCAGTTCCCTAGCTTTATGTACATGCAGAACCTACTGTATACGTGAACTTCGTTAACTTCCACAGTCTTTCCTCTTTAACTCTGCCCTTCCCTAAGGTCTCCACTAACCCTAAACAGGTCATCTGCAGCTTCAAGCTCATGAAGCTGTAATTACTAACACTTAAAACAGGTTCTTTCTTTTCCCACCGGTTTTTCTTCATGTTATCATGAAAGAATAACTTCCCCCTTTGTGGGTTTCAGTTTTACTTTCTAGTACATAAGTTGGGTGAACTATACCTTTTCCTGGATGGTCCTTTAGGTCCTACACCAAACATAACAAATTAAAAATGAGGAGTCACAGTTTTACCAGGGTGCCCTCAGTTTCTGTAAAAAGGGAGATGTCATTAGAAAGTTTTTATAACTTTCCTCAGAATGGTCATAATGGCTAAAGCAATTAACTTACTTGATGCCCAAAACAGCTAAGCAGCATATTTCCAAAAGAGTTGGGTAAGCAAAAGCAAGAATTCTTTTTTTTTTTAACATAATAATAAGAAAATTTAATATATTTTAATGTGTTAAATCTTTAGGCAGATTTAATATATTTCTAAGTTAGGTGAAGCCAAGACAACATAAGCCAGAAGGAAAAGAAAGGGTTGAACAGAGAACTAAGAAAATTAGTTTTAAAGACCTATGAAGATTTCTGAATGGAAACTTTTTTTTAATGTTTATTTATTTATTTTTAGTTTTCAACATTCATTTCCACAAACTTTTGAGTTCCAAATTTTCTCCCCATCTCTCCCCTCCCCCCAGCCCAAAATGCCAACAATGCTGATTACCCCTTCCCCCAATTTGACCTCCCCTCTATCATATCGCTCCCTTCCCTTATCCCCAATCTTCTCTTTTCTTGTAGGGCAAGATAGATTTCCATACCCCATACTGTATCTCTTATTTCCCAGTTGTATGCAAAAACAACTCTCAAGATTTGTTCCTAAAACTTTGAATTCCAACGTCTCTTCCTTCCTCCCTCCCCACCCATCCCCACTGAGAAGGCAAGCAATTCAATATAGACTATATATGTGCAGTTTTGCTAAAGACTTTCATAATAGTCATGTTGTGTAAGACTAACTATATTTCCCTCTATCCTATCTTGCCCCCCATTTATGCTATTCTCTCTTTTGATCTTGTCCCTCCCCAAAAATGTTTACTTCTAATTACTCCCTCCTCTCATTTGCCCTCCCTTCTATCATCCTCCCCACTCACTTGTCCCCTTCTCCCCTACTTTCCTGTAGTGTAAGATAGATTTTCATACCAAATTGAGTGAGCATGTTATTCCCTCCTTAAGCCAAACATGAAGAGAGTAAGCTTCATTTCTTCCCTCTCACCTCCTGTCTTTTCTCCTCCATTGAAAAAGCTTTTTCTTGCCTCTTTTATGAGAGATAATTTGCCCCATTCCATTTCTCTCTTTCTCTTTGCAATATATTCCTGTCTCACCCCTTAGTTTTATTTTGTTAGATATCATTCCTTCTTATTCAACTCACCTTGTGCTGTGTGTGTGTGTGTGTGTGTGTGTGTGTGTGTAATCCCTCCAACTACCCAAACACTGAGAAAAGTCTCAAGAGTTACAAATATTATCTTTCCATGTAGGAATGTAAACAGTTCAACTTTAGTAAGTCCCTTATGACTTCTCTTTCCTGTTTACCTTTTCATGCTTCTCTTGATTCTTGTGTTTAAAAGTCTTATTTTCTATTCAGTTCTGGTCTTTTCATCAAGAATGCTTTTGAAAGTCCTCTATTTCACTGAAGGGCCATTTTTTCCCCTGAAGTATTATACTCAGTTCTGCTGGGTAGGTAATTCTTGGTTTTAATCCTAGTTTCTTTGACTTCTGGAATATCATATTCCAAGCCTTTCCATCCCTTAAAGTAGAAGCTGCTAGATCTTGTGTTATCCTGATTGTATTTCCACAGTACTTAAATTGTTTCTTTCCAGTTTCTTGCAATATTTTCTCCTTGACCTAGGAACTCTGGAATTTGGCTACAATATTCCTAGGAGTTTCTCTTTTTGGATCTCTTTCAGAAGGTGATCAGTGAATTCTTTCAATACTTATTTTGCCCTCTAGTTCTAGAATCTCAGGGCAGTTTTCCTTGATAATTTCATGAAAGATGATGTCTAGGCTCTTTTTTTGATCATGGCTTTCAGGTAGTCCCATAATTTTACAATTGTCTCTCTTGGATCTATTTTCCAGGTTACTTGTTTTTCCGATGAGATATTTCACATTATCTTCTATTTTTTTCATTCTTTTGGTTTTGCTTTGTAATTTCTTGGTTTCTAATAAAGTCATTAGCTTCCATCTGCTCCATTCTAATTTTTAAAGAACTATTTACTTCAGTGAGCTTTTGAACCTCCTTTTCCATTTGGCTAATTCTGCTTTTTAAAGCATTCTTCTCCTCATTGGTTTTTTGGACCTCTTTTGCCAAAAGACTTAGCCTATTTTTAAAGGTATTATTTCCTTCAGCATTTTTTTGAGTCTCCTTTAGCAAGCTGTTGACTCGCTTTTCATGATTTTCTTGTGTCTCTCTCATTTCTCTTCCCAATTTTTCCTTCACCTTTCTTACTTGATTTTCAAAATCCTTTTTGAAGCTCTTCCATGACCTGAGACCACTGCATATTTATTTTGGAGGTTTTGGATGCCCTGACTTCCTCTGACATTATGCCTTGTTCTTTCTCATCCGAAAGGATGGAAGAAAAATATCTGTTCATCAAGAAAGTAACCTTCGATAGTCTTATTTTTTTTCCCCTTTTTTGGGCATTTTCCCAGCCAATTACTTGACTTTTGAGTCCTTTGTCAAGAGGAGGGTATACTCTGAGGACCTGTAAGTTTTCAGTTCCTCCAGTGTGGCACAATCAAGGGAGAGGAGTTACTCCTCTCCTGGCCTGCACACTGGTCTGGGAGCAACCAAAAACTTTTCTGCCCAGAATCTCAAGAGTTCTTTTTACTGGAAAAGATCAATGGTACTGTTCACAGTCTGAGGAGTTAGCAGGGATCTTCAAGACCTTCTGGTCCTCTCAGCAAAACCTTTAGTGGAAAAGAGCCTACCATCTTTCAGCAGACTATTTCATTTCTGAATAGTCATTACTAATTGTCTCCTCACATCAACGCAAAACCCCAACTCCCTGCAACTCCCACACACTGCTACTAGTGCTGGCTCAAGGGATCAAGCTGAACAAGTTTAGTTACTTGTCCAAGAGGCCTCTAACAGACTTCAAGACAAGTTTCACGTACTCCTACATCTTCTTTTCTCCCTCTCATGCCTCTCTTTCCTTGATCTCTCATGTCCAATAGTTCCAAAGTCTTGTTGACTTCTGCTCTGCACCACTGCTTAAATACATTTCCACTGCCATCAATTCTGAGGCCCTCACTGTCACCATCCTCGACTATAACAACAGCCCCCTAACAGGTCTTCTTACCTCCAAGATCCCAGCTCCAATCCTTACTTCATACTATTTTCAGACTAACTTTTCATATGTACAAATTTGGCTATGTCACTTCCACACTCAAAAATCTTTAGTGGGTCCCTACAGTTTACCAAGTAAAATTCAAATTCTTTTGCCTATCATACAAAGCCTTCCTAATTAAGTGTCATCCTACCTTTCTAGCTTCATTCCATTATTACTCCACTCCAAAAATACTGTAATCCAGCCAGATTGAATTACTCTGTCTCCTAAAATGCCCTGTTATCATTCCACTTTTGTGACATTTTGCTTATGTTGTATCCCCAGCCAGGAATGTCCCATCTCTGTCTCTGCCCACTGAGTACTTATCCATCATTTAAAGTGCAATTAAAATGTTACCTCTTCCATAAAACTACCCCTGATCTCCCTGAGTACGCAATGGTCTTCCGGTTTAGACCTCACACAGTACATTATTTTGGACCTCCCTAATGTACTTGTTGGCATTATATCAAACTGTTATGTTTTATCTCCATACTAGACTACAAACATCATGAAGACAGTAACTACATATGTCTTATCTAAACTTTGCATCTCACTCTTCACCTAACATAGTGCTCTGCAATAAAGTTTGCTGAATTAAGTTTAAGAGACCCACTGCAAAACTGCTAAGTGTTCATAGTAACATCCCTAAATAGAACCAAGCTCATCCCATGATCTCTACATAATAACCTTAATTATCACAATGTCTCACTAGGGATCAAATGAAATTTTTCAAACAGAAAGGTGTCCATACTAGGAAAAAAAGAAGAATCTGAAAACAAATAATTTAAAAATCAAAATGTTCTTATACATAACTCCATACTAGGAACTTTGAATAAGCTAAGAAAATCCTCTCTACAACAGGAATATCAATCACCCTAGATGGGAAATGATTTGTTCAAGGTCACTGTAACCATGGATAGCAGTGTGAGGCCCAGATCCCTTGGCTTCTGACTCCTGGTCTGAAATTCAGTCTGAAACATGCTATATGATGCACTTGAGGATTGAATTCACACTGCCTGTTCCAACAAAAGGTAGTCTCAGGTAAAGTTTCCAACTGGTGACTCTTTTTTTTCAAAGATTTCCTGCTCCCCTCAAGCCAAAATGACAAAAGCTGATATTCCTGAGAAGTCCTCAGATGCAGCATGTTTCAGATCAATGCCTTTTCAGAATGTCCTATCATAAGCAAGATAAAATGTCATCCTACAGCTTTCATGATAGGATGGCAATTGGCAAAAGAGCCTCAATGACAAAGATGAAAAATATAGTCAAGAACCCCCAAAAGTCACTAAGAAGGAGTTATTATGCTAGGGCAATTTTCAAAGTGGGATATGGAAAGCAAGGATGGAGAAAACTTTGCCTGTCCAGAGCTCTTACACTAGAGATCTGAATGGAGTAGAAGCACCCCAAAAAGACCAGTGGACCTAGACAGCATCTATGAACAAACGCTATCTTGTGCTTGATTACAGAAGTTTTTGAGTGTGCAAGTATCAGTTATGTACAAGAAACAACTGAGTCCTGACTGTACTACTAGGAAGTATCTCTCCAACTTAATCTTGGAAGCCCCCAGAGAAGCAAACAAGGAAACACTGCTACCGGGTACTAGGGAGTGCTGCCGACTCACTAGCCCTGGGAAATGTCTGAACAGAGTCTTATTCAGGCCAAGGGAAAACGCTGTTAAAACACACAAAACTCCTTTGACTAATGTGAGAGGGGGGAAAGAGCCTCTATAATTAACAGAAACTGTCACAGGCATTGGGGGCCTCCGACGTGTTCTGGGCAAACCACTTGAAAAGGCCCCGTCTTCCAGGAGAAGGCTGGTGTTTGTGAGCTGGGCTCCAACAGGCAGGGGACAGCCTTTCCAAAAGAATTCTGCCATATTAAAAAAAAAAAAAAAACCAAACCTCAGCTTAATCGTTTTCCACCACTGGAAGTAAAAAGCAGTGCAGAAGAAGAAAAATCCAATGCAACCAGTTTTCAATTAGGACCTAATTAGAAAGAAAAGTAGCAATGCTATTAAAGAACCTGGGAGGAAGAAGAACAGTCAATGACTTTGGTTCGGGCCGAGCCATCTACTTGAAAGCTGCAATGATTAGAGGCAAACAGAGGGACCTAACTGGAAGAGAGGGCTGTTCGAGTCTACCAGAAAGCACAGCAATCAGTACAAAACATTTCCAAAGCAAATGCTTTGGAAATTATTGTGTCAAAAGCGAAAGTAAACAGACTCTACATATTCTTTGCCCTGAAGAAGATGGCAAATATCAACCTCCCCCCCATATACACATAAGAGAGAAAAGTTGTATCATTGGTTTGCTCTCTACATGCGCAGAATGCTCATTTCTATCTCCACCATTCACCCAGGCCATCTCCTTGAGTTCTTTACATTTCCAGATATCACCCCACAAAAACATCACTGGAGCAAGAGGGAGCCAACATACTTCTAGGTGAGCAGTCATTTGAAAGGCTCAGTCTTCCTAAGAAGCCAGACAGACAAATGTATTACTTTTCAGGATGTAGATCCATCAATTAGACTGCGAAGATCCATAAAGTGAACAAAGGCATATAAAAGGGACTCTTCCACATTTACTACAGTCCTTAAGGCCACAGGATCCTTTTTCCTAGATTTCCCTACTAAGGAAGCATAGCATGGAAGGTCACACCAAATGGTCCTAGGGCAGATAGGGAAAACGGAATCATAAAGACCCATTTCCAAGCAAAACTAGTTAGAAGAGTTTGATGCTGACAGACATCTCCTAATCTCCTCCCCTTGCTTTGGGGTCCTCTCTCCCTTGTTGATTTAGTCCAGACAACTTGGGGGAGGGGCAGGAAGAGCCAGGGCAAACATGTCCTAGCCTGCAGTGGCAAGAGCCAAGCAGGGAGGAGAGTCAAGGAGCAGAACTGAGAGCAAAGGAGAGGAGAGGCCTCTCTTCCCACCACACAACCTGGGACTCATCCAACACAAAGTTAATTCCTAACCTCGGCTTCACCACCCTGCCCACTGCTTGCATGATTTATCCCCCTATCTGCCTGCGTCGCCTTTACGAGCCTCCCAGCCCTGAGCACCATTATAAAAGCTGTGTCTGTGCTGCTGGCCTGGCCTGTCCCAATTCCTGACTCTTGCCATAGCCCCCACCTCCCTCATTTTATAAGCCTTCCGCCATCACGGAAACCTGCAATCCCACGAAAGAACAGTAAACATCACAAGGGAAAGAAAACACCTCTCTAGGCCACTGCAGGCAGCACAGTCACAGATGGTTTGATGTCTCCAGGACCTGCCCAGGACACAGCACAGGACAAAGGTTTAAAAGCAGCACTGGGTTGCAAACTGACCCCAAACCCAAGAGTAGCAAGGGGATCCAGGCATCCAAATGCCAGCCCATCACTGGGCACCACCAAGCATCCTACATCTTGGAAATTCCCAGGCTCAAAGGGTCAGTCAGGTCACTGTGGATCTGGAGAGGACAGTGGGAACACACAGGAAAGCCACATAAGAGGCAGAAAAGATCTAAAAACGTTTCTCATAGTATCCCAGGACTTAGAGATCATCTACCCAACCATTCCATTTCACAGATGGTAAAACTGAAACTTAGAAAGGAAAACTGACTTGTGCTACTTCTATAATCCAGCAAGTTTACAAGAATCTCCGTGCTTAACTTCACAGACCCAAAGTGGCCCAAACAGGGGTATTTCTCCCTTTCTTACTTTGAATGGTGTGGTATTATTTCATTTGTCATAACTGACCGTGAGCCATAGTTCTCACTTGTCCCTATCTCCCCTGATTTATGTTCCTTCTTCATTTTCTTTGATCCAAACTCTCCGGAATCCAAATGGGCTATTCATTCCTTTCAGAAAGAGCCCAGACATCCCTAGAATGGGTGCAAAGGTAGAAGGGAGCAGGGGTGTGGGGGAGAGAAGAGAATATCTCTTCAAATTGATCTGGTAGGGAAAAGAGCTCTGAAAACTGCTCCCCTCACCCCTGGGGGTCCAGCATCCTCAGCCAGTCAGGCTGAGGGCTCCCCAGGGCTCTGCTGCTCAGTGGGGGAGGGAGCTATGAAGAGCAAGGAGAAAAGAGAGCCTTGATTCAAGAGGCCAGACGGGGCCGCTACAGTCCCGGCTCCTCTGAGGTTTCTCGGGTGAAACACGCCTCTGTGATGGCTATGTCTGTAAAGCGGATGGAAATGCCCATAAAGCCCATATCAAACCCCGTGCAGAGAAGGACAGGGATATATATAGAACCAGGAACTGAAGGGGCCGCAGGGGATTTAGCCGGACAGCCCCGCCCAGCCCTGTAAACCTGCCCCAGGGACAGGGGGAGGCCAGGGAACTAGCCAGAGGAATGAGGCTTGGAGACAGCCCGTCGGGTTTACTGAGGGGGTGGGGAGGTTAGGGGTAGGGACAATGCTAGGAAAGATGGGGAGAGCTGGGGATCAGGCAAGGAGAGCCAAGACAGAGGTGTGAGAGGTCTCCTGACGCATACAGGGATGGAGCACCCAACTGGCCACGTAGGCAGGGTGGATCTTCAGGTCACATGAAGTCCTTCCCATCACCCTTCTATAAGGTTATTATAAAGGCAGTATGTGCCTGAGGAGACAAAGCACTTGCCCAAGAGTCAGGAGAATGTTTCTGTGGCCCTTATCAGCTGTGGGAATCATTTAACCTGGATGAACCTCATAGTCTTCACCTGTAAAATGGAGATAACACTTGCACTGCTTACTTCATGGGAATCAGAGGACTAAAAGGGTCCTTAGGCCAACTCCCCCATTTCACATCTAAGTAAACTGAGGCACTGAGAAGTTAAGTGCCTTCTCTAAAATCACCCAGGTAACAAGCAGAAGTGCCTGGGTCAATGTAAGAAGCGTATTTTCTAACCCACCACCACTACCACTGACACTAAAAACCCACTTTTTCCCCCAATTAGACACTAAATATGACATGGGCATTGTCTTACATGATTCTTCCAACTTCCACTTCAAATCCAGACTAATCGCTTTGTTTTGGCCCAGAGAAAACACAAAAGCTCTTTAATACTATCCCCCTTTAAGCATCAAAGCAGAAGCTTCAAAGAGAAGACTGGACCAGGACTGGGCACCTATATATGTCAGTGCCACACCAGAATGAAACTTGAGGTAGTACAAGATGGGCCAACCCCCAAAAGACAGAGAGATCCCCAGTGCTGAAAAGTCCAGATGGGAGGGAACCAGGAACATCAGGGCTAGTCACTAAGTCATTGGGAGAGCAACAATGGGGCAGATCTCCCAGCTCCCTCTGCTCTCCACCAAACTTTGACCCTGAGTGGGGCATTGGAAGAGACCGATCTGAGAAGCTGGGAACACACAATAGGAATCCTTAAGGTTTCCTACCTAGCAACAAGCTGGCGCCCACTCCCCTTATTCAAAGCAAAGGACAAACCTTTCTCTTAACCCAGCCCTCAATTAGCACTATAGGGATAGTTGTGTTCTAGCGCCACCTGCTGTCCTCTCCTGGAGGAGGGGAAAGACTAGTTCATGAAATGACTATATCCCAGGGTCAGAGAGCAAAGTTGAAAGCAACCTTAGAGATTTATTTCTCTCTACTCCCTTACTGAACAGATTAGGACATGGAAGTCGAGCAAGGTTAATAGGTTTTCCAAAGGTCATAATGGCAGTAAGTAGCAAAGCTGGGATTTGAACTCCAGATCAGCACTTTTCCACTCCACTGTCTTCCCCAGTTTATTACCTGTCCCCAAAGGGATGTAGCTCAAAAAGAGTTCCTATATTAAAGGACACACTGGGGAAATCCTACTGCACTATATGAGAGATAGTTGTCCCAGAAACCTGTTCCTCGACTAAAACCTAGTCAATTGCTTTGGCTTTTTATCTTACATCTGTTTTCCTTCAGATTCTTGACTTGAGAGGTAAGATCTATCTCTGAAATATTTTTTAAAAGCCTTTCCTTAAAGTAATCTGCAAACTTTTAAAGCACTTCTGAATTAGATGAACATAGTTCTCTTGAAATTAAGTAGAAATTCTGTCTGTGTACACAGATGACCTGACCCACTAGAAATAGAAGTCAAGTCACCTGCTTAAGGTATCAAAAGAAGTTTCATATAACTCTACCATACTGATACAGACGGAGGAATGATGTCTTGAATTCTAGTCCTCACTTTGGGTATACCTCTGACAGTGAGCACATCACCAGACATCAATTCAGTCCCCCCCATTACACAAACAGCATTAACCTGACCCCCTAGGATTATCTGGAAGTTTCTCACCCAATTCTCATTTAGGCAACAGGACAAGAACACAGTATGCTTTGTAATGTGAAAAGAAAGATGAAAGAATGGGAAAGGAAGGCTATAGAAAAGGGAAATCACCTAAAGAAAAATCAATGAATTTTCCTCAATGAGCTTCTCCCTGGATCCGACTTCAGGAATCACAAATAAGTGCTGCTTTTGAACACATCTGTGATCTGGGGCCCTTAAATAGGAAGCTGGGAGTGTGACTTCTCATACATGGAATGGACAGCCTAAGTGGTTCAGAAGCATTCCCCACGTGTTTTTTAACTCCATAGTGTTAGCTGTACAAAATTCTCATCTGTTGCCAGATCAGATTGCCAGATCTGTGTATCCAGGCCTAGGCTTCAGTCCCACATCACCAGTTGCCTACTGGTCATTCAGACAGAGCATCTCAGAGATCTCTTAAATTCAACGTAGCTAAAACAGAATTAATAATCTTTCCACAAAAAAACCAACCAACCAAAATAAAAACAAAAACCTTCCTTTTTTTCTAACCTTCCTTATTTCTGTCAAAGGAGTCACCATTCTTGCAGTCTGCCAAGTTCCTAACCTTGACATGATCTCATTATCTGTACTGCCCACTCTCCCTCACTCCACCTATTTAATCAGTTCCTGGACCATCTCCAGTTGTCCTGATGAATATCAGGTCACTGGACCCAGATGGCTCTAGAGAAGAAAGTGAGGTTGGTGACTCTGCACAGCCCTCCCTCACTCAAAGTCAGTTGCAAGTCAAGTCATCATCTTGATGTCTTGGTCCTTCAAAGATGGACAAACACAATCTAATCAGTTACCAAATCTTGCCATTTCTACTTTCTCATATGGCTCCTTCTTGACATTCACCCAGTTGCCACCTTAGTTCAGATTCTCATCATCTCTCACCTGGGTTACTACAACCAGCCTCCTAACTGGTGTCCCTGACAGGTATCCCACCATTGCAGTCACATTTTACACACTGTATCCTAAGTCCTTTTCCTTTAGGACAAATTTGACCATGTAGTTTCCCTATTCAACCAACTCCAATGGCTTCATATTATCTGTATGATCAAACATAAACTCCACTGTTTATCTTGTAAACCCCAATACAACCTGCCCCTAATCTCCCTTTCCAGGATCACTGGGCATTACTACACTCAAACACTCCTGATTCAGTCAGACTAGCTTTCTCTGCTCCTCACTCAAAACTTTCCATCTCCAATCTCCATGCCTTTGCACTGCTTGTATTACAGGGTCCTTTCTCTTCTCAAATAGGAAGCAGGAAGCCTCGCTCCCAAACTACCTTCTATTTAATCTAATTTGTATATATTTGTATTTAGTCTGTAAATCTTTCTACATGTCCTTGTTGTCTCCCCCATTCATTAAAAACTCCATGGGAATAGGGATTCTTTCATTCTTGTACTTGCATCCACAGTGCCTGGCACACAGTATGCTTATTAAATGCTTGCTGGCTGATTGATGGAATGGACATTTCCAACTTGATGTCCTAAAGACATCTCAAACTCAACATGTCCAAAGCACAACTCTTTATTTTCCTCCTAAAACCACTTTTCTAAACTTTCCTTTTTCTGTCCAAAAAAAAAAAATCACCATTCTTCAATCTTCTGCTCCTTACTCTACATATGCCATTAGAGGTCAAGTCTTGCTGCTGCTGCTTCTTTCTACGTACCCCTCTCTCTACTCACAAAGCCATCACCTTAGTTCAGGCCCTTATCAACTTCCAACAACCTCTGAAGCGGTCTCCCACCCTCAGATCTTTCCCTCCTTTAGGCCATCATCCACACTGCCACCAAAGTGACTCCTCTACTCAATGATCCTCGGGCACCTGTGACACAGTGATGTCACAGAGCTTGATGAGCTCTGGGCCTGGAGTCAAGAAAGAAAGAAAGGTTGAGTTCAAATCCAGCCTCAGATACTTATTAACTTTTGACCCTGGGCAAGTTACTTCACCTCTGGCTCAGTTTCCTCAACTATAAATTGGGGAAATAACAGCACTTATCTCTCAGGATTGTGTGAGGATCAAATGGATAATAATTTTAAAGCACTTGGCACAGTGCTGGCACAAAGTGCTACGCAAGTGATAGCTATTAAAAACCTCCAATGGCTCCCTAAAATAAGTCTCTAAGATAAAATATAAAGACCTCTAGTCTTGGAAGCCTTTCCCAGCCTGGCTCCAACCTATCTTTCTGCCTCATTCTACATTACAGCCTCATTGTAAGATCCAGCCTCTGGTCCTCATACACAACACTCCAGCTCCACCCATTGCTAAAATGCACTTCCTCTCTGATTCTGCCTCATGGAATTCCTCTCTTCCTTCAAAAGTCACCTCAAGCCACATCTTCTAGATGAAACACTCTGCAAGTGCCATCCCTCCCAAACCACCCTATACTCTGTATTCATTTAGGTTCATTTGCTTTCTATTTCCTCTGTATATACAAGTACACATGTACTCATCTCCCTCCATTTGAATGTAAGCTCTTTGAGGGTGAGGATTATTTCATTCTTTGTGTTTGTATGCCCAGCACCTTAATAAAAATGCCACACACATAACAGGTGCTTAATAAATGCTTGCTGACCAAATGATCAATCAATGCCCACTTCACAAAGCCATTGTACAAGGGAGAAACCTCTGAGGAGAAGGGGACTGCCAATGCCCACCACCACTCGCAACAGCAGTAGGCAGGCAAGCCTAAGAAACCAGACAATAGCACCCCTTCCCCCTTTCCCCACCCCAAGCACCAGCCTTGCTTCTAGCCTGTCCCCCACAGCCATAATCTTGTGGAGATATGTCCTGGCAGCTGCTTCTACAAGCACTACAATGCCTGCCTTCTCAGCAGCCACACTTACAGAAAACAAAGTCCTCACCACCAAAAGCCCTGGAAACATCTGAAACTGGTATGGTTTTTATGAATGAAAGCACATTAATGGAGCTGCATCATCATCTGCCTCCCTGCTGTCCCTGAAGGACCACTGGAGCCAAAGCTCCATCTATGCTTTGTCTTCTTGAAAGCACCAGCTGTTTGACTTTTCTGTCTGCATCTCCAGTGCTGTGCATGTATTAAGTATTTAGGCAATGCTTTTTCATTTGTTCATTTATTCAGTGTCTTCTTGTAAAAGAAGAAGCTTCTGATTGGTCCCAACATGAACTGCTACAACCACGTGAAGCAGAAGGTGGACCTCAGAATTGCAGAGCTGGTCAGCACCTCCCAAGATCATTTGGCACTGTCCTTCCTACAGGCAGTAACTAACATTCCATTCAGTCTTGGGGAAATAAGAAGTAAGAGGAAAAAGCCTATTTAAGAATTTAAAGGTTTTCAGGAGAACTTTGTACACAGCAACAAACATAGTGTGTGAGGAATTTTTCTGGTAGACTTAGTACTTCATTGCAATGCAAGGACTTAAAAAAATTCACAATAGACTCTTGAGGCAAAACACCTTCCATATCCAGAAAAAGAATTATGGAATTGGATCGCAGAATGAAGCAGGCCATTTTCTTTTGTATTATGTTTTGTTTTGTTTTATGGTTTCTCCCTTCATTTTAATTCTTCTATGCAACATGACTAATGTGAAAATGTATTTAATAGGAATGTACGTGTAGAACCTATGTAAGATTGTACGCCGTCTCGGGGAGGGAGTAGGCAGGGAGGGGGGATGGAGGGGAAAATATCTAAGATATATGGAAGTGACTGTAGAACACTGAAAACAAATAAAATAATAAATAAAAAAAGAATTTAAAGGTTTTGAAAAGACCTCCAAAGTTCTCTTGGAAACATGTTACCACCATCCTAGGACTGGGAAATTTTAAAGCTGAAATGGAGCCAACAGATCAGCTGATCTAACTTCTCACAGGTAAGGCTATCAAGCAGAAAGTTCTAGTTCACCTAATCTCTCCATCCCTTCCTGTTTTATATTTAAGTGTTCTTTTCTTTTAAAATTGAGTTCTATATTCTCTCCCTTCCATCCCTCCCCCATCCCCACTCGAGGCAAACAATATGATATCAATTATACATGTGAAATAATGTAAAACATATGTCCACATTAGCCATATTTCCAAAAACAAAAAAGAAACTGAGAAAATTATACTTCAATTTGCACTTACAATTCATCAGTTCTCTCTCTAGAAGTGAACAGAATTTTTCATCATGGGTCCTTTGGATTGTCTTGAATCGTTCTATTGATCAGAGTAACCAAGTCTTTCACAGGTGATCTTCATTATAACATTGCTGTTACTGTACACAATGACCTCTCAGTTCTTCTCACTTCACTTTCTATCAGTTCACAGAGGTCTTGTCATGTTTTTCTGAAACCACTCTCCTCATCATTTTTTATAGCATGATAGTATTCCATCACAACTATATGCCACAACTTGTTCTCCCCAATTGATGAGGATCCCCTCAATTTTCTATTCTTTGCCAAGACAAAAAGAGATGCTATAAATATTTTTGTACGTATAGGGCCTTTTCCTTTTTCTTTGATCTCTTTGGGGGACAGACCCTAGTAGTGGTATTGCTGGATCAAAGGATACACACAGTTTTATAGCCCCTTGCACACAGTTACAAATTGTTCTCCAGAATGGTCAAACTACTTCACTACTCCACCAACACTTCACTAATGTTATTTATTTTCCATCATTCCCTCCAGTATTTGTAATTTTTGACAGGTATGAAGTGGTACCTCAGAGCTGTTTTAATTTACTTTCCTCTAATTAATAGAGATTTAGAGCATTTTTTAATATGACTATAGCTTCATCTGAAAACTGCCTGTTCATGTCTTTTAACCATTTATCAACTGGAGAATGACTCCAATTTTTACATATTTGACTCAGTTCTCTATGTATTTGAGAAATGAGGCCTGCAGCACAGAAACTTGCTATACAATTTTTATATCACTTCATTATCCATGCTACTTTTTAGCAAAATGTAGTTTCCCTGATTCTCTTAATTAGGTTTATTTTTGCTTTTGCTTTTATTAAGATCATGATCAGTACCTATGCCTTTTTTTCCTTCAACTGAAGCACAATAGATTCTGTTCCAGTCCTTTATTTTAACTCTATGTGTGTCTTTCTGTTTCAATTGTGTCTCTTATACACAACATATTATTGGATTCTGGTTTCTAATTCATTCTGCTATCTGCTTCTATTTTATGGGTGAGCTGATCTCATTCACATTCAGTTACAATTACTGTGTATTTTCCTTCATCCTATTTTCTTCTGTATATCCTTCACTCTCTCTTTTTATCCTGTTCCTCCTTAAAAGTGTTTTGTTTCAGACCTCTGCCTCTCTTAATCTTCCCTCCCTTTTGTTATCTCACCCCCCCCCCCCATTTCTCTTATCCTCTTTTCCCTCCTATGTCTCTATTAGGTAAGCTAGATTTCTATACTCAAACTGCATATGTATACACACACACATACACACACACGCAACATATTTTTTTCTTCCCTCTTGGAATCAATTCTAATGAGAGTGAGGTCGAAGCACTGCCCACCCCCATCCCCTTGCTCTTTCTTGTGCGATTCTTTCAGGTGAGAAAATTTTCTCCATTCTATCTCTTCCTTCCCCCATCTCCCAGTGCATCCCCCCTCTTTCTCCCCCTACTTTTTTTTTGCAGATCATCCCAACATAAACCATTCACACCCATGCCCTCTGCCTAGTTAGACTCCTTCTAACTGCCCTGTAATAACGTTAATAAGTAAAGTTCTTGGTACATAGATAGGAATGTAAACAGTTTAACTTTATTGAGTTCCTTAGGATTACTTTTTCATATTTACCTTTTCATGCTTCTCTTGAGTCTTCTATTTGAATGTCAGATTTTCTATTCAGCTCTGCTCTTTTCATCAGGAATGTTCAGAAGTCCTCTATTTCACTGAATATACATTTTTTCCCCTGAAGGATTATACTCAGTTTTGCTGAGCAGGTGATTCTTGGTTGTAGTCCTAGCTCCTTTGCATTTTGAACATCATACTCCAAGTCCTTCATTCATTTAATGCGGAAGCTGTTAAATACTGTGTGATCCTGACTGTGGCTCCATAATATTTGAATTATCTTCTTCTGGCTACTTACAGGAATTAGTGTATAATATTCCTGGGAGCTTTCATTTTGGATCTCTTTCAGTAGATTCCTTCAATTTCTATTTTATCCTCTGGATTTAATATATCAAAACAGTTTTCTTTGACAATTTCCTGAAATATGATATCTAGGCTCTTTTTTGAAGATGGCTTCCAGGTAGTACAATAATTCTTAAATTTTCTCTCTTCGATCTATTTTCTGAGTCAGTTGTTTTTCCAGTGAGATATTTCACATTTTCTTCTATTTTTTTTCATTCTTTTGACTTTGCTTATATTGTTTCTTGAAATCTCATAGAGTCATTAGCTTCTACTTGCCAATACTAATTTTTAAGGAATTATTTTCTTCAGTGAATTTTTGGGCCTCTTTTTCCATTTGGTCAATTCTGTCCTTTAAGGAATTCTTGTCTTTAGTTAATTTTCCTACACCCTTTTCCATTTGGCCTATTCTGCTTTTAAAGGAGTGCTTTCCTTCAGTGGATTTCTGTGTCTTTTCACTCATTTGGCCAATTATGGTTTTTTTTAAGGTGTTATTTTCTTTTTTTCCCTTTTTTAAAAAATATATTCATTTTATTTATTTTTAATGTTCTACAATCACTACCATAAAACTTAGATTTTTTCTCCCCTACCTATCCCCATCCCCCGCCCCTCCCCAAGATGTCATACATATAGGATCTACACATACATTCCTACTGAATACATTTTCACTATAGTCATGCTGTATAGAAGAACTAAAATAAATGGAAGAAATCATCTAACAAACCAAAACATAATACACACACACACACACACACACACAAAACGATCTGCTACATACTGTGATTGAATTCCATAGTTTTTTCTTTGAATGTGGAAGACATTTTGCCTTAGAAGACCATTGGGAATTTTTTATTTTTATTTTTTTTATATCCTTGCACTGCTATGAAGATCCAAGTCTACCAGAAATAACTCTTGCATGCTGTGGTGGCGGCTGTGTACAAAGTTCTCCTGGTTCTGCTCCTTTCGCTCAGCATCAGATCATATAAGTCTTCCTAAGCCTCTCTGAAGTCTTCCTGTTCATCATTTCTTATAGCACAACAGTATTCCATTACATTCACATACCATAATTTATTCAGCCATTCTTCAGTTGATGGGCATTCCCTTGATTTCCAGTTTTTGGCCACCACAAAGAGAGCTGCTATAAATATTTTTGTACATGTGGGACCCTTTCCCATTTTTATGCTCTCTTGGGGATACAGCCCTAGAAGTGATATTGCTAAGTCAAAGGTAAGATGTTATTTTCTTCACTATTTTTTTTGGTGCCTCTTTGACCAAGCTGTTAATTCTCTTTTCATAATTTTCTTGCATCACACTCATTTCTTTTCCTAATTTTTCCTCTACCACTCTTTCCTCTTTCTTCAACTCTTCCAGGAATTCTTGCTGGCCTGGGTCCAAGTAACATTTTTCTTGCAGGCTTTACTTGCGGTTGTTATCACATTATTGTCTTCTTCTGAGTTGATGTTTTGATCTTCCCTGCCACCACGATAGCTTTTATGGTCAAGTCCTTTTTTTTGTTGTTTCCTCATTTTCCCAGATTATTTCTTGCCTTTTAATTTTATGTTAAAGTTGGGCTCTGCTCACTGGGGTGGGGGAGGCACCATGGTTAAGCTTCGAGTTTTTTCATGCTCCTATTTACAGAGCTACTTCTGGGGTCTGCAAGTTTTCAGTACTTCCAAGGTAGTGTTATTCTGGAGGGAGGTGTGGTCACTGCTCTTCTGATATATACTTTGGGTCTTTACCCAAGAAGGGTAAAGCCACAAATACTAGTGCTCCTCTTGGCCCTGGAACTGTGAACAGGTCACTGCTCTCTTGTGACTGATCACAAGTGCTCCACCCTGGAACTGTGACCCAAAACTGCTTATTGGTAATAGTTACCAATCAGTGCCAGCTGTATACTCAGTACCAGCAAGACCCCCTGTAATCTCTTTCTGACCAGTTGTCTGACCCCGTTTCTGTCTCTGGGCCGAGAGCTCCCAGATCTCCTGCTGCTGGGGTTACTGTTACCATACCTCTAAGAACCACTGCTAATAGGGCTGCAAAACTCCAGGCCTGCACCCACCCAAGTGTTACAGACCCCTCCTATGGACCTCCTAATTTGTCTTAGGGCTCAAAATCTATCTCCCTCTGACTTTTTGTTGTCTCTGCCACTCTAAAATTTAACTTGAGGCATTATTTTAAAGTTGTTTGGAAGGGAATGGTGGGAGAGTTCAGCTTGGTCCTGGCCTGTCCTCTGCCATTTTGACTCCAGCCTTCCATTCACCAAACTATTCCCTTCATCTCTTGATGTACTGTTTCAAAATGGAAAGCTGATGGCTATTAGTTGAACTATTTTACATGAAAATTTATTGTAACTACCCTTCAACTTTTTCCTCCTCTGGGGTTTCTCCTTTCAAATGCCTTACACATAGTGGTTAATAATTGTTTATTTGTTGTTGAGTTAAATAATCACATTTCCTTTAGTTTCTTCCCACTGCTATCCTCTGAAAATGAAGATTTCACATTCATTTGTTCATTCAACTATCCACTCAACTATCTACTATACTACTGTGCTAATGTGGAAAGAGAAGATACAAATCACTGCCCCAGTAACAGAGCTGAAAAGGAGCTTACAATCTAGTAGGAGGTAAGAGATACATATACAAGAATGTTGTAAATGAGAGGAGAACAAGAGATGACAAAAAGCAGAGGATACAGGAGTCAGAAGACCTGGATATTGGTCCTGCCTCTGACAACACACTGGCTATGGTGGGGAAGGCTAAGTCATACAATCTCCCAGGCAATTCTCTAAGACTGAGCATTTCACACAGAGAAGTAGTACAGAACCATGGAAAGTGTGCTGGGTTGGGAGTGAGCTCTGCTGCTTACTACCTGTGTGAGCCTGGGCAAGTCACCCTCTCGAGGCCTCAGTCCCTCATCTGTAAAATGAGAGAGCTGCTCTAGATGGGCTCTAGGGGCCCTTTCAGCTCTAACTCTATTCTCATGTGGTCTGCTGGGCTGCAGATCAGTGGAGGAAATTTGCTACAAGCCCTCCCTCACGCCCTGCCCCCCTAAAAAAAAGGGAGGAAAGTGAGAGTAAAAAGCACTGGGGAAAAAGGGGGAGGAAGAGATGGTTTCCAACTAGGAGTAACTAAAAAGGCTGCATGTCAGGGGACATATATTCATATTTTTCTTAAGACATGGGAACCAAGGCAACCATGGAATTGAGTAAACTAGGAAGATTTCAAAACACCCCCATGTTAAGCTTCACTCTTTTTAAAATTCAATTCTATTTTATTTTCAGTTCCAAATTTTTATGTTCCCCACTCTCATCCCCAAGCAGTTTCACTAAAAAAAACAAATAAACAAAAAAAACACCCAAACTAAAGACCATACCACAATTGTGCCTTTTTAGAAACCAAGCCTTCGATTTGTTCAGAAAGTATTGTACCATATGCTGCTCCTTTAAGGAACAAGATAAATACTCCAAGGAGGAGAAAAGAGGGAAGTCATAGGAAAGGGCCTCCACCAAAGAAAGGAAGGTCAGAAGGATCTGGGAGAGCTCTCGGTTAGAGCTGCTACCATTGGAGACATGAAGGAAACTGAAAATGATGCCACCTTATTTTTCTTAAACTGATCCTCTCATGGAAAGTCACTTAGGAATTCTGTCTCTAACCCTAGCCATGTCCCTTCCTCCTGTCAGGAAAACGTATCTAGGATTCTTCTTGCAAGACCCTCCATCTCCTGCCTTAAATTATCTACTTAAGCTATTCCTAACACCTGACACAGTCTTGTCTTCTTCCCTTCCATTATGAATTAGTTTAAAAAATAATTTCCCCTAAGAAGCTTTCTGTAATTAACTCCAACACTGCCATGTAGAAGGGATACCCTCACCATCTCACAGCATCCAACAAACCCTCATTTCATTGTACACAGGTTAACACATAGTCATTCTATCGGCCCCAGAAGTTCTAATCATAACTATTTTCTCTAGACTAGGGGCCTGAAGGAAAGATGCAGAGGTCTCATGAATATTGATGAGCCTCTGTGGCCACATAAATATTAACAACACCCTGTGGCTTTCAGGCACATCAATTCAGCTAGGTCTAATATTAACCTTGGCTGAGTCCATCGGGTGGAAAGATGTGATGTCCAAGCATCCACAGAAGGACTGAAGAGTGGAGAACAGGGTCCAGTCTGGGGTCTGGATTACATGCAGAAGTTGGGCTGCTAGGCACAAGGGCAGCTAGAAAAGGGTTCTGTACTACTCTACCCCCAATGCCCTGGGGGTGGGCAGTTTTCTGTTAACCACTGTTTAGGCAGTGGTCCCAGTTCTCTTCCCTTTTGATAGTCAGGGCCTAGAAAGTAAATCACACTTAGTTGTGAGAGCAGCTACTGGAGCTGGTGTGATTCAATGCAACATCTTCATATCAGTAAGTAAACATCAAGAGACCAATCACCTTTGTAACTAAGAAACATGAACAGCTATGAATGCAGCCCTGGAAAATGAAAAACATAAATCCATCCATCAACAAACACTCACTGGTATTGGGCACTGGAGCTCTCAAGAAAAAAATAAGATAGTCCCTGCTCTCAAGGAGCTGATATTCTTTTAGGGGGACAATGTAACAATGATTAATAACAGCTAGCATCTACGTAGCACTTTAAGGTTTGCAATGTGCTTTACAAATATTGATTCATTTGGTCCTCACAACAACTCTGGGAGGTAAGTGCTATTATTATCCCCAGTTTACAGTTGAGGAAACAGAGGCAGAGATGAAATGACTGGCCCTGGGCCACAAGATGAAGCTGTATTTGAACTCCAGTCTTCCTAACAACAGATCCAGTACTCCATCAACTCCACGGCCTAGCTGCCTCTATATACACATATACATACATATACATACACGTACACACACACACCTACATACAAAGTAAATATAAGGTAATTTGAAGGGTAAGGAACTAGCTGCTGGGGAGATTAGGAAAGGCTTCATGCATGAAAGTGGTACTTGAGCAGTCTTGTAAGAAACAAGGTCTTCTGAGAGATGAAGGGAAGGAGGAGGCTATAGGCAGAGAGGAATGATAAGAAAGGCTTGTTTAGCTGGTTATCTAAGGAAGACCAGCTTGGCTGAATCCAGGGTTATGCTGTGGAAAGGGGAGTAACATATAAGACTAAGAAGGTATGTTGGGGACAGTCTGTGAAGAAACAAAGCTTATATTTGATTCTAGAGGCAACAGGGAGTCATTAGAGTTTAATAAGTAAGAGAATGACCTAGTCATACTGGAGACTGTAAAATCACTTTGGCACTGTGTGGAGGATGTATCAGGGAAGGGTGAGATTTAAGGCAAGGAGACCTTCAGGAAGCTAATGCAGTAGTCCAGAAGAAATATGATAAGGGCCTGAACTGAGCTGGAGAAAAAAAATGAATTCCAGAGTCAAGATGGAGAGAGCAACAATAAGATTTAACAAATGAACAGCTACATGAGGTGAGGGAAAGAAAGAGGCTGAAGAGAACTCTAAGGGTGCAGACCTGGGAGTCTGGAAAGACAGTAGGAGTGCCCTGACAGAAAGGGGAAGCTTAGAGGAGAGGTTGGAGGAGGTAAGGAGACAATATCTGTTTTGGACATGGTAAGAATGAGGGCTCTCTTAGATGCCAGTCTGAAATGTCTAACAGGCAGCTGGAGATGGAGGACTGGAGTTAGGACCAGAGCTAGGACTAGCTCCACACAGATCAACTGGGTGTCATCTGCATAGCGATGATGATTAAACCCCAGGGAGCTGGGGAGGCCACCTAGTAAGAGAGGGAATAACTGAAAATCACCAAAGAAAGTGACAGTAAGACAGGCCAAGCAATGGCCTCCACGATCAGCCTCACACCATATAGACGTGGGAGCTGATGCAGGAACCAAAGACACAGGTTTGACCATGAGGTTCTTCTAGGGATGAGAGAGAAGGCAGATGGACATGAGGCTTTATTATCATCACAGAATATGAGTCCTGGAGAAATTAGGGGTAGTTTTTATCTAGAAAAGCAGACAGGTGCCATGCACCAGATACTTCCTCATGCCAGAGCAGGCCGAAGGAATCTGCACCACCGCCCTGGGCCTAAGTTCAAAATCCACTCCTTTGCCACGTGAGGGCCACACTCACAGGAAAGGGCAGCTTCCGTGTCCCCATGTAGTGATTAGCAATAATCACGTTTAGGAAGCAAAAGTAGTAGCCTAGAAAAAGATCTCATTCCACAAACCTGGCTCCACTCTAGGGCCTCAACTCCTTCAGCTCTACCTAAGTAACTCGCCCAGCCCCCTCCTACAAGTTAGCAGCATCCCTGAAGAGGAACAGAGGGGCCTGTGGGCCCAGCCCAAGCTTTGGTGGTGAGAAGCCACACCTAGGAAAAGGGCGGAGGCTGTTCACAGGAGCCTTGCTCTGTCACACAATTACCATATTATGTAGCACTAATAAAAAGAAATACTTGAAGTTTTACTGGTGCCATATAATAAAGTATTTATAGAATCAGTTGGGGGAGGGGGGTGCACCACAAGGGGAAGGGGAGAGAGGGGGAGGGGAGGTGTCTTAAGAGTGCTAAGCTACAGTTCAGCAATAACTACTCCTAGACCTCACCCTAGCAGGTAAATTAGTTTGAGAGTACACAATGGAGGGCAGAAGGCTAAGGAACAGTCTAGTCTGCTTCTAAGCCCTCGACATTTCCTTCTAAGCTATAGCGAGATGAGTGGGTCTGAACACTTTTCTATTATACTGACCTTCTCCTTTTCTCTCTCTTGGATCTGATCTGAGGAAGCAAAGGAAATAAAGGAAATAAAGGATGTGAACCAAGTTGTATGGCACTGTGGCACCCAGGCCAGAAGAAGTGAGGAACAAAACTGACTGGAACATCAGACAAAGACATTATCTCAGTTTTAAAGATTCTTCCATTCTAAGGCCAAATGTTCAATTCTCACTATTAAACTTGTTGGTTTGAAATTTGCCTCAAAAGGGTTTTCCATCACCACACTATCCACCTTCATAGATCTCCCACACATACCCACTCTGACCACATTCCCTACTTGTTACTGCCCCTGTAGAAATTCATTCCATATCTACTACAACCACATAGCACACACCCATGTGCTACCCACTCCTCACATAATGCTTAGCACCATAATGCATCTCTATTTCTTTTTCTGTCTCTCTCTCTCTCTCTCTCACTCTCTCACACACACACACACACAATTTCTCAATTAAAAGACTCATCCCAGGCAAAAATGTCTTGGACTTCCCATGCTTACCATTTCAAATTTTTCTATTACCCAGAAAATCTCCCCAAAAGGGAGAAAGCAGTGAGGGCTATGGCATTATTACAGAGGAGGACACAAAGAGTACAAATATAGAGCAGCTTTATTACAAGGCAGCACGGGGCTGGTGGCTGGCTGATTACAGGGACACTCCCCAGAGCTCTATTCAGCCCCAGACCTCAATAAAGGCCAGACTAAAGCTGCCCTCAAATGATGGACACCCCAGCTTCGGGGGCCCTTAGAGTTCCTTGAAATTCCAATACCACCTGAAAAGGGGAAAACAAAGCAAAAGTCCAGGAAAAACCAAGTTGGGCTAAGAGCCACAAAGGCTACCTCCTCAAATGACCAACACAGTAAGTGTGGTTTGGGTCTTCCAAAAGCAAGAGTGCAAACCTGAGATAAAAGACTGAAAATCAAGAACAAAATGATAGATGAGAAAAACAAACATACAAACAAAAAATCCCAGGGATTGTGGGGCAGGGGATGGGCCTAGACAAGGAAGCTTGGGTGACTAAGACGACCCACATTATGCATAAAAACATAGAAGGAGCAAGAGGGAAATCCACAATCCCTCCCTCATGGGCTCAGGCACACGGCGTCCCTTCCTGGGTGACTCACGGTGGGATCACCTTCACCAATTACTTCATGTGGTGAGGGCCTCTTTATAAGGAGACACACCGCGAACCTTCTCCTCCTCCTACCCTGAACAGTGCAGGAACTGCGTCACTGACCTCCACACACTCACTCACTCATCTCTCCAGCCAGCTGCCACACAAGGGACCTTGTCTTGTGGTCCCCGGCATCCTTTCATCTGGGCTCCAAACCCACGGTCACCTTGGCCCTGAATCACTCCCCAGGAGACACTGGGAAAACACAGTTGGACAAAGAGTGTCTGGGACCTGTATGGTCAGAGTTTACTGCTCCCTGCTGGTGACAGGGACAGGGTCATGCTCCTCACCCAATGATCACACACAGAAATGACTTTGAACCTGACCTTCTGACTGGCCATACCAATAGGCCACTTTTCCACTGACTGGGGTAGTGACACTTCATTTGTCCTAAAAAAAACTGAAGGATAACTGAGGCTAAAAGATAGCTAGAAGCCCCCAGAAGGCCCAAAACATTAGCATCTTAATTAGACTCCAGCTCCCACAACTCAACTGTTTGGGAGTTGAGTCTGATGAGCTAAAAAACAAGTAAGGTACTCAGTCCTATTCTCATTTCACTGAGAACCTCTGTTCCTTAAGTAGCTCCAAGGAGTATAAGGGAGCAGTAGAAAACATGAAGCTTCTTCAGAGCCTTCACCAAAAAAACAGAGACTAGCCCCCAGTTGCTTCATTTGCTCCAATGAGATAATGTATGTCAAGTGTTTTGTAACCATAAACCATTCTTTAAATGGCAGCTATTAGGACTCTCATTAGTCCAATCTCTACGATCCCACCCCTTTCCTTTAGACCCCCAGAATAGTCTAGTTTGTTACACTACTCTTTTCTACCACTTTGAAATACATTCTCAAGTACACTGGCCCAGACCAGGATTTCTTAGGCCACACAACACTAGGCTTCACTCAAAGGTTCCAATTACACAGATTACTCTTCATGAACGCATGTTTCTAGAGTTACAGAAGAGAGGGACTGTCTGTCTCTTTTTTATCAATCTCTCCATCAAGGCAGAATCCAGAGTGCTCTTAATCCTGTCCACATAAAGACACCAAGCCATCCAAATTCTTGGTCTCCTCACCAGGCAGTGCTGTCTGACTTCTCCACTCTTTCATGCCTCTCTCCTTAGCCGGGAAAACAACTACAATAACAATTATCCCTTTTAACTACATATAGCAAGCCTCCCACACTCACTCTTTTCCATATCCTTGCTTTCTTGCTGTCTCTACTGGAATCCCTCTACGGAGTCCTATAAAACAGAGACCAATAATGCACATTTCTGATCCAAGTCATCTCTACTCTGTCCTCTTTGTCTCAAACAGCCTACTAATGCTTACGCTGATCTGAGACCCCAGGTTCTCCACCTCACAAAATGACTGTGGAGATCAATATGGTGACTATTTATCAAAGTACAGGACCAGCTACACAAAGGACTAGACAGATTAAATACTTCTCCCTCACCACCATCACTCTCTAAAACACACTCCTAAGCACCCTACATCTTGGGATCCGGGTTTGTGACCAATACCACATCAAGAAGGCAGTCTCAGGATACAGTGTGAAGTGGCAGAGAAAGAAAAACAAAAGAAATCAATAAAAAATGTTATAAAAAAAAAAGTAGCCCTAGCCATAGGGTCATAGATCTAAAGCTTAAAGGGAAGATCAAGGAGGTCATTTAGTCCAAGTCCCTCACTTTACCAATTGAGAAATCAAGACCCACAAAGGTCAGGCATCTCGAACAAGTCCCCACAAGGTGTTAACGGCAGCGTTAGGACTAAAACCCAGGTCCTGTGATGTCAAACCTAGCTGTCCTCCCACTCAGGCCAGATAGCCTCCTCCTCAGCTGGCCTCGTGGCTCTAACTCAGAATAACAGAATCTTAGAATGAGAAGGGCCCCTGAGGTCATCTAGTACAGCACCACACCTGAATGCCAAGACCACATTAGAATGACTTGGCAATGAAAGGTCAATTAACTATTCCCCCTGGGCTTCCCCAGTTTCCTCAATAACTCCCTTGCCTGTCTATCACTTCTGTGAAGGCTTGGGGCCTGATCCCTGAATCTACCAGGGAACATCTCAAGCACAATAGGTTTTAAGAGCACTAGAGCTCCCCTCCCAGACCAAGGCGAGGAGTGAATCTAGTGCCTGGGATGAGGGGCCGGAAGCTGCTCACACTGCACCAGAGGCTGTATGGGGTGAAGAGAAGGGCAGGGGCTGGTGGCCGGGTTATCAGGCAATAACAAACTTGGCCTCCAAGCACGCGACTTCCAGCAATGCAAGGAGCTTCCTTTGTTTTGGGAAAATAAGGACAGCAAGAGGCCTCTCCCCAACACGTTCCAACTTGGTCTTGGGAGCCCTCCCCATCCCCTAGACACAAACAGGACAGTCTTGGTAAAGGAGGGACAGAACAACTGCCCCAACCGCAGCCCCTGTTTGCTTTTCCTTTTCCACTATTTCCTTGGTTCAAGAGCCACTGTGGGGGCACAGGTGACAGCCTAGGTCACCATTCAGGAACACCATCCCTCATGACCCTACTGCCTGGCCTACATAATTTCTCCAATACCCCTTCAACCATCTCCTTTCCCACACCAACCAGATACTTTTGGCCTGAAACCAAGCGCTGTCCTCCTGACTGTGGATGTAACCAGTTCTCAAAGTAATAATGCATCTCAGAGTGATGGGAGACACTTGGGACAGAATCATGCTGCTCGACCTTAGCAATGCTTTAGGGCCCGATCCAGGCAGGCTTCAAGGCCCCAGAGCAGAGCTTATAGTCTCAACAAGATGTTTCCAGTGGACAATACATTATCATACAGTCACCATGCCAGAGTAATACAATCTGAAGCAGATCTTTATTTATATTGAAGCTCATTAGTTCAGAAATGAGACCAATACTACCTGCCTGGGATAACATTCATACAGTGTTTTGCAAACTTTAAAATGCTATAAAAATGCTAGCTGTTGTCATAGCAGTTGTTATTATATATAGAAAGGTGATAATCAATCTGAGAACTTTAAGGAACTAAGTCACTTAAGACTAAAACATTACTACTAAAGAATACCCAGAAGCCTAGCTCTTTGGATATAAATTGAGAAGGCCTACTTCTCCGAGTCATATGCCAAATGAAAGTCATATCCCAGCCCAAAGTCTTGAGGACAGTCACTTTCTCCAGGGCTCTGAGTAGGAGGTACTACAAGTCCCACATGGGCCTTTCCCAATGATAAACTGAGGATCTTGGGCACCAGTGAACCTTTTTCCTTTCCCTGATCAACCAGAAAACCCAACTCTCCCCCTCATGGTCTAAGGCCCCAAGCCCCCTCAAAGACTGTGGTTTGCCTATGAGGGAGGGTTATGGGAGTGGGACTTCCCCCTCCCCAGGATGCCTTCGTGCCAAAGGAGAAGGAAACAGAATAAGCAAAATAAAATTCATAAAGCGAGGCAGTAATTACCATGTGGTCAACAAGAGGCTGCTCTTCAGCCCCATCATTATGTGGCTAAATTTAACGCCCTACGCAGCCGGGGGAGCCGTGCGCCCCGGGCACCGCATGTCCACACAGACGCCGGCTCCGCCACCTTCGCCCGCTCAACAGCCGCCAGGGCTGCCAGAAAGCAGGTCACAATTTTTTTTTATAGTCTGTTTACCAAGATGCTGTTTTTATTGCCGAGGTTTCTCTCGTTTTATCTCTTTTTCCTTCTCTCCTGAACAGTCTGGGCTGTATTTTCTGTCCTGGGTTTTTTTGGTTCTCCCTCTCTCAGTACTATTTTCAGAACTCTAATTTTATATGGTATGTCCCTATTTTTTTTTTTTTTTGGTAAATATTTGCCATGACTAAGCCAGGCACATCCAGTTTAAAAGGCTCCCATTCCACAAAACATCAGCCCTTTAATGACATGCATCTCATTAGGCTGCCCGATGAAAAGGGGTATAGAAAAAAAAGCAATTCACAGACTCTCTCAATTTTTATATCTATAGAAACATATATTTACACATGTGGACAGACTGAAAAGTGACATTCTGAACTCTATATGGGGCCATAACAAGGGCCACTTGATTCAAGCCAGAGACCTCAGGGGCAGCTTCAGGGATGAGAGGCTCTCAATCTGTCAGTAACTATTGGTCAGACCTGGACAGCTCCAACAAGCAGGCACAATTGGAGCCAGCCCTGGATCTCTAAAGCATTACCAGAACACTAGAGGAGTGAGCAGAAAATGTGAGAATGCCTCAGGCTTCTAAGATTCTAGACCATTAGGAAGGCGGAAAAAAGCTACAATAGAGACAAAGGAAAGTGCCCATACTGCTTCTCTCCAACACCTGATAATACGGGAAAGGAACCAAGGCAGTTATTGGGATTCCCTCAAAGACCCACATTCAAGGCCCCTCGGCCTTCCCCCCTTGTCTCTTGACAATCCTCTTGGAGGACTTCTCATGGAGACTTTTTTTCTGGACAGAAACGTAATACAACTGAATCTAGTAACAGCTCTGTGCACTCAACATTATTACTCATGACAATCAGAATGCCCCTACAGACTGGGACCATATGATGGCTGCAGAGAAATCCTTAAGCATCAGAATTACCAATAATTCCAAAGATTATAAAGGAATTAGAGGATGCAGGCTTCAGTTCTGCCAGCACTTTTATTCACAATGAAACTGAGAATGCTACTAAACAGTCAACTCAGTCTTTCCTCCATCTTGGTGAGCGCCTAGGGATTGAATGCCCTGAGGGCTAACTTCTCATTCAAGTCAAGCAGTATGTGACTACTCTTCAAAAAGATTCTTTTCACCCCCCACACCCACCCACATCATTCAGAGGGGAGACTAGGAGGTAAGAGATGGTAGAATGCTACCCTACAGCACTTGTTTAGTATAGGTTTCCAAGAAAAACAAGAACTTAGAGAGTCACTGGAAGATGGCTTTCACCAGCTACATCCAAGCCTCCTCTCTATGTTATTCCAATGTTCACTTTCATCTCTCCTTCTACCACTTATAAAAAAGAATACTTGCTCTAATTTAAGTCTTAGGTCATGGCCTCTCTCTTCTAAGAAGCCTTTCTTTAAAAAATAAAATGATGCATTTTGCATAAACTGATTCAAATACTGTATATGCAAATGCATTTCCTGCTACATTTTGCTTTTTACACAATCATCACTTCTAATAAACACGAACCTTAGAGTACCTTCCCCTTAAAGGCCAAGCAAGACCACCAAGAGAGCAACAGAATCTGCACCTCTATAGCATTAGGATGTCACCTCCCAAATAACTGGAGTCCATCACAAGTAATCTCCTACTTTCTCTTTCTCCCTACAGGGAGAGGGTTACTTGTAAATGTATTATGTAAAAATGATCACTAATATTTATAGAGTGCTTACTGTGGTACAGGCACCATGCTAAGTGCCTTACAATTATTAGCTCATTTGGTATATACAAACATATAGCATCAGTGTTCATTTGCTTGCTTTTCCTCCCAGACTAAAAACTCTCTGAGAACAAGAAGGATATTTAATTTTTTAAAAATATGACCCCACTGTGTTTATTACTCCTCAAAGGTGCTCAATAAAGATAATATGTTGATATTGACAATGGTCCCTCCACAATAAATTTAACCTACCTTAAGAAAAATGTCACTATGCTGGCCAACAAAGTTAACAATGGCTAATATTTATATATCACTTTAAGATTTATGAAGACAGATAGAAGAAAAGGGCATTTAAGTATTTCCTATGTTCCAGTCACTGTGCTTAAGCAGTGGAGAGACAAATTTAAGCAAAAAAGACAGTCATTACCCTCAAGGAGCTTATATTCTAAAGTCAATAGATAAAAGGGACCTGGAAAATGAGTGGGGAGGAGATGAAGGCATGAGAAGGGGAGGAAATGAAGGGATGAGAAGAGTACTCAATTGAAGAACAAGGAGGTTGGAGAGGAGGTGGAAAATTTCAGAGACTGAGGAGAGCCAAGTTTGAAAGGAATATGTCCTGGGCACCTCACAAATGCTGGTCTGTGTCAGACTAACTAGTCAGAACAGAGGGCTGCAGGACAGAGGCATCAGCAAGGTGAGAAAGCCAGGAGGTGAAAAAATCCTGGAGAGTCAGGAGTGGAACCAGGAGGGCTCTGTTGGTAGGTGCCACAGGAATGATCAGTTCTATTTTATAATGCAAGACATCCTGGCTCAGAGAGATTAATGATTTGTGTGCATATGATTCCACAGCTAAGAAGTTTCAGAGGCAGCATTCGAACCAAGGTCTCCAAGTTCAGGGCTCTTTCCATGACATCACACTTAATCATTCTATCAGTCAACAAGTACTTATTAAGTACCTACTGTTATGTTTAAAAAAAATGCTTAGCACAGTACCTTGTATACAGGAGACTATATACATCCTTACTACCCCTACACACAAACACAGAGACACACAGAGACACACAGAGACACACAGACACAGACAGACACACACAGACACACAGACACAGACACAGACACACACACACACACACACACACACACACACACACACACACACACACACACACACACACACACACACCCTTATGCTCTGTGATGGGGCTGAGGGTAAGAAGAGAAAAAAGGAGACAATCATCCCTACGGAGTAGCTGATATTCTACCAAGGAAGGTTGTGTACATATATAATGATTAATACATGCGTATAAGCAATAAGTACCAAATAAATGCAAGACAGCTCAATACAAGGTAAGTAGGAAGGAAGGAAGGACTCTAGCAGTCATGGAGAGCAAGGCTTGGAGAACGTGGGACTTGAGCCACATCTTGAAGGAAGTGAGGGATTCAGGGAGGCAAAGTGAGGAAGGACTGAATTCCAAGAATGAGGAACAGCCACTGCAAAGGCACAGAGGAAGGAAAGGACAGGCCGTGAGGGAAAGCCAGTTTGGCTGGACTATTTAAAAAAAAAAGAAATAAAAGGCAGGCTGAGGAGTTTGTAGTTACCCTGGAGGGAGTCACTGCAGGTTTTAAACTGTGGAATTACAGATTCAAACCTGTGCTTTCAGTAGAAGGAAGGCTGGCCTATACAGAAGAAAAAGCGGATGTAGGAAGCTGCAAAATCAGCTAGGAAGCCACTGCAATAAGTCAGACAAGAGAGGATGGAGGCCTAAACTTAAGTAGTGGCCATGTAACTGAAAAGGAAGGGACTGACAGTGAAGCTGTTTTAGGGGGAGGACAAGGCTTGACAATTTGCTGTCAATGTGGGGGGAGGAGTTGAGGAGGGTTGGGAGTTTAGAAAACTAGAAGGCAAGTGGTGACTTCCAAAGAAAGAAGGAAATCTGGGAGGGGAAGACTCTCCCAGGCACCAAATAAGCATGTCAAGTTCAAAGCATCTACGGGCTGTCCCGATAAAGATGAGTATCCAGCAGGCACTCGGTAATACAAGACAGAAGATCAAGGGAAAGATGAAGGCCAGATACATAGACTTTGGGGTCATATGCACAGAAATGATCACTGAATCCACATAAGTTAATGAGAGCCCTGAGACTGTGCAGAGAGAAGAGGACCCAGGGCAGAGGCTAGGAGAACACACAAACCTCTTGCTTTTACACAGAGATGTCTATGTCTTTATTCCAAAGAGAAAGAAATTGTCACTGATAATTAAAGTGGGAAACCAAAGGATGCAGGGAGGCTCAGCTACTCACCCATTTTATAAATGGAAATCTGAAAGTACCAAGAAGATCAGGAATTTCACCAAAGGTGATACAAGGAGTCTTGTTAGGAACCTGAAATTATCATGTTATTATCCATTACTATATTTACTAGACCATACCTGACACTTTTCATGGAGGATACAACTCTTAATTTAATTTAAAATTCTAATTTATTGAATAAAACAAACATTTCTATAGCATAGTACAACAAAAAAAGATGATTGTACCTGAAACTGCAAATCTACTAAGCACAACTTGCTATTTCTTTCAAATATAGTAAAAATTGTCATGTAAATTTCTTCTTTTTCCTTCCTTCTCCCTCTCTCCCCTGCCCTAGAGATGGTTACCATTAGACACAAGTAGGTATATATGTGTAAAATTATTCTACACATACTTCTATTTATAAGGGTACAACTCTTGTAGTAGGCCAGCTATGGATACCTGAATGGTTAACTGACCTGGATGGACTAATACAAACTTCCCCTAACTAATCCCAGAGAAAACCTTGAAATGTTGTCTAGAGCTTTCATGAGAAATACCTTTTTATTTTATAAAAAAATAATTATGATAATACAAACCTGGAAATAAAACTCATGCCCAATTGGGGAATCAGTGAACAAATCACACTATATTAATGTAAGGAAATAGAGTGCTGTAAGGTATGACAAATGTGAAGAATTCAGAGAAACACGTGAAGACTTAATTGTATGAAGTGATACAATGAAGAAAGTGCCTGCAGAACAATATACACAATTGTAACAAGGTAAATAAAGTGAATATGTAGAGGCAACCCAACTTCAGTCAAACATAATGGTCAATGTTGGTACCATATCCCCAAAGGTAAAAGACATTTCCCTGCTCCTTTTTGTTAATGACAAACTAAATTGTTTTCAAGGAATGTATTTAATAAAGGGATTGGTGTAGGTATTTGTCTGGAAATATTTATGCATCAAAACAAAATACATCAATAGAAAAAAATTATAAGAAATTGTAAATTTGTTTAAAAAACACCTCAACTGAAAACTGAAGATACCTTAATGGCCAGGCCTAAGGGAACAGCAGTGACAATACAGGTATAAAGAAAACCAAATGAAAGATTTCACAGATACTAGACAATGTCTGACTTAAAATAGCCCTTCTAATTTAGGGAAGAGAGTACTACCGAGCCCTTAGTATCACCAACAGGCTCTTCTTTGACAACTAAGTCACTCAGAAAATGAAAGGAAAAGCATTATCAAGATGCATTTTAATACCCTGTGCCTACCTTTGAATGGTTTACCCAACATAAATCAGAGTAGGATTAACTACCCACCCATCTATCTAAAGCTAGATAGAAGTTACAACACAGAAAGACTCAAGGCAAGTAAGAAATATGTCTCAGATCTCATAAACCCAGCCATAAACGTCATTTGTTGGATCTGGTGATGTTGGCCCAAGAGGAACACTACCAGATGTCCAAAGGTGAAGACAGGAGTTGACACCAAAGAGGCAATAAATGAGACTAAATTTCTTTTGAGAAGGTAAATCCTGTAGACTTCAATCAGAACCATCATGATCTAAGACTCAGGTACTACACTAAACAAGGTGAATCAGTGTTATAATGGGGAGCTGATGACTACATTGAAAATTCTTGGGGCAGGAATATGGAAGGCAAGGCTTTTTAACATCAATACCTCTGCCAGGACCCCTAATCCATGAAGCTGCCCCAGTGCCAGTGCTGAGGGCTGGTCCCTGGCCAGGGGCGGCCAGCTGCAGAGGGCGGAGCTCTATTTTGGGCCTGGCCACGTCTGGTTTGAGCAGCATGCAGCCCTAGTGACTCACACACCCATGCAAACCGCCTGTGGCTCTGTGGCACAGCCCCGGAATGCCAACCCAGGGCCAGCTCCCTCCTCACCCCATTATACTGGGATAAATAAATAAAGAGTCCGCCAGCAGCCGCACAGCCTGATGGCAACCAGATGGGAAGGAGGATGCACAGAGAGGGCCAAGGGGCGGGAGCTGCTGTGAGGAACTGGGCTGAGAGAGGGAGCTATGTAGGCCTAGTCATCTTGTCTTCCTTCTAGCCCAACTCCCTTAGACACATAGATCCTGTCCAACTATGTTCTTTCTTAGACACTAACCATTCCTAACTTTTTAGCCCTTTTCCCAACCCCGAAGCTTCCTCTTAGCTCCTAGTCCTGGGAAATGTCCCGTATGGGATGTTGCCAACTGCCATTCTATTCACTCCCATCTCTTTTGTTTTCCTCTGGAATCTGGGCTACCAGCCTCCCTCTGATCAAGGGACCAGGGATGAGAATGAGAAATGAAGCATCCCAGGGAAAACAGAAAAGGGACATCACAAAGAGAAGCCCAAGCAAGGAAACAGAAAAGATCTGTCATTTGTAAAGGTAAATGGGTTTCAAACTGAAGATTTGTTAGTGCTCCCAACTTAGCCTTATTCAACCTTTAAGTTCTTTTGCTGGTCTTGCCTACCCCCCCCCCCCCCACTCCCTGCCCCGGCTGACTTCCACAGAAGCCTACCCACCCTATTACTACTTGAACATCATCTCTCTGGCCCCCTGCCCAACTCGATTCCCTTCAGGAAACACAAACCCCAGCTCCTGACCCCCTGGCCCTCTGACGTCAGCCCTGGCCCCCCATCCTTCACTTAGAGCTCTCTGTCCACAGTTTGTTTATCTTCCTATTCAATGCTGCTTATTTTAATGGCACATCCTCCCAGCTCAGCCCCGGGTGACCCCCTGACCTCACTGTGTCCTGTTTGCAGGAGTTGCAAGAAGAGTATTTGGTAGTCATGCTGGGACCACCAAATAGTGCTCAAAGAAACCTTACAGCTCAAGTAGCTATATATGCTACATTAGATACAGAGCAGGGTACTCTAAGAGGCCATGGGGGCTCTTCATTGGCCTTGAAACTCTCCAAAGAGCTTTCAAAAATGTTCAAGACTCAGATAAAGCAATGGGATGGGACATAATACAAAGAGCATTAGATTAGAAGTTAGGAGTCTGGGTCACAGAATCAATGAATCTCTCTGAGTCTCAGTTTCCCATTTATAAAATGAGGAGAGACTAGACTAAATGATATATGGCCCATCTGAACTCTTAAGAGTCTATGAATTTGCAATAATGGTGTCGCATAAAGAACTTAGAAAGGTGATATGCCCTTCTCCAAGCAGGTCCATGAATTCCACAGGCCTTTTCTCTCCACTCCTATATGCCCTTTACCCAACAGGGGGACAGAGAGAAGCTCTTCATGCTTCTCTCATGCTTCAAATGTCACAGGTGGGAAAACCAAGGTTCTGAGAGAAGTGACTTAGGAAAAGACAGTTCTAATTTTCAATTTCACACTGCTCACAGGCCATGCAGTTACAAGTTTCACACAAGATCCTATGCCCCAAGCTCCAATTTAACCACCAGAATACTGCCTATGTCATTCAACTGACAGACTCAGATGGGAAGGCGGCTCAGACGACAAGTCTTACCTAGGCAGAAAAATACTGGATGCACCAGGCGAGACACTAAGTAACCAACACTGTTACTGCATTCCCTTTTCACACCAGAAAAGCTTAACCAATACTTGTGGCCAAAGGAATAGGAAGGTACTTGGCACAGGGGACCAAAACAGGTCAAGTTTGACTTTAACTGTCTAGGTAACATTTACATAGTGACTTTAAATTTACAAAGTATTCTCCTCACAACAACCCTGCCCATAAGTGGGCTTATAAGTGCTGGAACCATGATTCAAACCCAGGTCTCCTGACTCCAGGTCCAGCACTATTTCCATTACAGTATGCTGTCCTCCAGTGAAGACTGAGCCATCTATGGTTCTAGAGAGCAAGAGAAAGAAACCTCTGGTCACCACTTAACCAACTGAGAACAACCCCAAAGGAGAAAGAGAAATGGCTGGGGGGGAGCAGATATCAGAGCAGAACAGAAGGTTCCAAGTCAATAAGGAGGTCTGTGACACAGAATATCAACACAGTGCATGTGGACAAGAAGTTTATCATTGAGTTAAGGTGATAAGAAATACACACATAACAGTTAATAAGACAATATTTTATATACATATAAAAAAACAGCAGGGTGTGTTTGTGTGTACGTATACACACACACATACATGCATTTCAGTGGTATACAGTGTTAAACTATGTAGTCCATGCAGACAATACAAGTTAGAAAAATAAAGGACTATTTGTTATAAGTACTTCTTGTATAATTTATTTAACAGGTGGGAAAAAGCTAGAAAAGAAAGAATTCAATATGTACTGAAAACAGCAGGAAATATTTTTTAAAACTTCATTTTGTAAAGTATAGATCTATTAACGGAGACCTAGGCAGGAACTCCTGACAGACCCTTATTATCTGTTCTGCCGTCCTATATAAGCTCCCTTGTACACAGTATTTAGCCAGTCTACTGACTAAAACAAGGTGGTTATTGAATGGAAATAAAGGCTTCTTCCACCACTACCTCCTGCATTAACAGGGCTAGAAGGGTCGTGGATAACCAGTGCTACATCCAGCTGCTTCTTCAAAGTCCCAATCTCACTGCCCTCAGGTCATAGGATTCACCCCAGCCTCCACTCTTACAATACCATACAGAAAAAATCGAAGATTAACTATAGGAAAAGTTAGCTTCCCAAAGGACTAGAGAAAGCCACAGAGCATTTCCTAAATGCTTGATAAGAAACATTCTGCAAACTTTACATGTGCACTGTCTGAGGTTTACAGGACATCCAGATCCAACCACACACATCTTCTTGTATACTGAAAAGATTAACTAAAGTGACACCCAATACTTATCACATATATTATGCTGCTACTCTGCTTGTAACATACTAATATTCAATTTCATCAGTGATGGAATGTTACCTGGGCACTTCCCTCCTTGATTAGCCAGAGTCTAGCCTTGGCCCACCATGCAAGTTTAGGTTCTTATTACCTGTTCCCTTGACTATTCCAACAGCTCATCATAAATTTTACCTCCCATGTGAAGCCTTTTGTGATCTACTTGACATCTACCATATTTAATTTGTATAGTTCTTCCAGGGTAGAGTCTGGGATAAATAATGTAATAGTTCTTGGCTTCCTCCTCAAATTATCATGTACATACATAGTGTATCATCCCCCAGTTCAAAGTAAACTCCTTGAGGGTAGGAACTGTTGTTTTGTCTTTATATACCCAGTACCCAGCAGAGTGCCCTGCAGAGAGTAAGCACTTAATAAATGCTTCTTGGATTAGAAAAAATTGGAATTCACAAAGCTGAATTATTAGGCTTCACTGGCACTAGCCTAATAAGGATTTCCCACATGCCTGGCATGAACTGTGCAACAAAGGGGTAAAGTACAGATAGATGTTGCCAGCGCTCCTATGAAGACTGTAAACACTTAGCTCTACTCTGGCCCAGTAAAACCATTCAACAAGAGGTCACTGACATGTGAATCACCTGGCTTTGAACCCTGACTGAGCCAAAGTCAACTGAACCTCCAGAGATGAGCAGACTAGAACTCTGTAGCCACTGCTCCAGAATCCCAGCTGAGGACATTCCTAGAGCCCATTTGCTTGAACACGCAACACCACGTAAAAGAGCATCCTTGTCACAGTGCTAAAGCTAAGGTTTTTAATCACTGTGTGGGAAATAAATGGCTTTTCAATGCCATGGGGTCAACATCTTTGTTGTGGTACTAAAACTCTAATAAATGGTTTTGGGGGTCTCAAATGCTAGTTTACTTGTTACTTTTGATATTAAAAAACTAAAAAAATGTTGTCTCTTACCCCCTATACCTGCCAAAATAAACCAGCTTCTTTGTGGGTGACTTTTTCAGAAAAAAGCTCTTTGATTCTTACAGGTTTTTAAGCCTAAAAGTATCAGGAAGATCATAGTCCCTAATCAGTGACCGGGGAAGAGATAGGAAAGGGAAAGTAATTGGGGAAGAAGGAAACAGTAGAACTCCTACCTCTGTCATGACTTGTTCCAGGAAAGTATTTTCATCAAACAGCTCTGTCTTCAATCGATCTGTACCCAGAAAAGAAGGAAGGAAGAAATGAGTCAAAGGATCTGTATCTGGAGAGCAAAGAGCAGATCCAGTCCTATTTATTCATTCAATCAATTAATAACCTCTTAGGACCTCACTACATAGTAGGAACTAAACCTTTTAAAAAGATCTATCTAGTGTGTGGTGCATAGTAACAGCAATAGTATAATGAAGATCAATAATGAAAATAATGATCTAGGAAAACGTCTGGCATACAATAAGTGCTTAATAAAGGTTTTTCTGATTGATTCTTCCTCACTCATGACACTCCATTGTCAACCTCCATGACTTTGTACTGATCACCTCCGGATCCTGAAATGAATTCCCTCCTTACCTCAGAAAGTCCTTCTCCTCCTTTAAGATACAGCTCAGATCCTCTCTTCTGCACAGATGCCTTTATTGATTCCCCAATTACCTCTCAAATTATTCTGAATCTAACTTTTTGTATATAGGTGTGAATATCTACATATAATATGTATTAACTTTACATTTATGTGCTTGTCTCCCTCATTAGAACATAAGCTCACTGTAAGGAAAGATTGTTTCATTTGTTGTATTTCTGTTTCTCAGAACCTAGCACCCAATGCCTGACTCATAATATCACTTAATAAATATCTGTTGATTAACTGACTTCTGCACTCATGGAATCTAACAGGCCAGATGGTAGAGGAGACACAAATAGACAACAAACACTATTACATGAGAAATACGTTAGATGTGTACAAAACAAAATGCCTTGTGAGGTCTAAAGGGAAAAGGTCATTACTAAGAGAGGATCGGGCTTCATTAAGGAGGAAGCATTTGAATTGGGCTTTAAAGTCTAGGTAGGGACCCAGGTGAAGAAGGTGAAGGAGGAGATTCCAAGCACAAAAAACCACAATGAGCAAAAACATTTGGGGACAAGGGGGCAGTGAATCAAAAGAAATACAGAATGCATTTGGAGGACAGGGAATAGAACAGCGAGCTTGGAGGGGAAAAGTATGAAGTATGTCTAGAAAGGTGAGGTGGTAACGCTGTGCGAGGTCCACAAGGTTACACAAAGAAGTTTACTTCCTAGTACTTCCTACTATTCTTACAACAATAGGCAATCATTGAAGATTTTTAGCAGAAGAATGAACCAATTATAACAAAAATTACCCTGGCAGTAGTAAAAAGGATGGATTGGAAGGGAGAGAATTAAAGTAAAAAACACTTTTTAGAAAGCTAGTGCAATAGTCTTGGAAAGTGATAATGTGAATCTATATGAATGCGTTGACAGTAGGAAATAAGGAGAGATGGATAAGAAATGTTCTGGAAAACAGAATGAGTCATTTATTTCTCTGAATGATCCCTAAGAAAGTGTCTGTTGTAGCACCCCCTTTTCTCCTGGGGAAGAGATTTAGAGACTACAGGCTTCTTGATTTCCAGATTTTGTGATATCCTAGGCCGAAGTTGCATGACTACTAGCCCTTTTCTAAAGGCTTTTCATGCAACTGTCCAGGCATGACTGAACTCAGCTCTTGTCCCTGACAGTCACTTGGACCTCAGCCAAGTACTCAGAGCCAAGAAAAGAACTTTTTGGCTTAGCACCAAACTTCCAACTCCTATTCATTACCCAGTACTCTTCCCTCCCTATGGGTAACCCGATGTGGTCAGGCCAGTACCCTTCTTAACTTCAAATGGGTTCTTTCCTCTTCTTTATTGCAACCGTCACTCTCCTAAAACTACATGCGCATCCCAACAAGTACCCTCTAACCTCTGCTCAGTACGGATCCATTCTCCTGGTAGTCTTGGATTTCTGCATCCTTTAGCCGAAGCAAAGAAGCCAGCTCTCTCACCTGGCACTGCAGAACCAGACTCATGCCCATCAGAGGACGTAGGAGATGCTGGGAAACCTTTGAAAAAAGAGATGTCTATCATTAAAAACTTTATACAGCCCCTTTGGGTATTGTAAAAATAACCTGAGGAACAGGCTGAAAGAGCAGAGATACCCTCTACTCACAAATTCATTCAACTTTTATTAAGTAACTCCTCTGTGCCAGGCACCAGGCGAAGTCCTTAAGATGTGGAAATGATAATGAAATAGTCACTGCCTTCAAGGAGCTTACTCTAGGGCAAAATAAAAAAACGTATATATGGGATAGATTCCATTAGTACAGGGAACTCCCAGGAGAGGAAACTCTTTCTACCAAAGCAGCTTGATATCACCTCTGCAATTTATAACCTTTGAAGAGCTACTTGAGGCTGAGGAGGTAAGTGACCTACTCAGGATCATGGCCACTGTGTGTCGGAGGCCAGAGACGTACAAGGACACAATGTAAGGACACAGTAATTTCATGGTACAGGGTGCTAGCCACTAAAAGGATTAGGAAGAGCCTATAGTAGGAGGCGATACTTGAGCTAAGCTTGTAAGAAAGGAAGAGAGTGAACTGAGTCAAATGTACAAGAATACAAATCATTCCTCAATGGATAAATGGTCAAAGGATATGAACAGGTAGTTTTCAGAGGAAAAAATTAAAACTATCTATAGTTGTATGAAAAAATGCTCTAAATCACTATTGATTAGAGAAATGCAAATCAAAACAACTCTGAGGTACCACATCACACCTATCAGATTGGCTAACATGACAAAACAGAAAGATGATAAATGTTAGAAAAGATGTGGGAGAGTTGAACACTAATTCATTGATGGTAGAGCTGTGAGCTAATCCAACCATTGTGGAAAGCAATTTGGAACTATGCCTAAAGGGCTACAAAAATATGCATATCCTTTGCAATATTGCTTCTAGGACTGTATTCCAAAGAGATCATAAAAATAGGAAAAGGTCCCACACGTACATAAATATTTATAGCAGTTCTCTTTGTGGTAGCCAAGAACTAGAAATCGAAGGGATGCCCATCAATTGGGGAATGGTTGAACTAGTTGCGGTATATGAATGTAATGGAATACTATTGTGCTATAAGAAATGATAAACAGGAAAACTTCAGAGAGACCAGGAAGGACCTATATGAACTGATGCTGAATGAAAGGAGCAGAACCAGAAGAACTTTGTACACACCAACAACTACAGTGTGCAAAGAATTTTTCTGGTAGACTTAGCCCTTCACAGCAAGGCAAAGACCTAAAAAATTCCCAGTGGAGTTCTGAGGCCAAATGCCTTCCACATCCTGAGAAAGAACTATGCAATTGGTTCACAGAATGAAGCAGACCATTTTTTCTTGTGTTATGTTTTGTTTTCATGGTTTTTCCCATTCATTTTACCTCTTCTATGAAAAATTTCTAAGGTAAAAATGTATTTAATAAGAATGTATGTGTAGAACTTATATAAGATTGCACACCGTCTCAGGGAGGGAAGCGGGAAGGAGGAGGTGAGGTGGGAGAGGGAGGGGGGAAAATCTAAGATATATGGAAGTGATTGTAAAAAACTGAAAACAAATAAATTACTTAATTTAAAAAAAAACAAATAACTGAGCTAGAATCTGGGGAAAAAAAGGAAGAGAGTAAGAGGTCAAAGTGGGCAAGTAGGCTGCAAGCTTAGGAATGAATGGGGCAATGAAGGAAGAAAGAGACGAAGCACTCAATAAGCAACAGAGATGAGAAGGGAACCTAAAGTGCATGATGGGAAGCACAATGGAAGAAGCCTAGAAGAGAAGTGTGGAGCTGAACTGTGTAGGATTTCAAATGCTCCAGAGAGTTCACATTTGATCACAGAAGTAACAGAAAGCCACAAGGACTTTTTGAGCTAGGTATTGTATGTTCAGACTCAGATGGCTTAGAAATATACACAGAAGTTTACCATCTCATAGGAAAGACAAAACAGATATGCAAGAAATCAACAGAAATCGAATTACAATTATAATTATAAAAGTTATTGGGGTAACAGTAGGAATTGTTTTATTGAAGAAGAGGTAGAAATACTAAGGAAAGGTTTCCTAGAACAGATGGCCATAAGCTGTAATTTAAAGGATTTTGTATGGTAAAGAGGACAACAGAGATTCAATCAAGAATTTGCAAAGGTTCAGATGAAAGAGTGAAAGAACCAAGTGCAGAATCACAAGAAAGTCACTCAGGCTAAAATGGACAGTGCTAGCTATGATATAGTATGAAACAAGAAACATAAGAGGAAAATAGGTTGAGAACTTTGAAGGATATGTTATTTCTAGATAGTTATTAAGAACCATTTTAGCTTTGGTAGCAGCTCCAAAGTAAAATTAAATAAATAAAATAACCAGCTTGCTATCAACACATCAACAGCTCTTCCCAAGGTGGGAAGGAAGACCCCTTAGGCCTAGAGATGTCAAGATTTTGCTAGAGTATTTCTCTGATCTTTAGAATTTAACATGAAAATGTCCTACTAGCAAAGTATAATGGCTTCTTTCTCCAGTAGGAACTGCCCATTAGTCAATCAATAGGCTATTATCTTGCTTGGCTCTTGTCCCAGTTACTCCCCTAGAAGGGAGATGGGGAAAACCCAAGATGAGAAAGAGAGTTTTAGGGGAAAGTTAAGATGAAAAAAGGGAATCAGAGACTGGGATATCTTTAGACTGTGCTCTCCAATCTGTTCTATGAATAAATTTTAATTAGGATCAAAAACCCATACTCTGTAAACCTCAACTATTCCTATGAATTTTTGCATCTTTGACAAATTTTCCTTATTTTATTATTAGAAGTTTCTTCTAAAAAACATCAACCTTATAAGGAATTCACTCAAGTTTGTAAGTATAAGAGACAACTTCCGAATCACGTGAGCAACAAGATAGAGGAGTAGACGCTTCTCTTTTCTCCAAGACTTATCCAACCTCTTCAAAACAGAAATTATGCACCAAAGATAAAACAACTTCAGCTGTCTTCATGGTCTAGGAAACTCAGAATCCAAAAGAAGGTTAGAAAAAAATTTTAAAACTTGAACTGACACTCACTGACCCTGAGCTCACTCAGCACCCCTCCCCCACTCTACTGGCAGTGAAGCTGCACTAGTAGACCCAAGGATTGGCTTACAACAAATGACAATTCCACACCTCAACTCCCCTTACTCCCTCATTCCAGTGCCATGGAACCCCTAGCATCACAGGCTGCAGAAGTTTGCTTGGGCCTCTGACAGACAGTGCTGAGAGGGGAGGAGGTTGGGAGGATCCCAGCTCTATAGCACTAGTGATGCAAAGCTCTAAATTGTTGGTAGTGGGCCAGAGAATTGAGAAATACAGGGAGAGGGATAGGACACCATGACAGAACACTGGGTGGATATATGGAAGGGGTGGGGGAAATGCTGGACTCCATTAAGCCTTAGGCAAAGAGCTCAGCATCTAGTTGGGGCCAGTTCTGTCCCCCAAAAGTCACTCAGGGAAAAGATCTAAGCTAGCGAAGCATGAATTGCCTAGTGTGGGAGAAAGTAGACGTTTTGAGATCCAGCTCCCAAGGAAACTACTATTAGAGGGAAGAGTCAGAAAGTGAACAATAGGGAAAAAATCAAGGAAGGGAAAACCCTGAAATTACTAAAGATCTCAGGAAGAAGAAAACTCAAAGACTTTGAATGTAAGCTGATAAATCAACAGGGAAAATGTTAACAACAGAAGGAAATGTGGCCTCCAGATCTAGTTGACAATTTCAGTTATATATGAATAAATACTGTTTAAAAGAAAAAAAAGGAAAATAATCCAGCACTTGATGATACAAAGGATCCTGTGGATTATGCAAAGAACATGGAACCACAAAATATTATTCCTGGGTGGTTCAAAAGAGAAATCAGAATTATGAGAACAGAATTTATGGCCTGTACAGCAAAAATAATGTGCAGAATGCAAAATCTGGAAACTGTGATGGCAACAAAAGAGAACTATAGATTGAGAATGCAAATACACAGAAGTAAAGGACAAACTCAACAAAGAGAAGCAAAAAACAATAATGCTAAAAGAAAATATGTTCACCATCCAAGCAAAGCATACTATCTCAGAGCCAGGATGTATAGCAACAATATAAGAATTACAGGTCTCCCAGAACAACATGACAAGACAAAAAAATCTAAACATTATAATGCAGGAAATAATACAGAACTTCTGAACACAGAAAACGAAAGAATTCATAAATTACCCTCTTGGGGGAAACCCAAGGTTGCAAACTCCAAGACACATACTGGTTAAATTTAACAATTCAATTGAGAATCAACAAGTTCTACAAACCATCAGGAGAAAAGACCTTCAAACACAAAGGAAAGAAAATCTGAATAAGTCAAGACTATGATGTACCCACCAAAAATGTAGAAGGGAATGGAATAGTGTTCTGGACAGTAATGGAACTAAGGATGCAGCATAAGATGATTTATACTGCAAATCTGAATTTAACCATAAATGAAAGAAAGATAGACATTCAACAATAAAGAGGGATTTGAAACATTTTTAGAATGAAAACCAGAACTGAAGAGAGAATTTCTTCTCAAATACCCTCAAACAAAGAAATGCAGATGTAGTGAATAAGTACAGCAACAACAATGAAATGACAGAGAAGACAGAGCAGTAAAAGACTTCTTCTAAATGTACACAAGGAGACAGGTATGAAGGCAGAAGACCGGGGGAAATAACAGGGAAGAGGTGGGACAGGAGCTTTATGGACAGAACCTGGTACCTTGCCTACAGGCAAATCAATGTTCTGGGTTTTTTTGTTTTTTTGTGTGTGGTACTACATTACAACATGAGAGAGTACATGAAAGGAAGTAGCTCAAGAGAAGAGGAGTAGAACTCCTGGGGGCAACTGGTATACCTGGGAGAATAGAAGAGCATGATATTGAGGTAAATGGGGGAAAAAGGCAAGCAAGGTAGGGCAAAATCGGTGATGGGCTGCATAATCAGGGATGTGGTGGAGGAGAAGCCTTACCATGAGCCAAAGTCCTTTCTAACCTTTGCAGTAACTGGCACTGTTTGGGAATGAGGCACAATAGGAAACAAGAAACCAGCGTACAAGCTCTACAAGGCACTGGCAGAAAGAATGTTGAAAACAGAACCTAGAATGGATCCCCTGAAAGTTTTGATTTCATGAGGAATTCAGAGAAAAGAAAGAGACCAGATAAATACAGGTGTCATTAGTCATTAGAAAATGAAGGTCTGGGGCAAGGATGGTGAACCTGCAGCCTCAAAGCCACATGTGGCCCTCTAGATTCTCAAGTGCAGCCCTTTGACTGAATCCAAACTTTACAGGATAAATCCCCTTAATAAAAGGATTGATTCTGTAAAACTTGTAATCAGTCAAAAGGTCACATGTGAGAACCTAGAAGGTCACATGTGGCCTCAAGGCCACAGATTTCCCATCCCTGGTCTAGAGTAAACAGAAAATGAGTATCAATAATGAAGAGAGCAAAAGAAATCTTTTTTGGAAAGGGTAAAAAAAATTAAAGGTAAAAAAACTAATCAACAGGACTAGCTGAAAGGAAGGAGAGGAAGAGGAAATCTACTTGATGGAAAATAAAAAAAAGGGAGGTGGGGATAATTATATAACAGGAGAGAAAAAATGAAATAATAAAAGCAGGAAAGAAAATAGAAAATAATAAGCAAAACCCCAAGGAAAAAGAACAGCAAAGGGAAAGAAGAGATAGGAGTGAGGGAATGAGAGCCACTGGGAACAGAACTTTTCAAAGGATGAAGGTAAAGTACTTGGTTTACAGCAGAAGTACTGTGTTTATAAGAGAAGAGGGAGGAAAATACTAATTTGGAAAAAAAAAACATTAGAGACATGGAAGAAAATATGCAACTAACTCATAACTTTAAATGTGAATAAATTAAACAAGCTGATAAAAAAAATATGTGACAAGTTGAATAAGAAAACAAAATCTTATGATCTGTTGCTTATAAGAAACATTTTAAAAATAGACAAAAAAATAAAATAGAAGGGATGGAAAAATAATTACTTTGCATTGAATGAGTCCAAAAAAGCAACTTGAATGAGCATGAAATCATGCTATCTGACAAAGCAAAAACAAATATTCAAAAAGTGAGAAGGGATAAACAAAGAAACTATGTCATGCTGAAAGGAACCATAGATAACCAACCAATATAAGCAACAAACTTACATGATCCAAATGCTTTAGTATCAAATTTCATAGAAGAAACATTATCTGAGCTACAAGAAGAGAGATAGGCAATAACACCATAGTGACAGGAACCTTCAATATACCTCTCTCAGTTCTGGATAAGTCTAACAAAAAGACAAACAAAAGGGAAAATGTGGCAATGAACAAACTGGGGAAGAAACTAAGGTTAAAAGACATACAGTGTCTAAAAGGGACGGCAAAAATATATACATATTTCTCAGCTCCACATGGAATCTTTACCAAAAAAAAAAATTTACTAGGACTCAGAAACACTGTAAACAAATGTAAAAAGGTAGAACTTGTTAAAAACATGCTTTACTGATCATAACACAATAAAAATAGTTACTGGTTCAGGGACCACATACAAAACATACAGACTCAAATAAAGACTTAACAATAAAATCCTAAATAATAAGTGGATTAAATATCAAATCACAGGAAAAAATAATTATTTAAAAGAAAATAATAATGAATAAAACATTAAAATTTCTGGGATACGGCTAAAGTAGTTGTCAGGAGAAAAAACATATACTTATAAAAACACAGTAACGAAACAGAAAAAGAGAGGATTAATGAAGTGAATATGCATTACAAAATTAGAAAGCCAATACATAAACAAACCTAAGATAAGTATGAAAGAGGAAACATTTAAAATTAGAGGGAAAATAAATTGGAAATAAAAAAATCTTAGAAATTATAAATAAAACAAAAAGTTGGTTCTTTGAAAAAGACTAATAAAATTCATAAACCTTTAGCTAATCTGATTAAAGAAGATAGCAGAAAATCAAATCAATAAAACAGCAAATGAACAAAGTGAAAATCATAGAAAAACCAGAAGAAAAAGAGAGAACCATCACAACATATTAGGCACAATTGCATGCTCACAAAACTCAGAACACAAAAGATATAAAGGAATAGCTTCAAAAAAGTAAAATACCCAAACTATCAAGAGGTCAGAGAAAATCTTAAATAACCCAGTTTCAGAAATGAAAATAAATTAAGCTATAAAGGAACTACCAAAGGAAAAAATTCCTGTTGCTGATGGATTCACAGGAGCAACCTTTCAAGCTTTTAAAGGACTGTTAGTATCCATACTTTGTAAATCATTCTCAAAAAATGTGTCAAAAAGAACTACCAGAATTCTTTATGAAACAAATACAGTATTAATACTTGAATCAGATAAAGATAAAACACAGAAAGAAAACCATAATTAATCATTAATGAATATCGACTAAAATTTCAAACAAAATCCTGTCAAACAGATTACAGTGATTTATCTAAGAAATCATTCATTATGACCAAGTGGGATTTATACCTGTGATGTATATGGATGGTTCAATATTATAAAAACAAAATCAATATAATTAATCACATTGAAAACCAAAACATCCAAAATCAGATGACCATCTCAATAGTTGCAGAAAAAGCCTTTGACCAAGTACAATATTCTGTTATGCTTAAAAACTCTCCAAAGTATAGGCATAGAAAAACCTTTTTTAAAAAAATATAAAAGCGTCAAACCAAAATCTAGCATCATATGCAATAGGTATATACTAGAAACTTTTCTAGCAAATATGACAGTGAAGCAAAGATGGCTCACTCTCTCCTCTATTGCTTGATATAGTTCTAGAAATGCTAACAATAGCAAAAAGACAAGAGAAAGAAATTAAAGGCATAAAGATAAAGAGAAGACACACTATCTGTATTTGCTGATGATATGATGGTTTATTCAGAAAATCCAAGAGATTCAGCAAAGATACTGAAACAATGCCTTCAACAAAGTTGCAGGCTACAAAATAAATCTTCAAAAATCAATAGCATCTCTATATAATATTAACTAAACACAAGAAATAACAACAGAAAGGGAATTCTCATTCCAAATAACTACAAAATGCATAAAATAACTAGGGCTAGACCTCTCAAAGTACACAGAAGATTTGCATAGATTTAGTTATAAAGTGTTCCTTAAAGAAAAAGAACAACTCAAATAGCCAGAGGAATATTCAATGCTCATGGCTAGGATGCATCAATATGATAAAAATGCCAATATTATCAAAATTAATTTACATTTTTAATTCTATCCCAATAAAATTATGAACAGGATACTCTCTAGAATTAGATAAAATAATAACAAAATTCATATGGAAAAGCAAAAGTTCTAGATTATCAAGGGAAAATATGAAAAAAGACTTCCAATTATATTATACAGCAGCAGTCATCAAAATCATTTGGTATTAGCAATAAAAGAGAGCTAGATCAATGAAACAGACTAGACAAGGGAGAATCTGAAACAATTAGAATTCAGTGACCTAGTGTTTGATAAAGTGGAAAATGAAATTACAAAAGAAAAAATCCTTATTGGGCAAAAACTGCTGGGAAAACTGGAAGCAAGTCTAGCAGAAATGAGGCTTACATAAACAGATCTTACATCATATTCCACAATGCATTCTAAATGGATAACCTTAATATGAAAGATCACATTATTTTTTAAAATTAGGAGACAGATTATATACCTCTCATAGCTACAAGAAGGAAATGTATTCTTAACCAAACAAGAGACAGAGGCAATTAGAAATGATAAAATAGATAACTGATAACCTGAAACTGAAAAGCTTCTACACAGAAAAAATTAACTCACCTTGGATAAGAAAGGAAGTGGTCAAATGGAAAAAATTCTTTATATCAAATATCTCTGATAAGGGTTTGGTATCCAATATATATGACAGATATAGGTATGTGTGTACATGTACATGACTAATAACTATTTCCTATTAGATAAATGGCCAAAGGAAGAGAAACAAAATTTTCAAAAGAAAAATAAGATACTAGCTAAACGATCATAATATATTACAAAGATTATACAGTATGACCAAGTGGGATTTATACTAGGAATGCAGGGATGGTTTAACATAAGGAAAACTATTAACACAATTAATTATATTAATGATACAAATTTTTTTAAGATGACATCAATATATACAGAAAAAGCTTTTGATAAAGAACAACACTAATTTCTACATAAAAACACTTGAAAGTATTGGCATATATGGACTTTTCCTTAAATTGATAAAATAATTTATTTAAAACCGTCAGTAAGCATTATTTGTAATGGAGATAAACTAAAAGTCTTCCCAGTAAGATCTAAGATCTACGAAATAAGGATGCCCACTGTCACCAATATCATTTTATACTGTATTGGAAATGCTAGCAATAAGAGAAGAAAAAGAAATAGAAGGAATCAGAATAGGGAGTGAGATAATAAAACTATCTCTTTTTATAGATGATATGATGATATACTTGGAAAATCCCAAAGACTCAACTAAAAATAGTTGAAAGAATAATTTTAGCAAAGCAGCAGGATAGAAAGAAAACCACATAAATCATCAGTATTCCTATACATCACAAAAAAAAAAACCCTGTAGGAAGAGATAGCAAGAGATATCCCATTTACAATAATTCTAGATAGCCTAAAATACCTGAGAGTATACCTGCCAAAACAATCTGCGGAACCATATAAACAAAATTATAAAAAATAAAACCTTTTTATACAAATAAAGTCAGATTTAAATAATTGAAGAAATATTAATTGTTCATGCGTAGGCAGGGTCAATATGGTAAAAATGACAATTTTACCTAAACTAATTTATATATTCAATGTGATTCTAATTAAATTAGCAAAAAATTATTTTACTTAATTGGAAAAAGTAATAATAAAATTCATTTGGAAGAACAAAAAATCAAGACTGTTAAGGAAACTAATGAAAAAATGTAAAGGAAGGTTTAGCAGTACCAGATCTTAAACTACATTATAAGGCAGTACTTATCTAAACTATCTGGTACTGGCTAAGAAACAGAAATGTAGATAAATGGAACAGAGTAGATATATAATTGACAGCAGCAAATAAATATAGTAACCTTGAATTTGACAAGTGTAAAGACTTAAGATTTTGGGATAAGAACCCATTACTTGGTAAAAAAAAAAAAATGTTGGGAAAACAGGACAGCAATATGGCAGAAACTGGGTACAGACCAATATTTTACACCATTTACCAACATAAGGTCAAAATGGATACATAACCTAGACATAAAGAGAGATATTACAAGAAAATCTGAAGAACATGGAATATTTATGGATCATCAAACAATTTATGAATAAACAGGAGATAAAGAGCAAAGTAAGGCATAAAATGAATAATTTCAAATACAGTAAATTTAAAAGGTTTTATACAAATAAAACAAATGGAGTCAAGATCAGAAGGAAAACAGAAAATTGAGAAAAATTTTATAGATTCTCAGATAAAGGTCTCATATCTCAAATACATAAAGAACTTTGTAAAATCTATAAGATTGCAAGTCATTCCCCAATTGATATAAGATATGAGCCAAAGAACATGAATAGGCAGTTTTCCAATGAAGAAATCAAAACAATTTATAGTCATAAGAAAAAATACTCTATATAATTCTGTGTGTTCGTCCTTCGCTGCTGAAGAAGACCATGCCATCAGAGAGAAATGACTTGCACTTGACTTTGTTTTGAGTGAGGGAGGGCTGTGCAGGTCACCAACCTCACTTCTCCTCTAGAGCCATCTGAATCCAGTGACCAGATATTCATCAGGATGACTGGAGATGACCCATGATGAGGCAATTGGGGTTAAGTGACTTGCCCAAGGTCACACAGCTCGTGAGCATCAAGTGTCTGAGGTGAGATTTAAACTCAAGTCCTCCTGATTCCTGCACTGGTGCTCTATCCACTGCACCATCTAGATGCCCCTGCATCTGTAAAATGGAGATCAGAGTACCTACCTCCAAGCATTGCTCTGAGGATCAAATGAGAAAACACATGACAGCATTTTACAATTATTGATTAGAGAAATGCAAATTAAAACAACCTTGAGATATCATTTTTTACCAATCAGACTGGCTAAAATGACTGAAGGGAGAAGCAACAAATGTTGGAGAGGATGTGGAAAAATTTGAACACTAATTCATTGTTGGTGGAATTGTGAACTGATCCAATCATTTTGAAGTGCAATCTGGAATTATGGCCAAAGAGTTATTAAAGTGACCTTTTGATCCTTTGACCCAAAAATGCCACTACTAGGTCTATTTCCAACGATGATTAAGGGAAAAAGGAAAAGAACCTATATGTTCTAAAATATGTATACCAGTTCTCTTTGTGGTGGCAAAGAACTGGGATGTTGAAATACGTTAAACTCAAAAGGAAAACAGGAAGGAAGAGAGCCAAGACAGGGAAAATGGGGGTTGAAGAAGGAGAGCAGATTAGGTCAGGGAAGAATCATAGGAAAAACAAACTGTTAGAGAAAAGAAGGTGAAGGGGGAATTAAAAGGAAGGGAAAGAAGAGTAAAACCCTGAGATCAGAAGCCAGGTAAGGGGACAAGAAGAGCTGCAAAACTGGGGAAACAGGCAGCTCCATTTACAGATCACATTCTTTGAGCAGACTGCCTCTCTTTCACTACCTTTTTATTTGTAAGGTGGCAGGAGATGGGAACAAAGAGAAGAAAGTACAGGAGGACAGGATGAAGAGAAGTACACATGTAACAATTACAACTGTGAAGGTGAATGAAATAAACTTACAATAGAATGGAAGATGACAGCAGAAGAGATTTGAAGACTGACTCTGACAGTATGTTGTTTAAAAAAAATACTTAAACAAAAAGAATCACAGAGTTAAAATGAAGAGCCTAGGCAATATCTATTATACTTCAGCTAAAATCAAAAAAGAAGTATAAACAATTCATATTAATGTTACGTGTAAATATAGACAGCAAAAAAGAGACAACCAGGAAAACTCGATTATGCTAAAAAGCACCATAGATAGTGAATTAATATCAAATCTTAATATATGCTTCTAATAGGATAACATCTAAACACTTAAAGGAAGATTTAATCAAATTATAAGGAGAAATCTATAATAAAATTATAATAGAAAGGGACTTTAATATACCACTTTCAGAGCTAGATAAAGCTAATAAAAGATACACAGGAGAGAAGCTGACCAGAAGAAAATGTTGGAAAAATTAGATTATTTTAAAAAAAAAGAAACAAAAAAGAGAAATTAGAGATGATAGATCCGTGGAAAATTACTGAATGGAAATAGAAAAGAATAAACATACTCTCAGATGTATATGGCACTTTTATAAAAACTAACCATGTACTGGAGCATAAAATCCTCTCAAAAAGTAGAAAAGCAGAAACACTAAATATTGTTTACTGAAAACAGTGTAATAAAAATTATATTCAATAAGTCTAATAAAGAGAAATAAAAGATAAAGACTAACAAAATTCTAAAGAACTAGTGGGTCACAGTAAAAATTACAGAAACAAAAAAAAACTTCATCAAAGAAAATAACAATAATAAAACAATGTATCAAAACTTAGAGGATGAAGGTAAAACAGTTCTGAGTGGAAATTTTCAATTTACAAATGCTTTCACGAACAAAAGAAAGAAAGAACAAATTATTCCATCAGGCATGCAACTAAAGCTTTCCCCCCCATGTATGCAATTTTGTTTATTTGCTATTGTATCATTCACACTCCAAAGCTATCTCAAAGGCCAAATTTTGCTCAGTTAGTTGTGCAGTATTATGCACGATTATCTTGGATGGAGGAAGACAGAGGAAGATTTAAGAGTCATAGGATTACCTGAAATCCATGACCAAAAAAAGAACCTAGACATCATATTTCAAAAAATCATAAAAGTGGAGCAGGTAGGTGGTACAGTGTAGCACAGGCCCCGGAATCAGGAGGACCTGAGTTCAAATCCAGCCCCAGATACTTGACACTTACTAGCTTGTGTGACCCTGGACAAGTTACCTAAACCCAATAGACTCCAAACAAAGAAAAAGAAAACTACCCAAATCTCTTGGAACTAGAGGACAAAGTAAAAATAGAAATAATTAAGCAGTCACCTCCTAAAACCCCAAAATGAAAACTCCCAAGATGATCACAGCCAAAATTCTTTTCAAATCAAAGAAAAAAATACTTTAAGCCACCAGAAAGAAAGAATTCGAATAGTGAGCAGGATGAGATTAAGATATCATTCACTTTTTGCCATATGCATCCAATATTTAGATGGAGAGGCATTACCAAATCGGCATATAGAAAGTCCTAGTTCTCCATAGTTTTTGCACCTGGAAGACGTATTTGAATTAATCTTGGCTTGGCTGAAGGGGAGAAGGAAGGAGGAGGAGGGAGGAGAAAAGCAGAAAGAGATGATGTTTTCTGTATCTCCACTAACACGGTTATCTCAGGCTACAGCACTGGAGTGGAATTTCTAGTGCACCTCACCAAACTGGAAAGTCATAACAGGACCACTTGGGAGAGATTCCTCACTAGGTTAGCTGTAGGTGATCAATTTTAAGCAATGGGAACTCTCAAAAATTATCTATTTAAGTCACAGAGTGATTACAATTTGTATTGGTAGAGGGAAACACTACACTGATGAAACCCTGTGTTACTAAAGTACTGAATTAAGTAAATTTTCTATTATTCATCATGGCATTTCTGGGCCCAAATTGAGATGGACATACATATACACAATACACTAGATTTGTCCTGTCTAGTGCCATTTAAAAAAGAAGTGTAAGGACTAAGGAGGAGTACCATGGATAGGGAACCTGCAGCCTCAAGACCACATGTGGTCTTCTGGGCCTTGAGTGTAGTCTTTTGACTGAGTCTAAGTTTTACAGAATAAATCCTTTTATTAAGGGGATTTGTTCTATGAAGTTTGGATTCAGTCAAAGGGCTTCACTTGAGGACCTAGAGAGCGACACGTGGGCCAAAGTTTCCCCACTCCCGGTAGGGAGAACAAGCCAATTACAAATGGATGCCCATAAAGTGAGCTCTTAGTTGCCTGCCTGATGTTTCCTCCCAATGACTTGGACTTCTCCTGGAGGTATGCCTCTTTCAGTGTCCTGCTTCTTTGTCTTTAACCTCTGACAAAGAAGGTTTAGGAGGATGTGGGAAATGAAACACAGTATAGAGGACATCCAGAAAATGGAATTAAGAAAATGGCGAGTCCCTAAGTGTTCCTTCCTCTTTCAAGTCCTCTCAAGTTCCCTTTCAAGTCATTTTGTCTATAACAGTAAATGTTTGTTGAGTTGAAATGAATTGAATTTGGCAAGTATGAAAAATGCTGAAGTGATACTGCCAGATCAAGCTGCTGCCCTTGTCCTTCTGACTCACCCCTTATGAAATTCTGAAGTGGAAGAAGTCTCTTACTGCAGTTTCACATTGGATTTCTTGATCATTATCTGGTCTGGTGCAAATTTCAGGGTTTCAGTGGAGTAGCTATGTGGAAGCTGGGCAGTCTGCCTTCATTCAGGCAGCCGTCTTGGCAGAAGTCTACTGAGTTTGTATTTTAAGGATTCTATTCAGCTGTAATATTTTATCAGGAATGCTTGGAAGTCCTCAATTTCATTAAAAGTCCATTCCCAACCCTGACCCCCTCCCCCACTCCAAACAGTGACTTCTTTCACTTCAGAAACGCATTAGAGTTCAGTCACAAGGACAAGGGAAGTAAGAAAGAACCTGCCAACAACACTAGGCCCATCACAGGGAAGCCTCCCAGCAGGACCAGAGATGGACAGGGTCACTTGTAGCCTGCAAGGCTCTGTGTCCAGAGGCAGTAAGAGCAAAGGATCCCCCTGGCCCCCCGTAAAACTCAAGAGGGATCAGAAAGCCCCAGTGTAGGATTACTGGAAATACTGGAGAGTGGCTGAAGTAGTAAATGACCAGAATAGCATATCAGGAGATCAGAGCACTCAGCCCAGGACAGCCAAGATCCAGAATCATCTTGAGAGAAAGCCCTAAAGACCAGCTTCTAAACCTCAAAGATCCAACAGGGTCTAACCTCCAGAGGCTGAGATCAGAGAAATCCAGGGACCCATGGCAAAACTAATCAGGGCCAACCACTCCATTCCAAAAGGACAACTCTAGCCAAAATCACAGTAGGTAGAGGGGCTTGGCCCTGGCACAAAGCCCCAGTTCAGCAACTATATGCTGTTAGAGATGAGTAAATCAAAGAACACATCAAAGAGTATCAAAATGTATTGTTTATCTAGAGATTCCCAAAAAGAAATAATTTTTAAAACTCTGTAACAACTCTAAGTAGAGATTCATAGGAAAAAAATAGACTTTCCACAAAGGCTAACTCTAGGAGAAATGAAACAAGAGATTAAAAAATGAAATGAAATAAGATTTCTGGAGAAAAAAATAGGAAGGAAGACAAATACTTCAGAAAAGAGAGTGATGCATTTTACCCAAGAAAAGGACTCTCTGAAAACTAAAACAATCCAAATAGAAATCAATGATTCCATGAGACAGCAAGATATTTAGAAGAAAATCAAAAGATTGAAAAAATACAAGAAAATTCAAGATATCTGATATCAAAAAGAATTGAACTCAAAAACACATTAAGTGGAGAGAATTTAAGAATCACCAGGGACTTCTGGATCATGTGATCAACAGGCTGGAGGATTAGATACTTTCTCTTATCTCCACAACCTGAGGAGAGAACCTCTCCAAAACAGAAATTATGAGCCAAAGATAAAGCACCTTGAGCTTACTCTATGGTCTAGGACCCCCAGAATACAAAAAAAGTTAAAAAACAAACCTGAACTGAAGCCTATCCTGAGCTCACCCTGCATCCTCTACCTCACCACCTACCACATTACTGACATCAAGGCTATACTAACTGATCCAAGGACCCAGCACATGAACTTGCAAACAAACCCAACCCCACAATACTACCAGGTGACACGTAGGATAGAGTACTAGGCCTGGAGTTAGGAAGACCTCAGTTCAAATCCAGCTTCAGAATAAGGCTAAGCAGTCAGGATGCTTGTGAGAGAGGGCACACAGTTAGTAAATGTTTGAGGCTAGAATTCAAGCCCAGCACTCTGGCCCCTGCACCACCTTATCCTTCAGTGTAGTGACCTTCTCTCATGTGCATAGCCCTTTCACTGGTGCAGACTGCCATCTGTGAATTTTCATCCCATGTCCTCCTTGTTTGTGTTGTTTCACTAATTTTCCACCAAGTAATTGCCCAGCGTGCTGGAGATCTTCCTTTAGGTCTTTTTACATTCTGAGGATACCATTAGAGGCAGGTAGATGGTGCAATGGATGGAGATCTGGGGTCAGGAAGACCTAAGCTCAAATCTAGTTTCACATACTTGATAGCTGTGTGACCTGCAGGCAAGTCACTTAAACCTCTGTCTTCCTTCAGTTTCCTCAACTGCAAAATTAACTGCACCTAACTCCCACAGTTGTTATAAGGATAAATGAGATAATATTTGTAAAAAGTGCTTAGTGCAATGTCTAGCACATAGTAGGTGCTATATAAATGATTATTACCTTCCTCACTCTACCTGCTTTATATCCCCTAGAAACTAGAAGGAAGAATGGAATAGAACACTATGTTTCTGATAAAGGAGTACATAAGGACACAAACACATAGAAAGGACGCGAGGGGTAGACATTAGGTGAATCTCATTTTGATCTAAACTGGACAAAGAAGGGTTGAGCACACACACATAAAGTTTGGTGTAAAAATACATCAAACTCAAGAGAAGGAAACAAGCAGTCATGGGGGAGGGGAGGCAGAAGAAGGATAATACTGGGAAGGGAATAGTCACAAGGAAAACAACTTTCCTGATCCTAAACTGGGAACTGAAAGGGAGGATCTTTCTGCGAAATTAGAGTAGTATGAACCAACTCAGAATGAAGTGAATAAAAGAAGAACGATTTATATAAGGACAGCCACACTGTGAAAACAAAACCAAACAAAAACACCTTTGTAAGACTTAAGAACAGATGTCTTAAGATTAAACTGGATGTCTAGATTAAAAAGAAAGACTTAAGAACTCTTATCAATGAAAATGGTCCACTGTGCCTCCAGAGAACCCAGGAGAAAGCATTTACTCACCTCCTGACAGAAATGGTGAGTACAAGGTACAGAAATACAAAGTACAGAAAGAAATTTTTATTTTATTTTTTCAATTAACAAAAATATTTCTTCTCCACTCCCCCCATCAAAAAAAACCAAACCACTGTACTACATAGGTGTAGTAAAAGCAAAACTAATTACCTCACTGGCCTTGTCCAAAAAGTATATGTCTCCTTTGGTACCCTAGGTCCATCACCTCTGTCAGAAGGTAAAGAGCTCATCGTATCAGGCATTGTGTGGAATTGAAACTGAACACTGTACTGACTGGAGTTCTTAAGTCTTTCAAAGTTATTTGCTTTTATACTGCTACTATTGTATGATACCTAGTTCTGAGTACTTTCATTCTGCATTAGTTCATATGAACTTTTCCAGGTTTCTCTAAAATTGCCTCCTTCACATTCCTCAAGGGGCAATAGTACTGTATAGGGCAGCTAGGTGGCTCAGTGGATAGAGTGCTGGGCCTAGAGTCAGGAAGACTCATCTTCCTGAGTTCAAATCTGATCTCAGATACTAGCTGTGTGACCCTGGGCAAGTCACTCACTTAACCCTGTCTGCCTCAATTTCCTCATCTGTAAAATGAGACGGAGAAGGAAATAGAAAACCACTCTAGTACCTTTGCCAAGAAAACCCCAAATGAAGTCACATAGAGTTGGACACAACTGAACAACAAACAACAATAGTATTCTATTATTTTCATGTATTATTTTCATTTGTTCAGTCATTCCCTAAGTTAATGGACACGCCCTAAGTTTCCAGTTCTTTGCCACTGCAAGAAGAGCTGCTATAAATATTTTTGCATATAATGGGTCCCTTTCCTCTTGATTTGATTTCTATGAAGTATAGGCCTAGTAGAGGTATTACTGGGTCAAAGGATATACACAGTTTAGAAACTTCAGGGGCAGACATACACATTGCCTTTCATTAAACCAACACAGTACCACCAGCATGGCATTAAAGTACTCATTTTCCCACAGTTTCTCCCTCCAACACCTGAGACATATACTTTTGGGTGGATACGTGTTGCTTGACTCTATTTATTAGAAAGACTATTTTTTCTTTCTCTCTGTTTTTAATTAGGAGGAGAATGGGGTAGTGTTAGTAATAGTAATACCAAAATAGAGATTCAATGTAATATTTTTCTAAATGCACAGAAGAGAATAGAAAGAAATTAGGGAGGAAGCAAAGGCAAGCACCCAAAGCCTCTAAACTAGTATTTAAAAATGAAAATCAAAAGGGAAACAGGCTTAAGAGATTAAGAGAGAAGGATTATTCATAAATGAAACAAATTCCAGTTCTGAAGGAAACAGAAAACTAAGGGGGTTACCTATCAATTAGGAAATCACTAAAAAAAATAATGGTATATGACTGTAATGGAATATTATTATGCTAGAAGATATGACAGAGGGATGGTTTCAGAGAAACCTGGAGATGGATGAACTGATGCAGACCAAAGTGAGAACAACCATGAGAACAATTGACACAACAACTTTATGAAGAAAAACAACTTTGGAAAGACTTAAGAAACTGACCTAATGAAATGACCTAGAATGACTAGAGAGGGCCAGTGACACAGCATGCTACACAGTTCCTAAGAGAAAAGAGTTTGATTGTCAAGGTGAAGACCAAAAGGTGCTTTTTTTGTTATTGTTCAGTTGTTTGAGTTGTATCTGACTCTTCCTGACCCCATTTGGGATTTTCTTAGCAAAGACATTGGAGTGGTTTGCCATTTCCTTCTCCAGTTCATTTTACAGAAGAAGAAATTGAGGCAAACAAGGATAAGTGACTTGCTCAGGGTCACACTGCTAGTAAATGTCTGAGATTAGCATCAGGAAGATGAGTCTTTCTGACTCCAAGTCCGGCACTCTATTCACTTGTGCCACTAAGTGGCCCCTAAGCACTTTTAGACTTGGTCAAAGTATAGAGCTGTTTGCTTGGCTATGCCTATCAACATGTCACAAGAGTTTTGTTTCTTCTTTTTTTTCAATGCAAAAGAGGACTTAGGAGGAGGAGCTCACAATAGTATTGTTTCCCCCCACCTCCCCAAAAAAAAGGTTCTAAGGTCATTTAAGCATTTGTTAAAGTGCACTTTAGGACAACTTTGAAAGTGTGATACTAAATTTCCTTAATTTATTGCATTCTTAAAGAAAAGGAAGCTATACATCAGAGATGTCAAGCTCAAATAGAAATGGATCCTTGTGGACATCATGACTTAGAAAACCACAAATTGACATTATCGCCATGCTGCCATTTTTATTTATCTTGCTGCACACTGCCCAATTACACTGTAATGAAATCAGCCTCTCCCTGGGGGAGTTCTGTGGGTAGCTGTCAGTTTGACACTTCTGTCATACATAATATAGATCTATACTTTCATGCATAATCCTCATCATCTGCTCTACCTTGTATGTAAAAGATCAGACTAATTTTTTTTAAAAACTGAAAAGAGTAGCTTATATTTTATCAGAGAGGCAACAGGGACTTGCTGGAAATTACTGAATAAAGGAGTGGGGTGGTCAGACCTGCACTTGCAGAAAATTCCTTTTGCAGCAACACAGAGATGTGAGTCAGGGAGACTGAGGAGGGAACTATTGCCATATCTTCAGTCTATAAAACAGGTAATGAGAACATAAACCATGACAGAAGTGTATTACAGACGTGAGGCACTGTCAGGACAGAAATGACAATGAACAGCAACTGAACGGACACTAGGAATAAAGGCAGGGGAGAATTCGAAGCTGACAGGGCAGCCTGGTGATTCAAAGGACAAGAATGACCTCAGAAATACAGAAGCTCAGAAGAAGGGAGGCCCTGAGAAAAAAAATGTAGTCCATGGGTTGGGCTGGGTCACAGAAGGTTTCTTGCTGAACATTTAAATGAACAAATAATTTTCTATTGACAGTAAAGTGTGCAAAAGCTCCTTTTAGCAAATGACATTATACTAATTGAAATGCACTTCAGAACACTGACTGCATAGTGTCTTTAGGTATAATACAAAGTTATGTGCAGAGGATAAAACAAAGTGAATGAAAAAGAACAAAAAAATGTATGTTATCTGGACTATGGCACAGTGATAGCTAGCATATGTAGGGCACTGTAAGGTTTGCAAAGCATTTGACACATATTACACCTCATTTGATCTTCACAACTAGCCTGTGAGGTAGATGTTATAACTTTACAAATGAGAAGACTGAGACATAAAAGCTAAGAGACTTACCCAGTGTCACACAGCAAGTAAGTGTCTGAGGTAACATTTGAACTCAGATCTTTTTGGCCTCAATTCCAGTGCTATATCCAATGGGTCACCTCACTGCCTTCTGAAGCACTTGGATGGACAGTCTGGACCATTTCATTGAATTCAATCAAACATCTTATTAGGAGTTTACCAGAAGCAAGACAATACCTATATCTTGGACAAATGATAGATGGATAAGCTGAGCAGATATTAAGAAGAATTTATGCTAAATGCCACTCAGAAAATCGTGTGGTGCTTTTCATAATCTCAAATTGTTCCCTACTGCAAAAGTCTATCTTTTTAACACCAACATTCTCCTGGAGGGTTGCAAATTATAGAAAACAACAATCACACAAGAAATAAAATTATAAACAACACCAACAGCTGTAAGACAACACACAGCAGGGCAAAATGAGATATGATATGTTATCAAAAAAATCACTTGCTTATATAAGAAGTAAAAATATGATAATCAAGGGTATGTATGACCTGAAAAAAGGAACAAAGAGATAATGCAAGTGGCATACAGACAAACAAGATTTAAAAAAAGACTAAGACAAAGGCCTCTTGCACACTGGATAGACCCTTCATAGATTTGGGGGGGAATCCCGATAAGAGCTATGCAGTATGGGAAGATATACAGGGATCTGCAGTCTACAGGAGGAATGAGTATCCACACTGAGGAAATCGTGTTCTAAGTAGTCACATCAGGAGACAGCTTAACCAGAGTAACCAATATATGCTAAAGGGTATCACCATCTGCCCACCTTGTGCCAGGAATGACAGGCACAATATCTCAGAAGGAAGCAACCAGCTTGTAGCTAACTGTGCCTTGCAAATTCAAGACACTGTATTTCAGCATCAGTAAACTTTAAAAGGCAAAGAAAAGGTTGGGCAAAGACAATTAAGTCTTTCTAGATTTTTGGAAGGCTATTCCTACTGTCTACATAGCAAAAGAATTTATTAAAGGGGGGGATGGGAAGGGAACAAATATTTTTATATAATGCCTACTATGTACCAAGAACTGTGGTGGGTGATTTGATCCTTACAACAACCCTGTGAGGGAGGTGCAGTTATGATCCGCATTTTGAGGATCAAAATTTTATTAATTCAAAATTCCTTATTTCAGTTGAGGAAACTGAGGAAGATAGAGCATTTAAATGTCTTGAATCAGAAAGGGTTGCAGAAATTCACATAAGACTTAGATCTGTTTTAACAGCTTAGGCAGGAGGATAACTTCTCTTCTAACGTGGATGAACCCTGAGTTTATTTCCCTTAGGTTGGCTGGTTAAAGCAAAGCACTGAGGTCAAAATTGTGTATTTGAGTCAGACAATATGATACAAAGGAAAGAATACTGGATTTGGAGTCAAAGAACCTAAAAATAATTAATCTACTAGGGAGCAACATCCTCGACACTCTGCCTTGGCTCTGTTGCATGCCAGATGGAGATCAGATGTCCAAAGTTTCCCACTCCTACCTCTGCCAATACCCACAGCACTTTGGTTGGTCACATCTCCTCTCTGGGCTTCAGTTTTCTTATTGATAAAATCAAGGAGTTGGGCTGGATGACCTCTAAGGTCCCCTCCAGCACTATTCTATGAGCTTATGGACCGATGATTTCATCTTCTTTGTCTCCTCTGGCTCTGCTTGGTCTCCTAGCTCTTCTGAGGTTACAGACTCCATCTCTAATCCTAAGAAGACATCCTGTCAATGGATAACCTTCATCACCAAGAACACTTACTAAGTGTCATCTGCAAGTGACAGGTCCAACCGAGCAAGGGACCAAAGGAAATCCATCACTAATGAAAAAACAATCAAAATGCACATTTGACTTGAGTGGGTCAATCAAACCATATTCACCCAGAAGCGTGTTATCCTCAGACCTAGCCAATGAGTACTAAGAAAACAAGTTAGAAAAGTCGGCCTAAAGCTCACCAGTCTTATTCAGAAAAGAACTCAAAAGTTGTAATGCCTTCAAGGAAGGAAGATGGAACAGCCACTCCTGGGTTCCCAGTCAATGTGGTCAGGAAAGAATGCTGGGCTGAAATTCAGAAGACCAATGTTCAGGGTCTTGCTCTGCCACCAACCAGCTACATGGCCTAGGGCAAGTAACTTGATCTCTTTGGGCTTATTTCCTCATCTGTAAAATACACTCACTCACGCAAAGTCACGCATACTCACACACAAATGCAATGTGTGGGGATGTAAGGTTAAGACTACAATATTTCTAAAATCCTGTCCAACTCTAACATTTGTGGCCCTGCTTCAAGACTGGCTATTCAATAACTGACCTACTAAGAAGCAATATCCTAGGCATTCTGCCATGATAGTGTTGAGTTTCAAGTGGAGGTCATATGTCCAAATAAAGGCATCTAAGAGACAAAAAGATGAGCAGAAGGAGGTAAGGTGGAGGAGGGAAAAACATCTTAAGTGAATAGAAAGTCTTACAGTTGAATTTTTAAAAAATCAGTTTTCCTAGCATAAGATGAGGGTGGGGAGCACATAACTAGAGAAGAATTCTTTTGAAAAAAACTCTAGGGGATTAACAGATCACAAATTCAATATGAAGTCAAGAAAGTGATATGACAGTGAAGAAAGTTCATGTGATATTAGGCTGCATTAAGAGGCACAGCTTCCTCAGCAGAGCCAAGAAAAGAATATACACATTGACTACAATAATGGAAATGGAAAGAATAACTAGAAAACAATCAAATGTGAATGTTATAAAACTAAAAAGTAACAAGCATGACCCCAAAGAAGAGATATAAGAAGATACTCCCAACCACTGGCTTGCAGAGGGGGGTCTAGAGGTGTAGTACATTGCATATGCTTTCAGACTTTTTAAATATATTGATTAGTTATGCTGATTTTTTTCTCTTTTTCCTTGTTTTTAAAAAAAATATCATTTGTTATATGGCACAGCTCTCTGGGAGAGGAAGGAGGGATGCTGTGAGAAATACTGATAATGTAAAAAAACACAAAAGATATCAACAGAAAGTTATAGTTTAAAAAAAAAAAAAGAATCGCTCTCAGGAGTCCTATGATGGTCACACTATACTCTTCCCTGGTCATTCCGCATTTAAAACACTATATATGGGGTAGTTAGGTGGAGAAGTAGATAGAGCACTGGCCCTTGAGTCAGAAGAACCCGAGTTCAAATCTAGCCACACATTTTAAGAAGGATGAGGCAAAATGACACGGTGGACAGAGCCAGCCTTGGAGTCTGAAGACCTCTGGTCAAGTTCCAGCTCTGACAACCTATTAGCTATGTGAACCTGAACTAGTGATTCACCTTCTCTCTCAGGGCTCCCAGGCAACTTTTTAAGACAATAAATTGAGGAAAAGGCGTCAGTCTCCACTGACAAAGGAAGCTCTGTACTTGCAACTTTCTATATAACAAACCCCACAGATTTGGTTTTTTAAAAATTAATAAGCGATAGAGCTTTATGAGAAAAAAAAAGGTACTTAGCAGGTCCATCACAGAAAAGTCTATGTAGATTTCAACATCACTAACAAGGAGGAACTCATTGCTGGGATGAAAATGCTGAGATCCTTGGGGAGGTGACTACTCCCTATTAGAGTTTAAAATAGTGAAGGAGAGAAAGATAGACATGGAATAACAAAGTCTAGATTTGGGGACAGCAAATTTTAAAAGGTTAACAGGAAGGATAGGTAAGATTCCATGAACTAACCACAGTCCAAGAAACATGGGAAGATCTCATATTCTAAAGATAAAAAGAAAAACAATTCCAATGCGGGGGGAGGGGGAGGGGGAAGAGTTGTGTGAAGAGGCCAATATAAATACACAAAGAACTCATCAACCAACTTATATTTTGTTAAAACATATATAGTAAAGGAAGGCAAGGGCCAGTAACAAAAAGAGACAAAACACTCTGAGAATGTTGTCAAGACCCAGAGATTCCACTGCTAGGAAGCCATTTCAAGGGAGTCAAAGATATATAAAGATATGTCCCCTACACAACAAAATATCCACAGCAGGGCTTTGTGGTCACAACACTGGAATCAAAGCAGATGTGCATCAAAAGGTAACTGGCTAATCAAGTTACAATACACAAATGTGACAAAGTATCGTCGAGTCATAAGAAACAAATACGCGAAGAATCTAGAGAAATGCCAGAAGAATAGTCTGAGGTAATCAAAAGGGTAGTCAGCAAAACCAGAAAAACCACATATATAATGGAGAAAAAACCAAGTGCTGCAAAAGAATAATGGTGGGCTAAAGCATGGGGAAGAGTTGGGAAAATGTACCCCCCTTTCCCTCTCTACAGAGACGTGAAACTGCAGGTATAGAATACTGAACACACCATTCAAATACAACTTAGGGGCAGGCTGGTTTTGCTGAACTGCTTTTGTATCTTCCTTTTTAAAATCATTGTTACCAGGAATAGGCTTGCTGGGAGGGGGGGGGCGGGGGCAAGTGAATAATTTCAGAACCAAAGATATTAAAAAAAAAAACAATAAAAATAAGATTAAAAATAATATTGACAAGAGTGCTGAAGCTCAAAATGAGCTGAGGCTGCCAAGGAAAGCTCAGGTCAACAAAAAGGGGTTTTCTGGCTCTGTGGGAGGAAAGAGGATTAAAGGGAAAGCCACCCCCCCCCCATCCTACCCCCCAGGCAAGGCCGCCTGACAACGCAAGGAGAAGGAAAAAGGCCTCAACTCTTATTTCCCTTCTATTTTCTCCTCAGCCAAAGGAGAAGGACCTTTGGTCTAGAAAGAGCAAAAAAGGACTAACAGGGAGTTGACACCCAAAACAAATAAAGAGATAAGAAGGGTGAACCTGGGTGTCCTGGATGAAAGTAAATCATCTAATCCAGATGAATAACACCCTCAGGTATGGAAAGTGGGGGATGTGTTTGCTAAGCCACGGCCAGTAATATCTGAAACATAACTGAGGAAAAGAGAGAGAGAGAGAAGAAGGAAGGAGGGGAGAAAGAGAACGAAAGAAAGGAAAGAAGGAAGAAAGGAAATGAGAACAGAATTATAACAGTACCATACCAGGGAAAAAGGAACATCCTATTTAAGAAAAAAAAAAAAGCTGAAACATAACCTGCAAACTATAGGCCAGTGAATCTGATTTTAATTTATGACATAATTTTTTAAGATTATGTTAAATTTTTTTAAAGACATGGTTAATGAACATCTGAAAAAGGAAGCAATAATCAGAGAAAATCAACATGGTTTCAACAAGATTAAGTCATACCAGACTAACTTTATTAACTCTTTTGACAGTGTTACTAAACTGGTAAATCCTGTAATCTACTTGGATTATAGCATGGCTTATGATAAAGTATCATATGCTACTTGGTTTTGGAAAAATGGAGAGATGAGGGCTAGACAATAGTATAATAAAACAGATTCAGAACTGGCTAAATGGGCAGATTCAAAAAGTTTCATGGTTTAATGTCAACTTGGAGAGGTCTCCATTGAAATGATCCTGGTACCTATTCAACTTCGAAAGACCTAACTGATCAAGGTGATGATCCACCATGATACAAGAAAACAGAAGATGAAATACACTACCTATTTCCTGAGGAGAAATGCTAGCTTCAACATGCAGAACAAGACCTAGATTTCTGAACATGGCTAATGCAGAAATTTGATTATGCATGTTTGTTACAAGAATGTTGTTTTTCTTTTCTTTCTTCTCCAGTGGGGTAGAGTGCATGGAAAAGAAAGTAAATGCTTAATTGAAAAAAAAACAAGCACCTGTTCATGCTCTTGTGTTATTTAACATTTTTATCAATGACTTCAATGAAAGCATAGCTAGCATTATTAAATTTGCAGACTGTATATGTACATACTGATGACAGAACCAGGATCCAAAAAGAAACAACATTAGGCTGAATTTAATAAGATGAAAATTAATAGAATAAATATAAAGTCTTATATTTGAATTCAAAAAAGTCAACCTCGTAAGTATGATAGGGAGGAGATATGTTCTAGATAGCAGTTTGTCTCAAAAAGACTTGAGGCTAACAGTAGAATACAAACTCCATATGAATAGAGTTCAGTATATCAGCCAAAAACATTAATGTGATTTTGGCCTGAATTAAGAAAGGAATACTTACAGGAATAAGAAATGAAAATCCTACTGTGTTAGGCTGTTAGGCGTGTACTGTGTTCAGTTCTCAGCAGCAAAATTTTAGGAAGAACGCTGGACTCCCTGAGAGATCGCCTGACCCTCTAGTGTTGGAGCTGAGAGCAGGAGGGAAGTTTGTATAAAGAAAACCCCATTATTTGAATGTATACTAAGTCATAGCATTTAATAGCGCTGGGGCAGCTTTCTAGGGGAGCCAGGAGACTCCTGGCTGTGCCACTGTATAGAAAAATCTAGATGGCGTAAGCTAGTTCAGCTAGTTGGGGTTTGGGGTATGAGGATAGGGCCTATATCAGGGCCAGTTCAGTTATACCAGTGATGGGGGAGCTTTAGTCAGCCAGAGGATTAGTCTGTCCAAGGTTCGGGTGGGGAATGTCCACAGAAAGACAATCAAAATGGACAAGGTCCTCAAGTCAACATTAAATGAGGATTAGTCAAAGGAATTAGGGATGTTTAGTCTAGAGAAGATTTAAGGAACATAACTATCCTGAAGCATCTTTGCTGTTGTGCAGTTATTTTCAGTGTTTGATTCATCATGACCCCATTTGTGGTTTTCTTGGCAAAGATACTGGAATGGGTTGTCAATTCCTTCTCCAGTTCATTTTACAGATGAGGAAACTGAGGCAAACATGGTGAAGTGACTTATGCAGCGTCACACAGCTAGTAAGTGTCTGAAGCCAGATTTTAACTCAGGAAGATGAGTCTTCTTGACTCCAGGCACTCTATTCACTGTGCAATGTAGCTGTCCATGAAGGACCTAAAGTATTATCAAATGGAATCAAGGTTAGATTGTTCCATTTGGTCCCAGAGGCTAGGGTGATAAGCAATAGAAAGAAGCAAGGTGTGATGTTAGGAACAACTTCCCAATAAATAATTACAGTTATCTAAAACTTGGGCAACCTCAAGAGGAAGTAGATTCTTCCTCACTGATGTCTTCACACAAAGGCTAGACGAGGACTTGTCAAGTATTTGGTAGAAGGGATTTTTTTCAGGTATGAAGTGGACTAGATTGCTATTAACCTTCAAACTTTTTTATTCTTAGGTGTCATTTACAAAGAGATAGGAATTCTAAAACAACAGGAAGGTAGTTTAAAATTCTTAATGTAAAAAAGAAGCACAGAATAAGAGAAAGAAGACTAAGAAGTCCAAACAAAATAATGAGAAAAAAACTATAGAACAAGAGGAAAGATGTAGAAAAAGATAAAAAGACAAATTGTAAAAGTCTAGCAGGAGACATAAAATAGAGAAGACAATGTTGGACTTCTAAGTCTAGAAGGTTGGAGTTCAAAACCCATCTCAGAACCTTTTTGATTCATTATATGAACACAAGTCATTTTACCCTTTCTTTTTCCTTTCTCATAAAATAAATGTAATAATAACTGAGTCAAAGGGTTGCATTTGAGGACCCAGAGGGCCATATGTAGCTTCAAGGCCAAAGATTCCCCACTCTGACTAATCCTTTGTCTGAACAAAGTTCCCCCATCACCGGTATAACTGAATTGGGTCTAATATAGATCCTATCCTCATACCCCAAACCCCAACTAGCTGAACTAGCTTATGACATCTAGGTTTTTTCTATACAGTGACATACCTAGGCATCTCCTGGCTCCCCTAGAAAGTTGCCCCAGCACTATTAAGTGCTATGGATTAGTATACATTCAAATAACAGGGTTTTCCTCATACAAGCCTCCCTACTGCTCTCTCAGCTCAAACACTACAGGGTCAGGCGACCTCTCAGGTACTCCGCTCTGCAATGTCACTCACTCTTCATGGACCACGTGGTCCATGAAAGGACAACTAGTTGCTTTACCCATCAACAGAATGAACTAGCTGGGTCTCTAAGGTGTAGAATCACTGAGCAAACAGTGCCCCCTAGTGTCCATCTATGAAAAAAGCACAGAAACTTTGACCAGAAAAGGAACATTCTAGATCTTGTACAGGATTGGAAGTATCTGAAATTACAACCTTCCTTGGATCAGAAACCAAATCATAGCTGACACTAGGCATGTTCTGTTTCTTCTCACCTAACAATTACAAAAGGAGTAGAGCGTAGAGTAACTGTCAGAATAACCCTCAGTCAGGAAAATGGCGTCTCCAGCCCTGCCTCTGATCCATACCGTGTGACCTGGGCCAGTCACAGCCTCTGAGCGCTTCAGGCAACTCTCTGACTCCTTGACAGCACCAAGGAGGTGTTGCCCAACAGTGCTACAAGGAGTTTCCTCACTGGGAGTTCCCAGTGCCAAGGAAAGAACAAACGCAGTCGAAAGAAAGTTCTAAGCCCTCACAGCAAGTCTTATCAGAGAATGAAAGTGAAGAGGAAATCCATGCTTAACATGAAGCTGAGGAAAGCTTTATGATGCAGCTCAGGTTAATGAGGGAGGGCCTCAGGGCTCCTGCGTTTTGCTAAAGATCCTGTCTACAGAAAACACTCTGGTTTGAGGGGATGCCCATCAGGTGGGGAATGGCTGAACAAGTTGTGGTATATGAATGTCATGGAATACTACTGTTCCATAAGAAATGAGGAGCAGGCAGATTTCAGAAAAACCTGAAAAAAATTACATTAACTGGAGCTGAGTGAAGTGAGCAGAACCAGAACATTGTACCCAATAAAAGCAACATTGTGTGATGATCAACTTTGATAAACTTGGCTCTTCACAGCAATGCAATGATCTAAGACAACTCCAAAAGACTCATGATGGAAAATGCCATCCACATCCAGAGAAAGAACTATGGGGTCTGAATGTGGACTGAAGCGTACTATTTACTCTTTTTATTTATTTTTGCTTTCTCATGGCTTTTCCCTTTTATTCTGATTCTTCTCTCACAACATGACTAATGTGGAAATATGTTTAACACGACTATACATGTCCTAATTTGGACTGCTTGCCATCTTGGGGAGGTAGGAGGAAAGGGAGGAGGGGAGGTAGGGGAAAAAAAAATTGGAACTCAAAATCTTATAAAAGTAAATGCTGAAAACTAAAAAATAATGTTAAAAAAAAAGAAAAGAAAGAAAATACCCTAGCACAGGATGTCCAGGCACAAAAGAGTTGTTGGATTACTGAAGAGAATACTGACACTGATGAATTTACAGATTCATAACCCTAAAACCTAGTACTGTTTGTCCTTCATTCTGAAAGAGGACTGGAAGATCATCAGGAAGATGATGCCATGACATGCAATTGAATTGGATTTAAGTGAGCAAGGGTTGTACAAAGTCAATCAGTCTCACTTTCTACTCAGAAGCCATCTGGGTCCAGTAGCCAGGTATAGATCAGGAAGACTGTAGATGGCCCAGGATGAAGTGGAAATCCCTGGTCTTTTCAAGCTAAGATCCTTAACAGATCGCAGATTATGCAAGATTCTTTGAAAGACCCAACAGAATTAGCTCTGTGCATTACTATGCAATGTCAAGTGAGACATAAAACAGAAGCACATACTGGCTTAAGTGTTCTGCACTTTTAACGATGGATGTCCAGCACAAAGGGCAGATGGAAGAGAGGTGATGATATAGAGGTAGTGAGACCCTCTGTGTAATTATGTTGCTGATGACACAGGGTTGACCCTAGAAGGTCTTTTCAATGAAATCTATGATTATAAAAAAAAGAAATAGACTGACAATCCATGCAGCAAAAACTCAATGTCCTAAAAATGCCTATTCCCCATATGGGGAATAGTAACTACAGGGTTGTTGTGAGGCTTGTGCCCCATCTCCTCAGTACTATCCCTTCTATTTTGTCTTGAGAGTAGATAATCATTGGAAATATACTACATGCCATAAGCACACACACACACACACACACACACACACAAGCGCGCAGTTGGACAGCCAACCAATCCGCTGAATTTTTGTTGTTCAGTCATTTCAGTCGTGTCTGACTCTCTGTGACCCCATTTGGGGGTTTTTTTGGGCAAAGATGCTGCAGTGTTTGCCACTTCCTTCTCCTGCTCATTTGACAGATGAGGAAACTGAGGCAAGTAGGCCCAAGCAATTTGAACTCATGAAGATGAGTCTTCCTGACTCCAGACCCTGTACTGTATCCACTGCACCATCTAGCTGCCTACCACTGAATTGCATGGGTATATGTATTTGAGTGCAGAGTTGTACACACATACACACGATTTTGCATATCATCTATATGTATATACGGCATGTAGTATATTTCCAATGATTACCTACTCTCAAGACAAAATAGAAGGGATAGTAGTGAGGAGATGAAGCACAAACAAGTGATAAAAAGCAAATGGTTCAGGTTCTCTGATGAAAGGAAGGGAGAAACCATTTATTCAGCACTTACACTGTGCTAAGCACTATAAGTGCTTTATAATTATTATCTTGTATAATCCTCACAACAACCCTGTAGTTATTACTCCCATTTTACAAAAGAGGAAATTGAGAAAGACAGAGGTTTAAATGGTCACACAGCTAGAAAGTGTCTGAGACTGAATTTGAACTCAGGTCTTCCTGCACCTCCCAGCTGCCTCTAATAGTATCCTCAAAATGTAAAAAGGCCTACAGTAGGAAGGCCTCCAACATGCTGGACAGCCACTCTGTGGAAAATTAGTGAAACAGAGACAAGAAGGACATGGGATGAAAATTCACAAATGGCAATCTGTACCAATGAAAGGACTATGCACATCAGGGAGGGACACCACTTCACTGAAGGATGAAAAGGTGTTCTGGGGCCAGAGTGCTGGGCTTGAGATCTACTCTCAGACATTTACTAGCTATGTGCCCTCTCTCACAAGCATCCTGACTGCTCAGTCTCAGTTTTCCCCTCTATAGAATAACCTACCTCTAGGGTTGTTGTAAGGAGGATCAAATGAGCCAACATATGGATTTTTTGAACCTTAAAAGGCTGTAGAATGCAAGCTATCCACCTAACTCAAAATCCCTTTGTGGGGGGAAAGATTTGCTGGCCAAGAATCAAGTCTCTCTCATATACCAGGCTGCCAAGCCAAAGGTTGTTGATTATGAACCTCTTACAAAAACGCATGATGAAAAAGAAAGAACTTATTCTTTTGATCACATTTGTGAGTTTCATGGGATTTAGAGCAGCGTATGTGTCCATATTATTCCCTTTTCAAAACTGATATGATCACTAACAGAAAGAAAATTCCAGAACCAGGGGGAAATATGACCAACCTGACCTGCCTCAAAAGTATTTCATATTTCGCCAAAAGTGGGAGTCTTCTGAAGAGCTACAGATGGTCAAATAGTTGATCAAGGGACAAGTCTCTCCTAGAGTTAATTCTATAAATCTAGTAGAAATGTTTCTGCATATATTAAAAAATTTAAACCAGTATGTATAAGTGCTTTTGATGTATCTTTAGGATCACCCTCCATTTTGGGGGCTTTGAATGAGAAATTCCATTTTGGCCCAAAAGTGGCAATATCCACACAGTCCAAAAATAAAGTTCTCATGTTTAGTTTACATCTTGATGTAAAACTGAATCTTATATAATATATGCAGTTCATAAGAGTATTTATGAGAAAGAATTGTCTTATCCATTTGTACCTATGTATTCTTCCATAAAATTGGATTTTTTAGAGGAAATGTATAATTTGTAAGCTAAGTTATCTTCTAAAATAAAGTGATGCTGTTAAGTTAAAAACAAAATCAAGTCAGCCTCTCACCTAGCCAGAAGGCTTCTAAGGAAAAAGTTTTAGAGAGATGGAGGAACAACGTTCCTGATGTTTTTTCACTATAAAAAATCCCTTCCTCCTCCATAGATTAGAGGCCTAGTTCCCATTGTTTACTCACCAGGGAAGGGCTAGCTAAGGCACATTGGAAGTTCCAGTGAAAGGGTAGACCAGAGAGCTCACTCCGAATGCGCAGCGTCAGTCTCTCTGACATACGCTCACAAGAGAAAATGGCACCTCCGGGAGCAGCTGGACCTTCCAACAAGGTGCACATGAGGTCTCTCAAGTGGGAGAGGAAGGCAGAAGGAGTTGCAGTCAGTCGTTTATTCAGTTCCTGTAAAAATACCAGAAGAGATACAGAGATTGCGACACTTTCTTCAGGAACAGAGCAGAGCAGCCTAAGCCAATGCTCCAGATCCAGTAAGGCGGTCACTCTTATTCTTATGAGACTGGTCTGAAGTGAGGGCAGTGCTGGGGGTCATTTTCAATGGCTCTTCATCCATTAAGTACCATTTCTCAGCCCTTTTCCCTCCAGTTTCTGATCCTACCACTGGGGAACCAGCCTGCTCTAGCTGAAACTGCTCTCTTAAAAACCATCAGTGACCTCAACTGCAATGATCTGATGGGTTTTTCTCAATTCTCATTCTTCTTCACCTCTGCAATTTGTTTTATACCACTGACCATGCCCTGCTCTGGGACATTTGCCACTCCCTTGGTTTCCATGTCTCTCCTCTACCCAATTGAGTGATTCTTACTAATCTCCCTTACTGAATCATCTATCTCTCACTCCCCTAAATACAGGTGTTTCCCAAGGATCAGTCCGAGATCCTTTTCTCTTCTCTGTCCCTTAGTGATTCATCTTCTAATCCAATGGATTCAATTATCATCTATGCAGATGACTCCAAAACCTATGTATCCAATTCTGAAATGCAGTCCTAGACCATTAAACTGTCTGCTGGCCATTTCCATCTGAATATTCAACATGATTTCAAATCTGACATGTCCTAAACAGCCCACTTCATCTTCCTCCCTAAAACCTGCCCTAATTTCAAATTTCCATAACTGTGTTGAGGGCACCTTCATTCTCTTAGGCCCCCGGGGTTGTATCCTACCTGATAAATCACTAAATCCTATCAATCCTACCTGCAAAACATCTCTGCATCTGCCTGTTCCCTTTTCTCTCTTCACAAGCCTGCTCCTCATCCCTTGTCACCTATTACCATAGCACCCTACCTGGGGCCTCTGCCTCTAATCCATGCTCCACACAGCTTCCAAAGTACTATTCCTAAAAGAAAATTCTGATCTCCTCCAAAACCTCCAGTACCTCTGTGTGATGGTCTCTAGGAGAAAATACAAACTGACTTTTCAGACCTTCACAATTGCTAGATAGGTTCCAGCCTTAACTTTTGACTTTATTTCACATTAAGACCCTTTCATACACTTCATGCTCCTGCTAAAGTGGTCTATCATAGCTATTTCCAGAACCTCCCCAAGAGGCAGAATGTTTTCCTCCAGAGTCTTCATCAACCTTTAAGACGTACACCAGGGGCTAACTCCTCCAGAGAGCTGTCCTTCATCTTCCCAGCTGTTAGACTACTCTTCCTCCTCAAATTCTACCGGAGGGTGGGGAGATCTCCCCAAGGGAATATAAGTTCATTGAGAACAAATGGTTTTGTTTCTTCTTTCTACCCCTCACTGGTAATACCGTGCCTTGCATACAATGGCACTTAATAAATGTTTATTGAATTAAAAAGATCATTACTGACTGAGGAAAACAGAGAAGATGTGAGGGGGAGGTGGCATTTCAACTGTGTTTTAAGGGATGGTTGGCAATTTTACAAATGGAAGAAGGAAAGGAATAACATTTCTGACATGAGGAATAGTACAGGCAAATCTAAGGAAGCAGAAAAGTTCAGGAAGATCACAGAATCATAGATTTGGAGATGGAAGGGACCTTATGGGTCATATAATTCAAATCTACATTTTAAAGATGAGGAAACTGAAGCCCAGAGAGTGTGACTTGCTCAGGCCACATGTATGGCAGAAGGCAGGTCTGGGATTCAAACCTTGGTCCTAAAGCCCAATTTGGCAGGCATACAACATACGGATGGGAATGTAAATAACAGGAGACATCACTGCAAAGGTAAGATGGCACCAGGATGTAGAGCGCCTTTAAAGCGAAACAAAAAAATTTAACATTGAATTATTACATAGAATCACAGAATTTCAGTGACACAAGAAACCTAAGCACTCAGGTGGTCCAATTGTCCCACTTTTCTAGATGAGGAAACTGAGGCCCAAAGAGGTGAAATAACTTGTCCAAAGTGACAAAGGTAGTTAGCAGGAAAGCAGGGACCAAACCCCAAAGGTCTTGGTTTCTAGAGCAGGATTCTTTCCTCTCGGTCCCACTGGCTCTTCAATTCTCCTTAGCAATCCAAAAGCAGATGAGCCAACATGGGCACAGGCCCCCGGGGCTCGGCTGGGTGGAGAACAAACTGTTTCTCGCACTTGGATGGCTCCGCTCACCTTGGCCCGCTGGCTGACCACACTGGTGTCCACTTGCTCGTGCCACACATGCTGGAGGTCGGAGAGAAGGAGGGCATAGCCCTTGTGTGTGGTGATGCAGGCCTTGGCCAGAAGGGAGTCCTCGGAGAGCTGCAGCCACGACCACGGCTGGATCAGCAGCCCCCGCTCCAGCTCATCCATCTGTAAGAGAACATCCGTGCGCCCAGCCATGCCCCGGGAAGGGCAAGCACCGGGCATTCCTATCCCTGCCAACAGCCTAGTCCAACCTCTTCCTCTAAAATAAAAAAAAGGCAGTATTTATTCCCCACACAGCCCTCCCTTACGTTAAACAGACTTAAGGATAACCAAGCTCAACACTCCCGTTCACCGCAGAAAGGCTCCATTAGGCCAGCACGGACCTACCTGGACGCGCAAGGCCAGCTCCCAGGGCCGAGTGGGCCCCAGCCCCTCAAGGACCACTTTCTCCTTGCGCCCCCAGAGCGGCAGGGCCGGGCCGGGCCGCACGGAGCACGGACACTCGCTCCTCGGCTTCCCGTGGGGCGACACTACACCCAAGCGGCCTCCGCGGACACTGCTGCCGCGGCCCTGCAGGAGGCGGAGCCCCGCAGCTCGGAGTAACGGAGCCGTCAGGCCCCCCTTCCTCGGGCTGTGACCTGACGAGGACCACTTCGGTGCGTGACCCCGGGGGGGATCCCTGGTGGGACCCCGACCATGACCGGGCGGACCAAGGCGTCCGCACCGCACGGTGCTCTGGTACGCTTATCTTTACACAAGCCTATGCCCGTGAGAAGAGGGCTCAGTGCGCTCGCGTCGTGTGCCCCAAAGGGGACGGGGCGGTGGAGGGCGGACGGTGACATGGGGAGAGGAGGTTCTGTCTACGGGCCGCCGGGGGCTCGTCCACGGCTCTCGGGGCCTCGAGTTCTCGGTCCGCAGCAGAGGCTGAGAATCCAGCCTGAGAGGGGACCCCCGGCGCATCCGTCCTCCCGGCCTCCATCTACTAAGATCCTGGGGAGGCTCCTCATGCGTCGCCTGGTCCAGCCCGTAAGGAACGAACCAAAGCCCCTTTGGCATCCTGGCTAAGGCAGTGCGGGGCAGGTGGGCGCAGCCCGTGCGGCCCGCGCCTCCACGGGAGCTCCTCGCCTTGGGCCACCGTCAGGGGGCAGCCCTACCCAACGAAGCGGCCTAGGCCGCTCTCTCCCTGAAAGAGCTCAGGACAGCGCGGCCTCTGGCGGTGCCGGCGCCTAGCTCGCCTAGCTCGAGCTGAACGCATGCGCAGCCTGGAATCCAAGCCGAGGGCCAGGCCCCACCCCCAAGGCCCGCCCCGGCTCCCGCGGAGGTTGGGGCTGTTTCACGCAGGCGCGCGCCGCCCTAGCCCCGCCCCACCCCCACCCGGTACCTTCAAGTTCGCGCTCCCACTCGCTTTTGCCCAGGACAAAAGCCTCGTCTCCACTCAGCCTACCCCCTACCACCTGCAGTTCTTAACCCTGCATCACGTGCCCCCAGCCCAAGCCTGCCCTCTTCCCACCCTGGTCTTTCCTTCCCTACCTTTACGTCATAGCCGCCGGCCCTCCCCGCCGTGCGCACGCACCCTTTCCCAAGAAGAGGGGGTGGTACCGGCTATCTGAGTGAGCGTGGCCTTAAACGCCCCTGCGGGGGCGGGGCCCCTCCCTGAAACCCCGCCCCCATCCTGCGGCCGTGGGAGCTTGAGATAAGAAAAGGAGGGGGCAGGGGCTGCCTGCGGCCGAATTGATGAGTCTCAGATCTTGGGTTTAGGCGACATTTATAGGTCATAGGGAGGGGAGCCACTCCTCACCCACCACCTCCTGGTCCCCCTTGGGATGGACTGCCACCTGGGGGGATGCTGGAAGGAGAAGCTTAAGTGGGGGATGGTGCTCCTGTTCCTAATGAGGACCTCCAGGAGCCCTGCGGTGGCAGCCCTAGCCAGGCCAGGGAGGGGTCATCAGAGCTAACCAGGGTAGGGCTGGGGGGAATTCTCAGAACTGGGCAGCAGGTCGGTAGTTTCTCTTGGCTCCGAGGGCCCTGGCTCCTCCTCATCTCCAGTGTCCTCCGGTGGGAAGCAGAGGCATCGTAGGGGCCGGGGGAGAAAGGAGGCTAGATTCTGCAAGGGAGTGGGCAGCTCATATTCCAAAGCATCCTTTCTGGGCTTCGAAGATGTCTGAGCCTTTTTCCAAGAGGGCAGGCCTCGCTCTAACCGAGTTCCTGAAAAGCCATTCAAGGAAAAAGATCAATCAGGAGAGCCAGTCATTTCTTCCCATGAAAAACCTCCCCGGTGCACTGTCCTACAGTCCCCACTTGTGCTCACCTGGGATGGTATTCTCCAGGAGGAAACTCAGGAGGCCAGCCAGAAGCAGAGGCTCCGCCAAAAAGGAACAAAGCAGCACATCCACGGGACTTAAACCTACACCATGGGGTAAAGCTGGAATGATAATCCCCTAGGGCCAAACCTGAGCAGGGGACTTGGAATCATAAAATGTCAGAAGACCATGATGCCTTGGAGAAGGACTCCAAGTCAGAATCTGGAGTTCTACTCTTTGTACCACCTTGAATCCCTCTACACCCCACTGTTTCTTCACCTGTCAGATGGGAATGATTCTTGTACTACCTACCTTCCTAAAGTGGCTGTGAAGAAAGTATTTTGTGAAAGGTAAACTGCTGTATAAATGAGCTTTTCTCAAGTCTAGTCCCCGCTTTTTACATATGAGGAAATTGAACAGATGAATTGATTTGCCCAATATCAGTACCAAAAAGTCGCAAGAATCCTCCCTTTCCTTTCCTTCCATTCACCAATTTCATGACCTCCTACCATTCAGCACTTGAATCTCTGCTCAATACTTTCTGCTTCTGGGTTCCCAGGACTTCAAAATATCAAATACACTCCAGGCCACTGGATTCTCAGGATTCCAAATGCCCCCAACTTCTTCTTCTATGAAAGACCTGGTTTGGTTTGGACTGAAGCCTGGGGGAGAGACCTAAGGACTGGAGACGTAAAAGCCCTCCAACCATCTTTCTCCTCCTCCTCCGTCCTACCACTCATCGCACCTGTGTTGAGAACAAAAGCATCCTGAAGCCATCGGGGGAGCAGCAATGCCATGAAGACAGCAAAACCAACAATGAAGACGTTACGGCCTGAGTCAATGTCCGCTAAGTAGAAGTAGGAAAAGCCAGTAGACAAGATGACTGCCTGGTTCACCCCCAGCACAGCACCTAGGTGGGGAATTCATTTCAACACTGCGCCAGGGATAGATACAAAGATGAAATAAAAAACATTCTTCCCCCAAGAAGGATACAATCTAACACTGGGGTATAGAGACATATACAAATAACCATAATAAAATGCAAAACATTAAAAGTGGAAAGGAAAGGTCTAAAAGTAGAAAGCTGAGGGAAACTTCATTCCAGCAGGTTTGGAGAGGCTTTATGGAGAAACTGATCACCTGAGGTTGGCTCTTAAGGAGAAAAATAATTTCAACAGTTGGAGATGAGGGAGAGTTCATTCCAAGCACAGAGAACAGTTGTTTGAGGAAAATAGTATCACCATCAAACACATTTACATAGCATTTTAAAGTTTCAAAACACTTTCCTCACAACAATCCTGTAAGGCAGGCAGTGAAGAGATAGCGCTCATTTTAAAGACAAGAAAATGAACTAAATGAAACATTTCTGAAGAATGAACTTCTTTGTCCAGGAGGTCACGCGATTAAGTGGTAGAGATGGAAATCAAATTCTCACTTGAGTCCAGACCTCTTTCTACAATGCACACCATAAAGGCATGACATATCCCATGCCTTTCTATCTGAAATATGGAAGATCTGAAGCAGAGGAAGCTAGAGAGGAAAGCTGAGGCCAGGTGGAGGACGGCTATCCTTAAATGCTAGAATAAAGAGAAATTTAAGAGGCCAAAATATCTCTATGGTCAGAATGATGCAGATGAGTGGGGAGTTGGGGAGAGAACAAAAGAAGGAACACTAGTTACTAAATGTTTGCAATCACCTTCCCCTCCCTGAGGTAATGAGGGCCTGAACCAGAGTGGAGCCTCAGACAGAAATAAGAGGTGGCATGAGGGGGGATGTCTAAGTGTTAAGGAGCTAAATCTGAGATACGTTATGTTTGAACTGTGGGGGATTTTCTTGCTGTCCCTCACAAAATTCCATCTTCACATCTGTGGATTCCGTCACCTCCAAATCTTAGAATCCCTCCTTTCCTCTGAAGCCCAGCTCAAGGCCACCTCCTCCATGAAGCCTTTGCTAGCTGCCAGCACCTTCCCTACCAAAAAAAACCTCTCCCTTTCATTTTATTTCTATTTTGCATATATTTATATATGCATGTGTTGTCTCTTTGAAGTCAAGGATGTTTTCATCCATTGTGCCCAGCACTGGAGCGATAATAAATGCCAGTTGATAGATACTCAAGAGGATATATCCAGCAGGCAGTTGAAAATATGGGGCTAGAGCTCAGGGCTTGAGATAAAAGATGTAAAAGTCAACCATACAGAGGTAATAATTAAAGTTATGACACTGAATGCGACTGCCAAGGGAAATAGTAGAAAGAAGGAACAACGCAGAACAAAACACACTTCACGGGTGGAAGGAGGGGGAGGTGTCATCCAGGAGGAACAGCCAGATAATTGGTAGTAGAACTGAGCTTGAAGTGTCATGAAAGCCAAGTGAGGGGAGGAATGAACAAGATGGGGACTTTTCAGTAATAAATGCTACAGAGAGGCCCAATAGCAAGAGAACTGGGGGGAGGGAGGAGGGGCCAAGAATGTTGGGAAGCTCTGTACAGTAACAAGCTGTGGGCCACCTGCAGAGAAAGCTTGCTCAAGTACCAAGGGTGGCAAAATCCAGGACAAGTAGAAGTATGAAAGTTAAATCCCATCCCCTCGTATTGCTGACTCAACAAGGAAACTTTGATGGGGAATGGAAAACGTTTTAAAAGTGGTCAAGTAGACAAAGAAACTCACAGCAAGGATTTGTACTCACCATGAACTGACAGCGGGATGGTGGTGAGAGCCTGTGCCAGCCGTGGAGAGAGACCCAACCCTATACACAGTAGGCTGACTAGCCTTGCCACTCTATGAGAACCAGCCTAAGTAGGAGGACAGAGGCTCAGTTGCACAGCCCAAACTGTTAGATCCACTTCCCTACATCCCCTGCCCTCCTCAGGAAGCCTCTGTTCATCTTCCAGCTCCAAGATCTATACCTGGGTGAGGCTGGTGGTGCCCACATTGGGGAAGCTAGAGGCAATACCCAAAGGACTCCCCAAGAGTCCAGCCAGCAGGCTGCCCAGGCCCTCAAAGACCAGGCCTCGATTGCAGGCAGAGGAGGGGGGAGGACTCAGCTGCAGCAGCCGGCCACACAATGCGTAACAGCACAAGGAGCTGGTAGAAGATGCCAGTGCCATGGTAGTGCCTGCAGCCAGGCCCTGAAGGGTCATTTTGGGCCAACCCCATGTACCTGGAAAGACATTGGAATAACAAATCTGAAATTCCCAGCCTGGTCCCATTTATTCCCTGCCTAGAGTCTTGGGGATCTACTTGTTCCAAAACAGCAAGCGAGAACTCTCTTTTATCCTCATGTGACAACAACTATTTTTTCCACAAGCACAAAGTCTTACACATGGACACTAAAAGCTTGGGGAAGACTCAAGTCTTAAGCCAGAAACAGAACACGTTAAACATTGACTTCAAGAAGGAGAACTACTACTTTCCAGGATTTCCGCATCTCCAGAAACTCATCATTCTACAAGATGAAATCAGCTCAGAAACTCCTACATCCTCAGATCATTTCTCACCTCAGATTCCTGACTGTATCATGTCCCCCACCTCCCCCATCAGCTTCTTTTTATGTGATGTCTCCCCCATAAGCTCCTTGAAGGCAAGGGTTGAGTTGTGCCTTTGTAGGCCCAACACTTGGCACAATTCCTGGCACTTAATAAATGCTGATTGATCCTGACTCTGAAAACATTCAATCTATCTAGGTGATTGCACAGGAGACTAGACTAGAGGGGGAAAAAGTTCTACCTGGGTGAGGCAGCCACAGCCATGGGGCGATGTTAGGGGCAGCTAGCTTCTGTGGGGTGAAACTAAGGCCCAATAAAGCAGAGAGGATCCAAACACCGATCACAGGGAGCAGCACCTGGATGAGATAAGACTGAGACAGGATGGAATCCCCCAAACCCATGCCCTGACCTGCAGGAACAGATGAAGCTGACAGGTAGAATGGCTGAGAACACACTTCTGAGGAATTCCAATCACTGCTGGCCTCCACATACCGAGAAGAGGCGGAAGACAGGGACATGGGTGTGAGTTGGAGGGACAGAAGTTCGCAGTGGGCACAAGGGCAGCAGGCAGGATCCCAGATACTGAGAACACACAACTATAAGTAGGATAGGCCTAGAGGAGAGAGACTCTTTAGCATCATGGAAGAAGGGAAGCCATCACAGTAAAGCACAAAGCATGGTATGGGAGAAAGGGTGATTTGGGTTTGTGTACTATGAGAATTGGGTACCATGAGGGGGTGAGGAAAGTGAGAGAGGAGATACCACCAAAGGGGATTTATAGGGAATCTGAGCAATGGTGAAGTGGAATGGGGGGCATAGGGGAAGGGAGAGGTAATATTGTAGCTAGACAATAAATGGAGTCAATTGTGGGGGTTAAAATAATGGAAAGCTTTGGTAAAAAGTTTTAGATTCAAAATTCCTAGTGTTGCCCTCCCCCAGATCTTCACTGAACGAGGCAGCCCAGGTTTGTCCATGCTGCTGGTGAGACTCACGTACAGCAATGCAAGGCCCCAGTTTGCAGAACAGAACAGTGCAACTTCCTTGTGAGCAGAAAGCCCTGCCACGACCAGGCTGGGAGCAAGGACAAGGGGCCCAAAATGAAGGAATAATTGACCAGGCCCGCCCAGCAACCCTAGTGTTCCCTGAAGCAGCCCAGACATCAGCACGGCCCCTGACACCTGAATGGGGGTGGAAAGAAATAGGGTTGGGGGAAAAGAGGAAAATGGAACCTGAATCTTGGGAAGGTGACCCCAGGGTTAGATCTCAGAAACCTTAGTAGTTCCCTCCCCTGGCCCTTTCTTCCTGAGTCTCACAGCTAGAAACCTTAGTAAAAACAATAAGAAAAAATCTGTCCTTCTCCTGACCTCATATGCCCCCTTCACCTTTTCTACTCCTCTAAAAGAGAACACCCACCTCTCTGAGAGACTCATCCCAGCTTCCCGGGGTAGGACAGTCTGTTCCCACACATGAACTCAGTGCACGGAAATCTGGGAAAGGATGGTGGAGGGAATGAATATAAGGACTTGGAAATCTGTGTAGACGAAGACCAATTGTTGCTGCCTGGAGGTGCCTACTAATAGTACCTAACCCAACCTCAGGATTCTCTATCCTCTGTCACCCCATTCTGACTCCCTTGTAACAAATAAGGGTATGTAACCCATCTTCAATTTTTCCACCTTGCATAGGTTTTTAGATGACATTTCCCCATATCCTTGCCCAATGCTCACTGTTTCCAGATGCCCAGGTAGCTTGGTATGGTTTCTGGCTGGCCATCACCAGAGCAGGAATGAGAAACTCAAAGGATGGGGCCTGGACCAGAGGCAGCCTATATGCACAACAGGCAAAAAAGGAGGGAGTGTGCTGGTTTGAAAGGCTTACTGAGGGTTAGGATATGCTGGGGGGAAATCTCCACCAAACAAATTCTCTTCAATTTCCCCTCCCGGTTTCCCCCTCACCTGCTGCCTATCCAGGTTTGCATGGCAGTAGACAAACCACAAGAGAAGAGACTGGAAGCCAGGAGCTGGCCAGGGGGATAGGAAAGTCCTCCTGGTGGCAGACTATGAAGCAGGAGCAGGTGGGAGACACAGAGCAAAGAGACCTGGACCAGAATGTGCTGCAGAACAGGGTGGGAGAGGGGAAGGACTCTCAAATACCAGAAATTATGCTCTCCACCCCCACACTCTACTTCCCAGATGTTCCCTTACACACACAAATCTCCCTGTGCCTCCTCCTACCTGTACAGCCAAGAGCCAGCTGAGACTCCAGGAAGGGCTTGCACAGAAGGAATCCCAGAACTGAGGTGAGGGGCTTTGGAGAGCCAGCTGTGGAGTCAGAGGCTGGTGAATTGGTTTGTTCATGCTGCCACTGCTCCAAGCCTATCAGCCCTATCTTCACTGCTCTGGTCCACAGTTGAGGGCGTCTAGTGGAAGGGGTTAGACTTAAGTGGCATCAGCTGCCTTCTTTAGGGAAGGGCTGGAGTGGCAGTGAAGCAAAGCAAAGGGATGAAGAAATGTACGGCAGCACAGCAGAACATTCACCTTTGCCCAGTTCTGTAGCAAACTCTATCACCTATTAACTGGGGGACCTGGTTCTGCCAAGTCCCTGAGTCCCCTCTCCCCCCAGGTCCTAACGTTTTGGTCTTCTTCTTCCCAAAGCCCCAGGCCTTGAAGGAGGAAAGTGTGGAAGGCACACCACACACGTCACTGATGCCAAAAGTACTCACTCATTCTAGCTTTCCAAAATAGCCATTAATCACTCTCCAAACCATTGTGATACATAGGTACAGTAAAAGCAAAACTAATTACCTCACTGGCCTTGTTCAAAAAAGTATATGCCTCCTTTGGTAACCTGGGTCCAGGTACCTCTGTCAGAAGGTAAAGAGCATGTCACATCAAGCATCATTTGCAATTAAGGCTGGACACTATACTGATTGGAGTTCTTAAGTCTTTCAAAGTTGTTTATTTTTATGTTACTGCACAATACCGAGTTCTGAGTACTTTCACTCTGCATTAGTTCATATGAACCCTTCCAGGTTTATCTAAAATTACTTCCTTCACATTTCTCAAAGAGCAATAGTATTTTATGGGGTAGCTAGGTGGGTCAGTGGATAGAGTGCTGGGCCTAGAGTCAGGAAGACTCATCTTCCTGAGTTCAACTCTGGGTCAAGCTCATTCAGAATGAGGGACAAACCTGCAACTAAGACAATAGTCAAAAGATGTGGTTACAACCTTTCAGGCCCAAAGTGCACAAGAGACAGATAAGAATAGTGAGTAAAAGAACAAGGGTCATTGGGATACAGGGATCATGGAGTAATCCTGAAACTGGGACTAAAATCTCTGAAAATAATTGGTGGCTTGGGAAAGATGCACAGAGAAAAGGTTTGAGAAATGAAGGAGCCGAAAGACATGTTAATTGCAGGTTTGAAAGACTTAGATGTGGTCAGGGGCTGGCGCAGGAAGCAGAGTCCAGGCCATGCAACTTAAAATGTTTATTGAAACCTCAAATTCTTCTATAAAAGCATGAAAAAAACCCAACCAAGTACAAACCAGGGGTCAGAGACCTGAGGAAAGAGGCACAGGGGAGCGGTACCACCAAAGAGTAGAGTACATGGGCAGGGGGCACTGGAAGACAGAGGCTAAAGACTAAAAACTCTCTTAAGTTTTGACTTGAAAGGGGCTCTTTCTCCACCACCTCCCCTGATGTTATTCCCAAGCACCCTCCAGCTCCCTGGTCCTATCATCCCCTAGCATTCAAGCCCTAGGGACTTCACATGGACCAGCCTCAATCTGTCACTCTACTCTCACACTTGCCTGCTCATCCTATCATTATCAACTCTAGAAAGCCTCAGAAAAGGTGGGCGAGTCCCCCTATGTGACATCACACAGGTCACCAGGATGAAACCTTCCCAAGTGACATCATGAAGCCAATTCTGTGGCACCAAGCCACAGAGCCATAGGCAAAGGCCACAAAGACAGACAACATACTTTTCACCCCATTGCCACAACCCCATTTACCTTGCCCCTTAGAGGAAAGAGAACAAAGGATCCAGAAAGGAAGAGAGAATCTACATCATACGCTTTTAAATTCTTCTTTTCTGATGGATAAAACTTTGTCCTGTAAGTCCTCCAGGGCAACCTAACTCCCCTCCACATATTTAAACAGTCTCTATCTATCCTGGAAAGATAAATGATTTGAGGCGGGCTAGCTCCATAGCACCAAACAAGGAGCACTGCTGTGGCTGCGGAAGGACGAGAGCTCCAGGGCTCCAGGGCCACGGTGGGACTTGGCCAGGAGGAGGATACCAGGGACTGAGAGGCCTCATTGTGGTTGTGTAGTTGGTATGCTGACAGGCATAGTGGTATGGGGAGTCTATTTGGAGCTGTCGACAAAGAGGGCAAGGCTGAGAAGTCGGGGTGCCTGGTAAAGGTGCTGGAGGCAATGGAGAAGGACTCAATGTAGCCAGAAGACTCCCCCACAGTGAATGCAGTCCCATTTCCCCCACTAGATTCTGGGAGGTATTAGCAGAAAGGGGTAGGAACTGTGGAACAGAAGATGAAGACAGAGAACAAGGCCCCAGTGGGCATTTGGGGGTAATACAGCCAACATCAGGGGGCCCTGGTGGAAGAGTGCCATGCATCCCCAAGGTCTGGTGTAGGACAGTCACAGAGGCCACAGCCACAGCTACACTGCTCACATAAGCCAAGGCTAGCAGACATGCCAGCTGTTGGGGAGAGAAAAACATATGTCAGAGCCAAAAAACTCTTCCTTACATATACTGATCAGTTCTCTTGCCAATACCAACCCGTTTCTCCAAAAATAAGAGTTCTACACTCCCCTAAGGCTGTATCACACCAACCCAATCTCTGCTGAGCCCCCAAGTCCTATTAATTTCTATGGTTCTTTTAGCTCTTACTACACCTACTCTACCCCAAAATTCATTTAGTTCCACCTGCAAGTGATCCCCTACTCACACCTCCTTCAACCTCACTTCCATTCCTATGGCCACATTCACCTTGGCTAGATGTTGGCACAGTGAGCCCAAAGCCAATTGCCAGGTTCGTTGCTCCAACAGCACACACAAGTCTGTGTAGGTATACCAGCCACGGCGTCGACCCTGCTGCTCAGCGACACTGGTACAAGATGAAATGTATCTTGAAAGGTCCAGGCAAGATGGAAATTTTTGCCCCAACCAATATCTCCCACTGCGCTAAAGGTGACATTCTACATAGGTGTCCATGGGACTTATCAAATCTATAGATCCTGCAGCTACTTAAAACACAGTTTTAAAAACTGAGTCTAGCATTTTTCAGTAACCATAGGACAGTTAAAATAAATCTGCCCTTATACCTGATACAGGAAAAAAAATGTAAGATCCAGAAGGCACCAGAGACATAACATTCTGTCTATAACTGCCATGTATTTTACTGAATTTGTCATTTCACAATCTAGCCATCCTTCAGTGGCTTTTACTCTTAACATACTTCACCCTGTAACCTTTCCCCACATCAGTATTCCAGGACCTACCTGCCCTCCAGCCAACTTAGCACCTCAAAGATCTCCCGAGGATCAGTGTAGAGGCTCCAGTCCTAGAGTTTAAAAAGAGAAAAGATTTATGAATCAAGACAGATGGAGAAAAACAGGGCATGGGATAAAAACTTTTCTTAAAACTAATACTCTCCCCAATTGATAAATGGTCAAAGGATATGAACAGGCAATTTTCAGAGGAAGAAATTAAAGCTATCTATAATCATATGAAAAAATGCTCTAAATCACTATTGGTTAGAGAGATGCAAATCAAAACAACTCTGAGGTACCACATCACACCTATAAGATTGGCAAACATGACAGAACAAGAAAATGATAAATGCTGGAGAGGATGTGGGAGAGTTGGAACACTAATTCATTGTTGGTGGAGCTGTGAGCGCATCCAACCATTCTGGAGAGCAATTTGGAACTATGCCCAAAGGGCTACAAAAATGTGCATACCCTTTGACCCAGCAATATCGCTACTAGGACTATATCCCCAAGAGATCATAAAAATTGGAAAGGGTCCCACATGTACAAAAATATTTATAGCAGCACTCTATGTAGTTGTCAAAAACTGGAAGTCAAGGGGATGTCCATCAATTGGGGAATGGCTGAATAAATTATGGTATATGAATGTAATGGAGTACTATTGTGCCATAAGAAATGATGAACAAGAAGACTTCAGAGAGGCCTGGAAGGACTTATGTGACCTGATGCTGAGTGAAAGGAGCAGAACCAGGAGAACTTTATGCACAGCAACAACCACAGTGTGTGAGAGCTTTTTCTGGTAGACTTAGATTTTTGTAATAACACAAGAACTTCTGAAAAAAAAAAAATCCCAATGGTGGACCTCAAGGCAAAATGCCTTCCACACTCAGAGAGAGAAATATGGAAGTCACTCACATAATGTAGCAGATCATGTTTGTGTATGTGTATCTGTTTGTGTATCATGTTCTGATTTGTTATACGGATTCTCTCATTTATCTTAGTCTGACTACATAGCATGACTATAGTGAAAATATACTCAATAGGAAAGTATATGTAGAATCTATACAGAATTGTATGCAGTCGTGGGGAGGGAGGGAGGTAGTGGGGGGTGGGTGGGGAGGGATAAAATCGCAATTGTATGGCAGTGATTGTTAAACATTAAAAAAATAAAAAAATTATAAAAAAAAAAAAAAAAACTAATACTCTTCTTCACCAAAAGCTTTGGGCATTTAGAAGAGTGATGACAGAGCTAATCCTCATATGAAAAAATGCAAGAACATGAGAGAAGGTAAACAAAAATAAACAGGGGAGAAAATCCTAGACAATCAACTAAAAAACTAGCTAAACAACTTTAGCAAAGTTGCAGGATGTAAAATAAACCAACATAAGTCATCAGCATTTCTATATATTACCAACAAAGTCCAGTAGCAAAAAATAGAAAGAGAAATTCCAATTAAAAAAACTGTAGACAATATAAAATACTTGGGAGTCTACCTGTCAAGACAAACACAGGAATATGTGAATTACAAAATACTTTTCACACAGAGTCAGATCTAAACAACTGGAAAAATATTAATAAGCTCAGGGGTAGGCTGAACTAATATAAAAAAAGACAATTTTGCCTAAATTAATCCATTTATTTATAGCCATACCACTCAAACTACCAAATAATTATTTTGTATAGCTAGAAAAAAAGTAACAAAATTCATCTGGAAGAATAAAAGTTCAAGAATCAATAAAAAAAAAAAGTGATGAGAACTGGCCTGTTGTACCAGATCTCAAACTGTATTGTGAAGCAGTCAAAACAATCTGGTACTGGCTAAGAAATAGAATGGTGAATCAGTGGACTAGATTATATACATAATACATTGTAGTGAATGACCTTAGTAATTTAGTATTGGATAACAGCTCATTACTTGACAAAATCTGCTGGGAAAGCTGGAAAACTACAAGGCAGAAATTAGGTAAAGACCAACATCTTACGCCGTATACCTAGAGAAGGTCGAAATGGATACACGATTTAGATACAATGGGTGACACTATAAGCAAATTAGGAGAGAATGGAATAGTTTACCTGTCAGATACATAGAGAAGTAAAGAGTTTAGGACCAAATAAGATATAGAGAATGTTACAAAATGAAAAATGGATCATTATGATTGTATAAAATTTAAGTTTTTGCACAAACAAAACTAATGCAACCAAAATTAAAAGGAAAGCCAAAAACTGAGGAAACAAATATTTTATAGCAAGTATCTCTTATAAAGACCTCACTTCTCAAATACAGAGAACTGAGTCAAACTTATAAGAATAAAAGTCCATTCCCCAATTGATAAATAGTCAAAGAACATGAGCAGACAGCTTTCAGACAAAGAAATCAAAGCTATCTATAGTCACATGAAAAAATGTTTTAAATTACGATTAGAGAAATGAAAATGAAAACAACTCTGAGGTACCAACTTATACCCATTATATTGGCTAAAATGATAGAAAAGGAAAATGATAAATATTGGAGGGGATATGGAAAAACTGAGATAGTAATGTTGGTGGAATTGTGAACTGATCCAACCTTTCTGGAGAGCAATCTGGAGTTATGTCCAAAGGGCTATAAATAAAACTGTGCATACCCTTTGACCCAGCAAAACTACTACTAGGCCTGTGCCCCAAAGAGATTTTTTTTTTAAAGGGAAAAGCACCAAATTATTTGTACAGGAATATTATAGCAGCTCTTTTTTGTGGTGGCTAAAAATTGGAAATTGAGAAAATGCCCGTCTTTTGAGGTACGGCTGCACAAGTTGTGGTATTTCATTGTAACAAAATATTATTATGCTATAAGAAATGACATGTAAAATAATTTCAGAAAAACCTGTTAAGACTTACATGAAGTAAGCAGAACTAGGAGAACACTGTACACAGTAACGTAACACAGTAACTTGGCTATTCTCAGCAATACAATGATTCAAGACAACCCCAAAAAACTCATGCCTGACAAAAAATGCTATCTGCCTCCAAAGAACTAATGCTGCCTGAATACAGGCTGAAGCATACTATTTTTCATTTTCTTTCCTTTTTTCGTTTGAGTTTCTTCCACAAAATGACTAATATGGAAATATTTTATATGATTGCACATGTATAACCTGTATCAGATTGCTTACTGTCATAGATAGGGGAGAAGGGAGAGAGGAAGAGATAAAATTTGCAACACAAAATGGTTTTTTTAATGTTAAAATCCGATTTTACATGTAATTGGGGAAAAATAAAATATTTTAAGAAATAAAATAAAATGAAATAAACACGAGATGGTAAAATGAGAATGGATAGAGAACATAAAAAAGTTTCCACTATAAGACTACTTACAGTGGTTGGAGGGGCTGAGCTGCTCAATATTTATCATGGCACAAGTGGAAATAAGCCAGGAAAAGAAACAGAGTCTCACCATGGCACTCAGGAAGCCTCTCTCCAGTGCATTGAGGGTAGGTACGGCCACACCCCCTGCAGCCCCCCATTCATCATTGAAGACCTCCTCCTCTTCCCCTTCATCATACAGGTACTTACTGGCCACCATCTGCAAGGACATCAGATATACTGTCACTAGAGGACCCCATCTGACACCCTTCTCCGTAGAGATGACAAAAAAGAAAGGGAGACCTAGAACAAAGGCCCAAGAAAGAAATAGTATTGAGGAGACTGGAGGCTCACCATAGAGATGAGGAATAGGTCAGAAGATGACACATGTTGTAAATAGTCAGGGTTTCTGTGCCGAAGTCGTTCGATGTAAACTAAGGCCAACATCATAGCACATGGAGAGATGCAGGCCTCCCTGGGGGTTAGGAAAAGAATAAGCATTAGTCCCTAGGACTATGCCCACAGTCACTTCTCCTTCTGTTCACTTTGTCTATTCCAGCCTCCCATTCTTCACCTAAGTCCTATCCACCACCCTCCTTATCAGCCTGTGTAATCCCTGTCAGTCCCCATCCCACCAAACACACTGCACTTAATTCTGGGCTCACCGTGACACATGAGATACATATTTCTTCTGGAGACGGCGAATAGGACTGGGAGCTGCCTTCTGGAGCAACTCCACAGCAATGTCTATAGAAAATAAAGACCAGAGTAAGGAAGTATTCTTCTCTACCAACTCTCCTTTCAATTTCATTCTCACACAGCAAAACATACAGGGACATATTGCTAGATCTGTGAGTGGTCTTAAGGACAGAACCACAAAAAGATATTAGAAATTTTGATTAAATCAAAAAATAATCTTAACCCATAGTGAAAAAAATAATTCTTTCCCTCACGTTGTACACATCTTTCCTAGGTTTAAACTTTAACTTTAAATAGATGGGTAGTTTTCACTGTTCAACTGGTAATGAGAAGGGATGTAGAATAACAGTCAACAAAACTCTGAAAAATTAAACCTTGTAATACAGAAATCTGTGTACTGACAAGCCTTATCTCATACATACTTCATAATAAAGGGGAAATAGTTTTTACCCATTTGACTTTAAAGACTAATGAGCTCTTAAATAGTAAACATCAGGATAGCCATCAAGATCACATTCTCAGAAGAGAACAGTACTAAGAACACTGAGGAAAACAAATTCTTATATGTAAGAATGGCTTACATTATGGCTCATGGCTGTAAAAACAATGAAAATCACTTCCTAATTGGGTGGAGGAGGCAGAGGAAGGGGATAATTTTCCTGAAATCCAACTCCAGACAATTTAATTACCACTAAAGTTTAAGGTCTTTCTTAATAATGTATCACACACAATGCCATACGTCCAAAACTTGTATCACACATAGACAAAATGTTGTCATAAATATCAGTCACTTGTTAAACATTTATTAATCTCCTACTACCCAGTTGTCTCTCATTGGCTCACACACATACTCTCACCTGCCACAGGACTGGATAGTTCTTCGAGGCCACAGTCTGGGTCCCAGCCATAGTAAAGTCGCTTCCTGACTCGCTCACTCAGTTTTTGATGTCCAGGGAGAAACTGCAACAGGAAAAACGTGGAAAAAGAAAAATTACACTGGTCAAGAGACAGTACACATCTCCATCTGAGGCCAGATTAAGCACTTTTGGCTCTTAACAGTAACGACAAACTTTGTTTATGTAGCATTTTAAAGTAGTTACTTCATTTGACTCACAATCCTAGAGAATGGAAGCATTACTATCCACGTTAGGACAGGTGGATAAAGTGAGGCTTAGAGAACTTGCGACTCGTTCAGGTTCACACAACTAGCAAATTATCTGTGGCAGGATCTGAACCCAGCTCATCGTCAATAAATCCCACTATCTACTTGTCATACTGCCTCTCCCTTAAAGAGGCACCGTCTGCTCCGGCCTCCTGGACTCTGGCGTCGAAGGAACAAGTTTCGCTGACTTGGGGACTAAAAGGGAACTTCAAACCACAGCCCAGCACTCTCGTTTTACTTTCGCGATGAGTTAACTGAAGCACAGAGAGGTTAGGGGAGGTTAGGGGCCCAGGTCACTCCTGTAAGGAATCCAGAACCTCGATCCTGCTCGGGGCTCCCCCTTCCCACGGTACCAGGCTGCCTCGGACACCCAGAATGCGAGAGGGGGTTCGGCTAATATTCCCAGTCACTCCCAATCGTGGGCCTACAATGCCTCGGTCTCACGTACGCTGACCCTGTCGGACAGGCCCCTGGGGGCGGGAGCGACCGCCCCGGGAGGTGCTGGCCTCGTCGGGACTCCAGAAAGCAAGGGCAGAGCGTTCGGCAGCCGAGGAACGGGCCCGGCTGGGCTGCGAGGTCCGCGGGACCCACCGTGAACTCTTGGAAGCCTGCGAGCGAGAATGCGCCCTCCTCATCCAGCAAGAGTCCGGACAGGTCCATCCCGCCGCCGCCGCCGCCACCTGGGGGAGGGAGGTAAGCGAAGGGTGGCCCCGGGTGCCCTCTTCGGTGCCCTGTCAGATAGCGACAGCGGGGCGGTGCCGGCTCTCGCGCAACTTCCGCGGCCCGCGCTTCCGGTTCCGTCCGGGAAGGGCGTGGCCTCGGCCTGGTCTCCTCCAATCCTCGGCCTTCCTGCTAGGGTGGGGCGGGGCTGGGGGAGAGACGCTCCCCGGGCTTCGGCTTTATCGAGCGAAAAAAAAGACGCCGGGGGGAGGGTGGCGTCAAGTCACCAGCGCGTGGATTTCCTGAGCTGGTGTGGCTTTGCGTCCCTGAATTTGTGGGCTCTTTCTGTGTCCCAGGAGAGAAACCGGGGATGACCCCCCCTTCACCTCCGCCTCTGGGATCCCTAGCCGGCTGCGGCCCACCCTCAGCTCTAACGTCTCCGAGGGCTTGGCCTTCCTTCCTCGGGTCCCACCTCCACGGAGCAGGCTGTTTCCATTTTTTATCCCACTTCTTAGCATGTTGCCTGACACATCGTTTGCCCTGCACTTAAGGCCTGATAAATGAGTCGTGCTCACGCATAAAACTTCGGCCGCGAGCAAACACAAACGAAGCCAGGAGATCGGGCTGCGTTCTAGTAAAGGTGTTTACGCTTTCTGCCACATCATCACGAGGTGCCCGGGTTAGCGTCCGACACTTGGTAGTAGGACAACACCAGAGGGCAGCGACCAGGGCGTAGCCCGCATCCGCCCGCCTGGGGCACCTAAGTGGGTCACTGGTTGTTTGTTTTTCACCCCAGGGGAGGAGAAGGGGGGGGTGGGCCTTGATACGTCATGACGAGGCGGAGCTGAGAGTGCAGGGTGCAAGCCCCGCCCAGGTCCTTTCCCTGGCGCACCTTAGCGGCCCTCAGCGAGGGGTCTGCGGAAGTAACTGCCCCAGAAGCCGGGCCGCTGGCCCCTGACTCCCTAGCCTGGGAGGTAGCCCGCGGTCCTGACAGGGTCGAAACGCCCCTCTTCCCAACCCCAGTATCCCCGCCCTCTGAAAAGCAAGGCCGGTAATATCTCCGATAGCCAGGGCCTCCCAGGGCCCGCCCACAGGCGGTGTCCGAGTGACGGACAACCGAGGTCTAGGTGATCTACTCGCCTCCTCTCTGGGATTTACATCCGGGAGGCGAGGCGCCGGCCGCGCAGGCGCCGGCCGCTCTGCCCCGCCCCCAGGGCGGTTGGTCCCCGGTCACGTGCGGGGCTCGCGCTCGGCGGCCGCCCCCGTCACGTGGTGCCCTCGGTCCCCAGGGCGGTCTCTGCGGCGTGCGCCCCCTTCCGCCTGACGCGCCCCCGGCCGCGGCCGCGCAGCTCGGGCTCCCTCCGGGCGGCAGCTGCTGGGCCATGGCGAGCGGCGGCGGCGGCGGCGGCGGCGGCGGCGGCGGCGGGGGCCTGGGTCCGGGCTCGGGCCTGGGGCTGGGCGTGGGCCTGGGTCTCAGCCTGGCTATGGGCGAGGCGACGGCCGAGGCAGAGGAGAAGGCGGCGGCCGAGGCGGTGGGGCGGCTGGCCACGGCGCTGTGGCTGCGGCTCCGGGGCTGGGAGGCGGCTCTGGCGGCGGCGCAGCGGCTGTTGGTGTGGGAGAGGCCGCTGCACAGCCTCGTCTCGGCCGCCGCGATTAACGGCCTCTTCTGGTAACGGCCACCGCGGCGGCCGGGAGCCGAGGGCCGGGAAGGGGCGGGGCTGGGAGTGGAGGGGCGGGGCCACCCTGCAGGCGTTGGGGGAGGGACGGGGAGAGCCCCCGGGGCTCCACACCCCGAGGTGAGCCGCGGTCTCTCGCCCCAGGTTGCTGTCCTCCTCATCCCTGCGGCCCTTCTTCCTGCTCAGCATCTCTCTTTTGGGCTACTTGCTGCTGGATCTCTGGCAGCCCCACTTTCTGGCTGACTTCTCAGGTGGGTCCTAGATTGATGAAGAAGCCCGCCTCCCCTGCCCTAGCTGGTCACCCCAAATCACACAGTGGGGCGGGACACATTCCACCTGCCTGCCCATTGACCCCCGCTCCTCTCTCCATAGCTTCGTCCGCAGAGGAGACTCACTCTGACAGGTAAGAGCAAGTTACCCCCGAACTCGCTTCAGCATCCAGCTGGGGAAAACCCTAAACTTCCTTCTAGGGTTCACAGCCTGGGGGGGGGAGGCGCTCGTTGGAGATGTAGCGTATGATGGAGCGTATTGGAATTTAGCCACAAAGTGTCCTGAGTCAAGTGGAAATTTTGAGACTCATTGGGGCAGAGAATTGGATGGTATAGACTTTGTGCCATGATACCAGGACATTAAGTCAGGGACGTGGAGTTATACGTTATTTTAGACAGAATGCTCCGCTGCAATCCTTAGAATGCACTATTGGAAGTTCACCGACCCCAGGTTAAGAACGTCTGCCTTAGAGAGGGCTGGAGTGCCTAGGCAGCTGATGCCTAAGACTTCAGGCATCGTGTTGTGTCTCCCCAGTGAGGGGGCAGGGCCAGGCGCCCGGCCTCACCTGCTGAGTGTGCCTGAATTGTGCCGATACCTGGCCGAGAGCTGGCTCACCTTCCAGATTCATCTTCAGGAACTGCTGCAGTACAAGAGACAGAACCCAGCCCAGGTATACCTCCCAGTCCATATATCCATGCCTTGCTCTGCACTAGGAGGAAGGAATGGGGCGTACCTCCTATCTAAGGGGTCCTGCGGAGAAGTTTGACTGCCCTTTGAAACCATATTTATCATAGCCGGACCTTTGTGGGAATCTTGAACACCCTTGATAACAAGCACTCTGGGTATCTTCCCTAGAGATTGATCACCAGTATCCTGGGGCTGTTTACAGTTAAGGCAGAACAGTTGTAGCTGTAAAGGTGACCCTATTTTACAGATGCCAGAGACATACTTTGTGTTCCTAATAGCGGGTATGTTGGTTTCATTGATACCTAAGTTATAGAATGAGTCAGAGGAGCTACCTCCCTCTTAGCCAGCGGAGAGCCTGTGATAGCCCTACCCCTCTTCTCAGATCCCTGCTCTTCTCTGCAGTTCTGCGCTCGAGTCTGCTCTGGTTGTGCATTGCTGGCCATGCTGGGGCACTATGTTCCAGGCATTATGATTTCCTACATTGTCTGTGAGTAGAGTGTAGCCCCTACCCTTCCCTGAGACCTCATTTCTTGGTCTTCTTTCTCTGAAGACATTGCCTCCCTGGCAGCTAGGTGACCCAGTAGATAGAACTATGGCCTTAGGAGTCAGGAGGACCAGAGTTCAAATCCAACTTCAGACACTTACTATGTGTGACCCTGGGCAAATCACTTAAGTTATATTTGCTTTAATTTCCTCAATTGTAAAATAGGATTAATATCAGCATTTTCTTCTGAGAATTATTGTGAGGATCAAATGAGATATTTGTAAAGCACTTAGCACATAGTAGGGGCCATATAAATACTTTCTTTCCTCCTCCCTTTTTTCCCAGCTGTTTATTTAGCTATAATGTTAGTCTCACTGGAGGAATAGGCTGGGGAGGGGAACAGGATCAACATTTGTGGAGAGACCATCTGACTGAGGGGCATCCGGGTGAGGGGAGTGGGGCAGGGAGAACTGAGTAGGCTTTCTGACTCCCAGTGCTGAGTATCCTGCTGTGGCCCCTGGTGGTTTATCATGAGCTGATCCAGAGGATGTACACACGGCTAGAGCCCCTGCTCATGCAGCTGGACTACAGCATGAAAGCTGAGGCTGAGGCCCTACATCACAAACATGACAAGAAGAGTAAGGGAGGCCCCTGAGCCTTGGGAAGAACTGGGGAGGCTGGAATGGAAGACCTTGGGTCATGGGCATTCATCCCTCTGTCAGTGTTCCATGGCTGCTCCTACCACTTTGTCCATTTTGTCAACTTTGCCTACTCTGCCTTTTCCCTCAGAGCGGCAGGTGAGGAGCATGCCCCCTGGAGGTGATGAGCCAATGGCTGAGACAGAGAGCGAGAGTGAGGCGGAGCTCGCTGGCTTCTCCCCAGTGGTGAGATCTTGGTAAAAGAATGGAAGGCTGAGGGGAATCTTGCTGAGGAAGTTGTGCTCTCAGGTAGAACTTTGGTTCCCTAGGAGCTGTGTTTTGTAAATATCCTCATATTGGGGGTTGCAAGACAGAGATGGAAGAGAATTCCTGATAAAACTGAATGTCTTCTCTGTTGCTTATATTCAAATGAGCTAATGTATGTAAGACTTTTTTAAAGCTTAAATTACCACGTAAGTGTCAGTTACTATTGTTTATTCCTCTTGTACAGGTAGATATGAAGAAAACAGCACTTGCCTTGGCTATCACAGACTCAGAACTGTCAGATGAAGAGGCCTCTATTTTGGAGAGTGGTGGCTTCTCTGTATCCCGGGCCACTACTCCACAACTGACAGATGTCTCTGAGGGTACAGGAAATCTTCATCTCTGTCCAGCATAGGCCCCTGTCCATGCCAGGCATCCTGTGTTCCGTCACAGGATCTTAACTGAGTTCTCATCTTTGATTCCCCACACAAGACCTCTTTAGGGTCCCCAGACCCCTCTAAGACCTAGTCACTAAGCCCTAGCCAAGCTGTCCCTGAGTTCAGGTTGGAGATCTGACCCCCACTTTTCTCAGTTTCTAGTTAGTCTGATCATCAAAAACACAGGGCTGATCTTGCTTCCTATCCCTGCAGATCTGGACCAGCAGAGCTTGCCAAGTGAGCCAGAAGAGGCATTGAGCAGGGATCTTGGAGAAGGGGAAGAAACAGAATTGGCCCCTTCTGAGGAGCTACTGGACCATGAACATACCCTTTCAAAACAGGCACTGGACTCTGAGGAGGAAGAAGAGGTGGCAGCCAAGGGGACTTTGCTTCAACTCACCTCCCCATTGCACTTTGTGAACACGCACTTCAATGGGGCAGGGTCCCCTAGGGCTGGGATCAGGGCTCCCCTTGGGGGACCAATGGAGTCACTTAGCCCTGAGCTAGTGAGCGATTCCCTCAGCACTCTGCCCAGCACCCTGTCAGCCCCACTTTGCCATGCTGAAAGCAGCAAAGTACCCTCCCCCCCAGTTCTCCTGCCTATTCCCCAGGACTGTCCCCTGCCTGCCCTTGCCCCTGAGGAGGAGGAGGAGACACTGACCTCTGAGGACTTTGAGTTACTGGATCAAAGGGAGCTGGAGCAGCTGGAGGTGGAGCTAGGATTGGGGCCAGGCACACCCCCAGAACCCCCTGATGCTCCACCCCCCATTCCTGATGCTCCACTTCCTGCACTGCCAGACCAAAAGGCTGGGGCTACTTCAGAACCCTGAGCCAGCTGGAGGGTGGGGGGCAGGGCCAAGGGGGGAGGCACAGGGTTGGCTGGTTAGCTGAGGGTATAACTGTTCTTCCTCCTGGCCCTACTGCATTAGGCATTGAGTGGAGCAGCAAAGCTGGGGGCCATTCCACCCTCCACCCTGCCTGCAACTGGGCCTAAAGTTGGTTTTAAGTTTGTAAATAACTTTAAATTGGGGTTAGTGGATATGTGCAGGACTAGGGAAGCCCTGCCTGCAGCCTATCGCTTGCCTCCCTCCTTCCCAGTCTTTATTCTCCCTCTCACCTCAATGGGCTCCTAAAGCTTTCCCTTCCAGCCTCAGGGACCTGTGTTGCTCCGCCCCAGTGTCCCACCAAGTTGTTTAGTTAAGGCACTTTACCAATTTCCTCTCTTAATCCTGCTACCCTCTGTGCTCTATTTCCCTATTGTCTTCATCTTACAGCTAGGCTGCTCTACCCCAGCTCCCTCCCCATAACAGGCACTAACTGAATTGTGGGGAGGGTCCTGTTTGGAGAAGGGGGGGTGGGGAGGGGGGAAACAGGGAATTCACAGTACATACACCAGCACTGGGGTTGAATGAGCACAAAGCCTGGCTTTAAGCTGACTGGGGGTGGGGAGGGAGGGAGGGAAAGAAAGAGGGACCTGGGTGCCTGGACGTTAGGTATTCTAAATACCTGAGGGTTTTGGATATGGACTGTAACACCTGTGCAGGCATCGACTAGTATAATAAAATGTGTTGGTTGGCTGGATTTGCTGCTGCCTTCCTGCTCCATCGTGGGCTACTTTATAGGACTCCTTGATACTTTACTGGTTCTTCCCTTCTCACATTCTCTCTTCCTCTGTCCTTTTCTGTGGGTCACTTATAGCCCCTGCCCTGAAGAAAGGCAAAAACTTATTACCTAAAACAGCCCAAAGTTTCACTCAGCTATCCTTTATGATTTCTTTTGTCTAGTTTTCTGGAGTTTGCAAAGTTCTCACATTTGGAGTTAAGTGACTTACCCAGGGTCACACAGCTAGTAAATGTCTGAGGCCAGATTTGGGCTCAGATCCTCCCTGCTTCAGGGCTTGTACTCTTGTCCTTGTGCCACCTAACTGCCCCAGATTCCTTCATCCACGCATGAGCTAAATAGTACAAGTATCATTTTTCCCATTTTACGAATGGGAAACCTTAGGATTTTTGTAATTTGTCCAAGCTCCCACCAGTAGTGGTGTAGCTAAAATACTAAGAAATTTGTTTAGACTAAAGTGTCTTGGACTACCCCAGTCCAAAGTAGTTTGTCACAGTGGTTTTCACCACTTTGGTTAGTGACACTGAAACTAAATCTGTATACCAGGCTCTCACCCAACCAAGTTAACTGATAGTGTTGGTCCCTGTGGAGCTCGAGGTGGCACATTCCATTGGAAGGACATGAATGGAGCGGGGGAACTTGAACTTGGTGCTGCTATTCAGATGCAGCTCTAGTTCTCTGTCCAGGTAGTTCTTCCACTTAGGTGCTGAATAATATTGAAGACAGCCTGAGAATCAAGTGAACAGTGGATTTTTGTGTCTAGCTTTTGACTCGACATTTTTGTTTTATCCTTGCCTCGCACCTGCACAGACGTTGAGATTTACATTTCCCTCTGCTTTAGGTATATACATTTAAGCCTTTTTCAATTTGATGAGATGAACATCTGGCACCATCTTAATAAATAAGAGCATATAGTAAATTATGATAAGCTATGAAAGGGAAGGGGCAAAATTCACTAGTTAGCTCGTGTAACCAGTCCAAGTAAAATGGAAACAGATGTGAAGGGAGGCTTTTAACAATGCTATCTCCATGCAAATAACAAAAGTTGGGGAACTAAAGTTAAATCCCCATCTTAGCTTATAGGGTTTTTTGAGGACATGGCACAATGGTCAACAGTATGGGAGAAGCAAGACAGTTGCACCCTAAGCTTGGACTTAAAAATTGTAAGTTCAAACAAATCTGACATCTAATTTATATGACCTTAAGTCATGTCACATCAGTTTTCTCATCTGTTAAAGTGGGAGAAATGTGATTTGTACTGTTAAATTACACTTGAATGCCTCCTATCATTTTGATGTCCAGCGTGATCTAGAGGTGGCTATTTCCTCAGCCATGAATGTTTAGACATAAATGTCCATTTTCTCTAACAAGCTGAAGAAACATGCTTCATATTCAGAAATGGTTTAATAGGTATACGATCTCAAGGGTCAAAAAAAATCATGTTACATTCAGGATGGAAAAGCTTAATATGAGCCAACGGTGTAATGTGAGTGCTAATCTTGAGGTGCTTTAATAGAAATAGCAAGTAGAAATCAGGGGAGGCAATAGTTCTGTATTCTGTACTGCATGTTATGTTAAGTTGTGGGTGCCACACTTTTAAAGAGACATTGGCAAACTTAAAAATGATGAGGATAGCATAGAGTCTCAAAACAACACCATACAGGCATAGTTGCCAAAAAATGGAGAAAATAAAATTTACTGGACACAAGATAGGGCCTCAAATATTTCAAAGAAATAATGGGGGAGAGAAAGTGGACTCAAACCAGAGTCTAGAACTGGAAAACTTGGGGAGGAAAATTTTAGTTCATCTTTGTCAGAGAAGAATTTTGTTTTTTTCAAGCAAACAAAAAACCCAGTGCAAGATCAATGGATAGACCCATCTTTAAGATCCAGGGAGAAGACAAAGGAGATCCAAAAACTATAAAACTCAATAATCCAGTATTTGATAAAGCAAAAAACAAATTACCTAGGAAAAAAAACTAATTAAACAACTACCAGGGAAACTGAAAAGTAGTCTGACAGTAATTAGGCTTAAATCAACTCCTTCCACCATATTCACAATACATTCTAAATGGGTTAGTGATCTTAAGTATTAAAGATCATACTATAAAAAAAAAATTAGGAGAAACAAATAATGGATCTTTCATAGCTATTGATAGATTATGCTTAACCAAATAGATTGTGGCAATTACAAAAAATTAAATTGATAACTTTGATTTGAAACTGAAAAGCATCTCAACAAACAATTCACCTTGGATAAGAAGGGAAGTGGCCAAATGGGAAAATTTTTTGTATCAAATATCTCTGATAAAGATTTGGTATTGAATACATGTAAACAATAAACATGTGACTAATAGCCATTCCCCAATAGATAAATGATCAAATGATATGAACAGTTCTCAAAAGAATTATAAAGTATTCCACAACAACATGAAAGAATTCTCCAAATCACTAATGAGATGCAAATCAAAACAATTCTGAGATACCTCATACCCTGAAAATTGGCAAAAGTGAAAAAAATTACAACTGTCATTGTTGGAGGTGTAGTCAAAGTACAGGCACGCAAATACATTATTGGTGTTGCTGTGAAATGGTACAACTATTTTGGAAAGTAATTTGGAATTATGCAAATAAAGTGACTAAAATGGCCATAACCTTTGATGAACCAGAAAGAAGACTCTGTTACTGGGGTTTATAGCCCAAGGAAGCAAGGAACAGAAGAATGTTCCCATATCCTCCAAAATATTTACAGCAGCACTTTTTATGATAGCTAAGAATTGCAAAGAGAGTAAATGCTCATCACTTGGGGAATGGCTGTACAAATTGTGGTACATGCATGTAATAAGATATTACTGTGCCATAAGAAGTGCGTGTGATGAATCCAGAGAAGTATGGAAAGATCTATAAGAACTGATGCAGAGTGAAGTAAGCAGGGCCAAAAATACACACACACACACACACAGTTACTACAATAATTTAATGGAAAAAATGACACACCAAAAAATGAAAAGACATGTAGTAAAGTTATAACAATCAAGCAGGATTCAGATGAAGAGAGATGAAAAGACGCCTCTAATCTATCCCTTCATGGAAGTGCCACGTCCAAAGGGGTGACACGTTGTACATGTTTTCCAGATTTCTTCAATGTAGCAATCAGTTGTGCTGATTTTTCTTCCTATCTTAAAAAGTACTATTTGTCATAATGGAATGGTTCTCTTAGAAGTGGGAAGAGAGGGATACTTGGAATAAGTAAGGTGATGTAGGAAACAGAAAATATCAATAAAAACCTATTTTTAAAAATAAAAATTACCTAGGTTAACAGAAAATAGCCTAAATATGTCACCGTTGGATTTAACTGTAGCATCTGGGTAGTTTTAGCTAATTTATGAAATTGGCATAGCAAATAGATGGTAGTTAAAATTGCTCCAAGAGTCTCCAGGCACAGGCAGCAATTAAAAGGTAAAGTGGAAGGTCCTCCTACTTAACATCCAGAAACAGCTTCTGAGTGAGGGCAGCCTAGCACTGGACCTAATTTAGAAGTGGATTTTGTAAATGCTTGTCTAGATTTAGAGAAGTTAAAGTAGACCATCCACTTTCGAAGCTTTGTAGGGAGTAATTTTCAGTAGTATTAATTCTAGAGCCATGTCAGAAAAAGTAAGATACTTTACTAACACAAATATGTCTAGAGTGTGTCTATTTGCTCTGACTGTCTGGCATTTCTAAAGCCAACATTTCCCAGTTCTGTCATTGGGCATGGCATAATTGTGGCAGGTGGCTCTTGGGGAAAGTTATATTTCTGTAAAATGTTATTATGGCTGGTGACAAATTGAGAACTATGCCCAAAGTGCATATCCTTTGACCCAGAAATGCCATTACTAGGTCTCTGTCCCAAAGAGATACCAGAAAAGGGAAAGAGACCTATTTGTACAAAAAATATACAAAAGAGATCTTTTTGTGGTGGCAAAAAAATTGAAAACTCTCTGTTAGCTGGGGAATGACTGAACAAGTTGTGGTAAATGATTTTGATGGAGTACTGTTGTGCTATAAGAAATGATGAGCAGGATAATTTCAGCAAGTCCTGGGAAGACGCATGAAATAATGCAAAGTGAAGTCAGCGGAACACTGTGCACAGTAACAGCAATATTGTGCAACAATCAACTTAACTGTGTCGAGCAATACATGGTCCAAGACAATTCTGAAGGACTTATGATAAAAAATATGCTATTCACCTCCAGAGGAAGAACTAATGGAGTCTGAATACAGATCAAAGCCTCCTTTTTTTACTTTCTTCATTTTTCTTTGTTGTTTTTTTGTCTTTTTTTTTTTTTTTACAACATGACTAATATGGAAATATGTTTTGCGTGACTTTACGTATAATCTATTGCTTTCCTTCTGTGGAAGGAAAGAGAGGAAGGGAGAGAATTTGAAACTAAAATTTTTAAAATGAATGTTTAAAAAAAATTTTTACATGTAATTGAGAAAGATTTTTTTAAAAAATCTTATTCAAAGAAAGGGTCCATAGACTTTAGCAAAATTGTCAAGGGGGTCAATGACACAAATGAGGTTCAAGAACCCCTGATTTCCAGAGTAAGTTTACTTTCAGGTCTATGGGAACAAAAAACTAGTACCATGTCATATGGAAGATAGACATTTTTCAAGAGCCAGTGGAGGCCTGATAAACTCCTGGGCCAGGGAAACTTTTGTTTATATCCTTAATAGAAGTGGTGCCAAGTACCACCCATGATTCATTTCTTATCCAGTAGAGATTACCTCAATATGCCAAAGAACTGGAAATCCAGGTTTTTCTTCTGTGATGCTTTAATGAAGGTGCTTAGTCAGGAAAAAGAGAAACTGGTGCATGTCAATGTCAACATCCTTGAACTTGGGCAAAGCCAGTTTCTGAGGACCAAACCAAAGACTGCAATTAATCATATAAATATAGCTTAAAAGCATATGCTATTAATATTTTATATGTTTTAAATTTTTTCTCCCTTTTTAAAAATTTTATGCATTTTTTTATGCTCAGAAGATACCTGTATCCCTTCTAATCCCATCTTGACTGGGGGAGTGTGACTTTCAAAAAACAACAAACATTTATTAAGCCTCTACAAGGTCTGCTACCAGATGCTAGGATAAAAAGGGGAAAAGCAAAACAGCCCTTACCTGCCGACAGCTTACGTTCTACTTAGAGTGATTGGAGATGTGTTTATTCAATGTGTTATTTTAGGAAGAGCAGTTCCCCACCAAGAATGCCAAATAAACCTAGGATCTGGTCCCTCACTGAAAAGAGCAGAGCACAATAATATTCCACCTGAGGAGAGATAAATATCACCTAGCCCATTCAATGGCCAAAGATTGCAACTATCAATTGCAACTGTCAAAAGCAATCACAAGAAACCAGTGGATCAGCCTGATCTGCAGAAGAGATGGTGCACTCTGAGAAGAGTCCTGAAGCCAAGCAGTGAAACCCATCTCAGGAGGAGCCAGCACAGCCTCCATTGACTGCTCAAACCAGCCCAGCAGATCATCCTGACACCACACTCTAGGAGGAGGAAATTCAGCTGAACACCTGAGCAAGTAGGGGCAAACATTGGGAGGACTACATAAATGAAAGGGTATCAAGGCACAGTTCTGTCGTTGTGAGTGGCCTTGGTCATGTGTGTCCCCTACATATGTGTCTCACTACAATTGTACTTTAGGTTTGTGCTAGCTCTTTCTCCTTCCTGGACTCTGGGTATACTTGTGGGAGAGTATGTACCCAGGTGTCAGGAGAAGTGCTTTAAAACTGCTGTTTTTGCTATGCTACTTGAAAAAATGCCTTGGCTAAAGAACTGAGTCTACTGACTGACTGTTAAAGGGAATCACATTAATAGGAGTTCATCAGCTAATATCTAATACCCACTGAGTCACTTCCTAGAACTCTGGGATTAGTAATAGACACCACTCTGAGGACCTAATCAGCCAGGGATGGCATGAGTTGAATGACTGAACTCCTAAGGGGTATTAAATGTGGATTTATTTTGTGGGATCCTGCTTGTTTTGTTTTTTTAAACCAAGATTTTCTTTTAATCAGGAAAGAATTACAGAGAGGTGTGAGAAAGAAAGAAAAGAAAAAAGGATAATTAAAGTATTTTTTTAATGCACAGAAGAAATAAGAAGGAAATTCCGTAATAGAGACAGATGAGGATAACTTTGAAATGAGTACATTGAATTTATAATGTACTTGTAAAAAAAAGCATGATGTATTAGTATAAGTTCACAGATCCATATACAGTCCTCTTTTTACGTTCCTGTTTGTATATGGAAATGCTCTTATTTGTTGATGTTTGTCAAGGTCAAAATCACAAAAAATGATTTTTTTTAAAGTATCTCTTATAGCAGGTGGCATCTGAACTCAGCCTTGAAGAGAATTAGAGATTCCAAGAGGAGGAAGGGAAACTGGCGAACATCCCAGGTGTCAGGGACAATCCATTCAAGGTGTAGAGATGAGAAATGCAGGGAACAGCAAAAGGTTTTGGTGAAATGCAGAATTGTGAGGGGGTGGTAATATGAAATTAATATTAGACACTTACTATGTGCAAGGTATTACACTTAGCGCATATGCGCCACTCTGGAATACAAATGGAAAACTGAAACAATTAGGGATCCTGGAAGATTAGCGTCCTGCATGATTCATGAGTCCCACCCCTGACAAGCTCTTGTAGAACTCCTTATTTAAAGAGTTCTAATGAATCCAAATGATTTAGGTGCTTATCTTTTTTCCAAGAAAAAGAACTGCTATGCCACGGTGCTCTCTGCATTTTTTCAAAGATGCCAGTGACCTAGCTACTCTTTTTCCATTAACACAAGTTTCTGTGTGATCTTCTGTGCATTGAGTAAAACAGATTCAGGATCCAAACTGGCCCATAAGTGGAGCCTGCATACTTTGTAAATATTATTGGTAGTGTTTGCCAGGGCCTGAGATTTTAAAAGCATTACGTAAGATATAGATATTTATAGGAAGTATATAACCAGTTTGCTCTGTAGCAAGATGGACTGACCATTTAGCTTTGCTTTCTATTTCCAAGGTTAAGTACCTTGAATCAAGTATTGAGGGTTGAACCCAAGGAATAAACTGCTAAACTCTCTACTAACAGGAAATTCCTTCTCCCTTTCAGTGTGTGATCCTAAAAAAGGTTCAAATAAATTGTGTACTGGACAGGGAGTACACGAGCAGAAACATATGCTATGTCATCACAACACAACCATTCCAGGTCTGCACCCACCAGCATTTGCTAACCAGGAAACTGCCTGACATATAATTCAGGACTAATTAACTGTTGAGCTAAAGTAGCATGAGTCAACAAAAATCCTACACCAATCAGTTCATGATACCAAGGACTGGTTTCTGTTGATCAAGCTGACAGTGTGAACAATGAAGCCTGGAAGATTGCCACAGATGAATGGAATGTGTCTATTTAGGTATGACTTAGGAACAGGGCAAGGCACAAAACATAAATACAGGCTGTCGAAAGTAACAACAATTGACTTCTGTACGAGTCTCTGGATCCCTCCATGGGAATAGGCACTATTAGAAATATTTATTGAATGGAGGCAGTTTTCATTACAGATCAGTTAAGGAGCATGGGGTAGATATGGAGATTAGCAAGAGTGAAGCCAAAAGGAGGAGAAAAGGAAAAAAAAATGTTTCAATTGCCTTTTTGGCAATTGAAACATTTTGTAAATTTACAGAAAAAAACAGAAGGGAATTAATACCTAAGGAAAATCTGGAAAATAAAATTGAATGTATGATATACTTTTTTTTTAAAGCAAGCTATATAGGTGTCTGTTAAGTTTAGAATAAAAAAATGAACTTAATTTAAAAGTTTTCAGTAAAATATGAGATAAGGTCTTCAGCCAAGACAGTCAAGGAAGAGGTAAGGAGAGAAATGTCTTAGACACCTCAAGCCCTAAATAGTATAGAGAGTCAGTCTGTTATTGTTCAGTCGTTGCATTCATGTCTGACTCTTCACGATCCCATTTGAAAAGCCTCACCTTGCCGTAGTAAGGCCCCAGTAGATAAGGGGTTAGTAACCTTTTTTGTATCATGGACCACTTTGGAGGTGGGGGAAGCCTATTAACCCCTTCTTAGAATATTGTTTTTAAATATATAGTATATCGAGGATTACAAAGGAAACCAATTAAACAGAAATTCAATTATCAAAAAATATTTTTTAAAAACAAGTTCACAGACTTCAGGTTAAGAACCCTTGGTTTGGAGAACATACAAATCAACTTCCTCTAGAGCCATTCAGCAGCATGTGAGAACGGGCAGTTAGTAGGAATAAATCCAGGTTTGAGCTTTGTAAGACATTAAAAGACCCTTTTAACTTCTGTCATTTTTTGATTACACATAAAACAACCCAAAATTTTCTCCAATATGTCCCGGTAATTCATACAGCATTCTAACTGGAGTTTCTCATTGTTGTGTTCATCCTTCGTTTTCAGAGGACCATGACATCAGAGAAATGATGACATGATTTGCACTTGACTTTGTTTTGAGTGAGGGAGGGCTGTGCAACCTCACTTTCTCCTTCTAAACCATCTGGATTCAGTGACCAGATATTCATCAGGATGACTGGAGATGGCCCAGCCTTTTAGGCTAAGGCCTCTTCACATACTCACTTAAAATGAGGTGACACGCATTCAGTGAATAGGCCTCTTTAAGAAGTAGTCAGAGGATGGCCCCTTTAAATAGAAAAAAATCAATAAATCAATAAATCAAGATGGGAGGGGCCTCAGGAGCCTTGGGTTGTTGTTTCAAAGAGAAACAGTTACTATTGACATTCACTCTAAACCAGAAGGGTCCAAAAAACAGCCATTGAATGGAGTTTGGGCCGGGACCCATCCCATTGTTGCTCAGTTTATGGGCTTCAGAGTACACTGAGTACAAGGGTTTTAGGAAAGACAAGAAAGAAAGAAGGGAAACGAAGGAAGAACACAACCTGTGAGTAGACTAAGCTCCCGAATGGGTACCTAGCTAGCTGGACAACTCAGTTCATCCTCTCTCTCAACCTCTCCCTCTCCCCTTCCTTCTCCTCTCCAAAAAAAGGTAAAATTTGATGGCCAGTAGTTGCCCAGTTAACTTGGGGTATACTGGCTACATTTCTTTCTTTCTCTTTCTTTCTTTCTTTCTCTCTCTCTCTCTTTCTTTCTTTCTTTCCTAACACCTTATACTTAAAAGAACAAAAAAATACATTTACACTAGGCCCCAAAGATGTGTGGATCTCCCCAAAATGGATTCAGAACCGGGGTTTGAAATCAAATCCTTAAAGACTGCCCCCCCCCCTCCACTCCTCCAAAGACTCTGGACTTATGTGAACCTGGGACTGATTTCCCAGGGCTTACTCTCTCTCTTTGAATCATTGCCCTTACCCTGGAGTAAAATTCTGGGAAAATCTGAATAAAGCTTACAAATAGTTAGTGCCTATTTCCCCAGCAGTGAGTAAAAGGCTCTTCAACTCCCAGATCAACACAACATAGGAACAATGATTAGGTAGGGGATGAAAAATGTTCATTTTACCCACCAAAGAAAATATCCTGAATTAAATGGACTCAAGGTACCCATGAACAAATACGGAACCTAAACACTCCAATAACCCATCAGCTTGAACAGACTTCTCTAAGAAGGTAAAGACATTGTGGGTCTGTTGGGCAAATGCTTCCTATATACCTTGGATCTGCACCACACAATTCACAGAAATGTTATGAAGGGTTGGCAATGTCCAAGTCTCCTGGCTCCTCATGGCATGACATTAATCCATCAGGCTCAGGGCTAGTCTTTACAGAGGATGCTCTTCTCTGAGATTCACAATGTTAAGGAAATGTTTTTCCTTTTGGAGGCTGCTGTCCAAACACTCAAACTCAAGAATTCTTAATCTCTTGGGAACTCTCAAACTCAAGATGACTCATTGTGTAGCCCCACCCCCCAAGACTAGACTCATCCATTCTCAGTGCATGAGGGGTTGGACTCAAGTCTTTCCTATGGAGCAAAGCATACGGTCTGGTCCTTTCATTGGCTCAAGTGCTCCTGCCATTTGTTAAAGGACATACATGACTAGCAGCTCCTGATTGATCCCCATGTGTCCCTGTGACTGGAGACTGGGTTAAAGATTATTGTTAACTGAACCAGGAAGAACCTCACAGTGAGGAGGCTCTAAAATGAGAGAAAAAAGGCCTCGTTTCTTTTTTTCTTCCTCTCCTTTGAACACAACTTCAGACACTGTCAGATTTCTCTTGGATTTCCATTCAGCAAGGAGAGGGGCCTTTTCTCCCCTTTTCAGTCCCCCCGCCTCATGGCCATGGCAACTCTAAGCACATGGCAACCAGAATATGTGCTTGAAGCCCAGTTCAGTTAAGTTTAAATTTCAAGCCCATGACTGCCTCTCTTTTTTGTCTTTCCTTCCCTGAGAACAAGTCATGGATAGGGATCACAGAAAATAGATGTTTCCTGCCTTGGTAGATACCTCATGAACTCAAGGCTTCCCAAGTCTTGAGTTGGTACAGGTTGACTTTTGAGAAAGGCTTCTTGTGTCTCTACCAGATACACCACTATCAGGAGAAGCCAATCGAATAAACATTTATTAAGTACTTACTATGTGTCAAGCACTGTGCTAAGGGCTGGGGGTACAATTAATAAAAAGAAAGACAGTGCCTGATTTGAAAGAGCTTACAGCCTAAACAGAGGCAACACACAAAATGAGGCAGGAAAGTTTGTGTGTAGGATGGGACACAAAGGGATACTCAGCCCTTGTTCCATGGAGTTGAAACAAGACAGGGTAGCAGAAGCAAAGTGGAGTGAGCTCAGGGTCGTTTCTGTCCTCTATAAAGAAAGACACTAGGAAGAATTTGGGTACCTAGGTGGTGCAGTTGATAGAGTATGCTGGCTAGAAATCAGGGGAACCTGAATTCAAATTTGACCTAAGATATGTACTAGCTTTGTTACCCAGGCCAAGTCACCCAACACTATCTAGTTTCCTCATCTGTAAAATGAGCTGGAAAAGGAAATGGGAAACCACTCCAGTATCTTTGTGAAGAAAAAAAAAAAAAGCCCTAGTGGGTTCAGATTTAATCTACCTCAGACTCTATCTGGCCTGCTTGTCAATACCAAACGTCACACATGCTCAGATTTCTTAAGAGTCTAGCCAATATGGTGAATCTTAAATAGACTTGGTTTAAAAAAAAAAAAGTCCAAGTGAGGTCTTGAAATCAGACACTACTGAGAAGACTAAACAACAAGGGAAGCTCTCCAGTCGGTGGGGAGAAGAGGTGCTGAGGGAGGTAGTGTCAACCAAGGCTTGAGTGAGCCGCATGATGGTGGAATAGAGGATGCTGCAG